>NC_056741.1:1012800196-1012967696 GCF_019279795.1 Protopterus annectens | reverse complement strand
ACCCCTCAGGGGGTCAGAACACATTCCTCTAGAGCTACATCTAACTCTACAGTATTTCTCAGTGGAGTCCCTACAAGGGACATACTGTAAGGTGCTACCTGGAGTTCTGTGCACACCTTCACCAAGCATTACCACCTGCCTATCTTTTCCAAATCCAAGGCAGGATTTGCTACAGCAGTCTTGCAAGGCCTACTAGCCAGCCCTAACTCTTCTTGACTGCCTCCACCCTTCCTCAGCTTTGGGAATCAACCCAAGTGTGATGATTGCAACAGTGAAACACGAAGAACATAGTATAGTTGTGTACATTTACCATAAATGTAGATGTTCAAGTGTGTTATCTGTTGCAGTCCTGGTTTCCCTCCCTCCAGCCCCCTGCTTTTCTCTTTCTCTTTATCTCCTCTCTATGGCTATTCCTACTGGTATTGGTATTTACTTTTTACTGGTGGTGTTTTCCCCACCAAATACTAGCTACCTATTTGGGGGCTCCTGACATTTGGGGGCAAGAAAAACTGATGTAATGACGTTGGCTGCCTGTTATACCCCTGATGACCTGACGTCATGGAAGAAGCTACAGCATCCGACACAGAAATACTAAGTCTCTGGTATTCGGGCCGACTGAGGGCTACCTGCAGGCAGATAACCCGTGTGTGATGACTGCAACAGTGAATACACTCGAACATCTACATTTATGGTAATTGTACACAACTGTACTTTCTGAGGATGGTAAGTCCGGACATCTTCTTTATGCCCTATGCTATCTGAGGAGCATACATGATATTCAGTATACCTTAAAGCAACAGTAGGCTTTTGTATACTGGGCAGATGTTGGGCTTCACTAGGCAGGGAATCCCAACAGTTAAGAATACCGCAGCAGTGAAAGAATGGACATCTACTGTTGTGGTAAGATTTTACACAACTGTGCTTTCATTAGAAGCCTTGCGTTCAGCCTGCCTTTCCTTCATTTTTGCCTTTTGATTTCTGCCCTTTTTATTTGAATAGCTACTTAAAACTTCTTTTATTGTTTTCAGTCTTTTGTCATTTGATTTTATATGTTCCTCCAATGTGTCAGTTATTTTAAATACTTCTGAGTGGATTTGATTTAGTTTTTCCTCTAAATTATTGGAAGCCATCTCTGGTACTAAAGATTACATTTGACCTGCTTTTTTTTTCTGAACAGCTGCAAGGTTTTCCTCAATAAGAGCTTTTTCATCTCCTTTTTCTGATTGGTTTTTCCTCATACATTCTCCAGATGTATTCTTTGCTGGCATCAAGGAAGTATAATTACTAGCCAGTAGTCAAATTTTGCTCAAATTGATAATTTTGCTGTTTTTTTTTTTTTTTTTTTACAATTGTACTGCCTTGTGGGAAATCTGTGTGAATCACTATATGGATAGCTTCACAAGTGCACATATGAGCTCTGTTTTATAGTAGTTGCCTTAAGGTACACTCGCTTCAGTGACCATTTTTTGACCCCATTTAATTTTTGTTTCACTTTGGTGATCATTTTTGGCTGAGCATGTTTTTGTTTACCATTTTATCTTGTAATGTCTTGACTGTTCTTTGTTTTGTTCTATTTTAAAGCGGAAGTAATTTTGTAGGTACTGAAATAGTTTTATTGATGGACTGATTTGAGTAAACTTGTCTCATCTGCCTAGGTAATAGTCCTGTCTTCTCTAGTGGAACTGACAGAGGAAAAGCTTTCTTTGGGCTTGGGGAAGAGACATTCGATACTTTGCTTGCAGCATTCACTCTGGGTTTTCATGTGGTCTGCTGTAACTTTGTGTGGCTGGGGCAGCAGGCTGAGGCTTTTGTCTTCACAGGATGATTTGGCTTTATTTCCCTTTGAGAATTAGCTTGGGCAGTGTGTCCTGGATGCCCCATTGAAGGAAAGATAGTGTTTGGTCATTCATGACAGGAACTTACTGATAACATCTTGAGAAGGATGACCCATACTACTGTTAAAAATGTCAGCCCCCTTTTCTTCTAGCCTGTGGTTCTCCTCCCTCCCAAAAGTAGTGTTTCCCTGCAGAAAGAGGAAAGCCTTCAAACATCACATGGTCTTATCCTAGTGGCTATGCTAGCCCTTTTGCTGCAGTCCTGTTTTCTTGGATTGGTTATGGAAGCTTAGCACCAGAATCAGGGGCAGAACAAAATATAATGTGAGAACTGAGGTCCGAAAACAGGGATGTAATTTAAAAATTGCTCATAATAATTGAGAAAGTTACTAGACTAGCAGGCTTTTCATTGTCATACATTTCCTAAGGGATATGAAGTCTGAAACTCAAATATCTATCATTTACTGACCTCACTCAAGTAATTTGCCAGAAAACCACAAATTTTTATGAGGAGCAAACTAAATATGAGAGAAATATTTGGACATTCTGAGAAATTCTGAACAGTTGAGAGGTTTGAAAGTAGGTTAGTTCTCTTTGTGTGTCCAAGCTTGGTGAGCCATCACAAAAGATCTGTGGGTTTTCACCATAGTCTTAGTAAGCCATATTGTAGATATTTTAGAACCTTAACCAGAAAGGGAAGTGCTTGTTGACCAGGCTGCTTCTTTGTAGTTCTTGGTATTTATCCAAATTCTGCTGCTCATGTGCGGTTTAGGGGCTTTTTCACATGTGGAATGAGGTCTAAGATTTTAGAATTCCTCCTGTTTAGCAATAAAGGGGACAGAAAACTTCTCTTTCATTCTGGACCACACCATGTTCAGTGAGAACAACTAGTGCATCAGGATCTTGATGGTAACTTTGTTAAGAAAGGGATAGGATCATGCCCCTGCTTGCCCCATAGCACTTCTGTAGGTGTCATAGGATGTAATGGATATGTCCTGCAAAATCAGTGTCTGCATCTTGCACAGGAGATGTATTTGGCTCTCTCTGAGCTGGCAGTACATCAATTACAAAGTACTGCTATAGGGACTTACTTCTTCCAAGTTGTTTACAAGAGGTTGGCTATGGTGGCTGAAGCATTGTGAGAGAAATAAATTGTGTTTCAACTCTAGAATAACAGATTTATTGCTGTAAGACTACATTGTGATATCCATGGAATATTTACTACTACGGCAGCGTTTCTGAATGACTGTAAACCAAAAAAAGTCTTTGTGATTGCATCTTTGTGGTTTATCTTAATTAGTAGGGAGTTAGACACATTTCCGTGTTGTTTTTTCTTGTCTGCAGAGGGGGTCAAAGAGGCAATAAATGCGGAAGGAAGTAGAGAATTCTCCAGAGAGCTTTACAGGTTGAAGTTTCATGCAGGAGAGGTCAGCTTGGTAAATTGGAGTTTTTAGAGGTTGTGGTTTCTATCCTATGGCAGGAACGATGCCTATTTGGTTTCTTACCATTCCCACTGATTCTGAACTTTTGCCAAACTCAGACAGGAAAGAACAAAGGGCAAAAAATAAATAAGTAAAAGATAATCCCGTTATTTTGTGGTATCAGAGAAGATGTAATTTCAGGATCTTGGGTTACTCTTCATAGAGGAAGACTCTTTGCCAAACAATGCTTACATGGTTGGGGAGATGTCCATCACCACTGCCAGGTGTGGTTGTTTCTGTAGAGCCTCTGATTGTACAAACCTTGTCACAGGAGTATCAAAACTGAGTGAACTTTCTAAGAAACATTCCAGCTGACGTATGCACTGTGCCATTCTCCATTTTGGTGGATTGGTGTTTCATGGTCTCCCATTCAGAGTGAGTTTGCAGGTTGTCCTTCTGTATCTCAGTCAGTTGTTTGACAGGATTGCACTCTCTGGCTGTTTGTGCATCATGATCTTTTTGATTTTGGACCAGCACTGGTTGGATAGGTAGTTCTCTAAAGTGGTTTTTCATGTCTTCCCACTTTTAAAGAACCTATCCCTTTGTTAGGATTTTAACATGTTAATCTACAGGTTTTGTCTGTCCTCCATTCAAACATGCTTGGTCAGTGGCTTTGTGGCCATCACCATTGCTGACCAAACTTTTCATTGTGTTTGAATGCCTTGTTTATTTGGTGATTTCATTTGGTTATGGTTATTGCATTACAACACTTTTGCTTTTTATTTAGTTTTATTACTTAGTAGTAGGAATTTCAAAAGGATACTTCAGATTTTGTTTCCTGGGAGAAGTGTTTTTAATATATTGGCACAGGGTTGCTTAAAATGCACCATCTATACTTTTTCCAGAATTTGGTAGTAAGTCCAGACTAGCATCTTTCTTCCACCCAAGATTTTATTCGTATTTGTTTGGAAATGGTAGGAAAGTATCCTGCAAAGCTAGATGAAAGAATGGTGTCTTAAAAATTTGATTTTGCAATTGTTTTATATTTGGTGAGGTGTTTAAACAAAGCTGCTAGTCTAAATTGTACACTGCAACAGTTGGCTAACAACTGCATGAGCCACAGCAGTAATGTAATGAATTTGGAAACCAGATTCTGGACAATAAAAGGGGAGTTAGGAGAGTATAAGAACTGTGTTTAATTCCATATAAATAACAGTGATGTAGTGCATTACTTGTTACTTGTATGAATCCCTTTTTTGATATGTATACCTTCTTTACAGTCTGTGGTGGTTACCTGAATGATTGGATCCAGAGGTATTTGGGAGCTATTTTGAAACAAGTCCAAAAGCTAGGATTATGTTGCAAGAGGTATAGTCATACAGTAGCACTTTTTGACGTCAGGTGCAGTTTCACATGTAACCAGTTTACATAAGGGTTAGATATTTCACATTCTTCTTCTTAGGAAGATAACAGGAACTAAGAATGTGTTGTTGGGTATGTCAGTAGGTGTACTTGGAGCTTTTCTCCTGCTTCTCCTACATCACTAAGTACATAGAAGGTGGAACAAAAGAGCACATCTCTCAAGCTTTCCTCAGTGAAATGTATAACACATTGCATGAAAAGTGAAATAAAATATATGACAAATGATCATATGAAACTGTGAGAAATAGTATGCTAGTCTGAAACCAAACAGTAGCTCTTAGTAGAAGTGAGGAAAAATGTAGTGCATAAGAATCATATCAATACCAGTGCAGTCTGAGGTCTGTAATCATTCCGATCCCCCACCTTTTCTTTTACCTCCATGTTTTTGATGTACTGGGTCAATTTCTGTGTTTCTAGGTCGCTTGGGAAGAATGTAGCCTAAGGCTGCATGATTACCATTAACAGTCACAGAAGCCTAATAAGCATAAATAAATAAATAAGAAAAAGTGTGCTCTAAGGAAAAATAGAAAACAAAGACGTTGATGATAATTTACTTCTAAAAAGTGGGAAAACTCTGTCAAGATTGAGTGGGGGAAAAGATGGCTCTACAGTGGTGCAGCATAGCATGGAGCTGAATTATTCTGCATCCCTTCAGATTAATAGCTTAGATATGCATGTATGGTGGTGTGATTCCGCTTAAATGTGTGTACATGTGTGAGAGCACACGTGCGTGAGTATGCAGACTAGGCTTAAAATTAGGAATCTGGTGCAGCAAACACAATCTAAGGCATGTGAGTAGTATGCAAACAGAATTCACTTTGTAGCTACCCTGCCGTTAGCAGCCTCACCTCAGTCAGTAAATTATAGGTAATGAGGCTTCCTTTATTTTTCCTGCCCATAGGAGTTGAGGCGTTAAATTAATTATTATTGTCTGTGTTAACTTGTTAGGTGGACTGGTGTAATCACCCTTTTCAGCCTTGACCTGTACCAATGGCATTGTCTAGTACACGCAGGTGCATAGACAAAATTTTGTGGAGCAGTTTAATTCTTAAAAAGGCATTGCTCATGGCATACATAAACAGCATGTAGCTGTAGTACGTTCTGCAATATGACGTAATAGTGATGATGATTACCTGTAGGATTGTACTATGTTGCCATAGTATACAGATTTGCACACAGTTCATATTAGACTGTACCACTTGGCTGTCTTCCAGTTTTCTTTGTAGCAGTATTATTGTTTTAGTGCTTTAGCTTTAAATTCTGTCTAATTTTCTTTGTAATAGGAATTAAGGAATCACATGTGCAGTGACTTTTTCTGTCTTTGGGTTAGTTGATAGTATTTGACATCAGATATCACATTAGAGACACATTTTTTGTTTAGAGGAACTGTGTAGGACTGATACCCAGCATTAAAGTACATTATACAATGACCCCACCATTAATATTCAAAAACGTGCACGCTGATTGGTCAGCGTGCACGTTAACTGAAGTTATAGTAATGGAAAAAGGTCCGGTCGCCCAGACTTTTTCCATTACTATAACTCTTACAGCAACACTGTCTTCCTATGTTAAATGAGTTTAACATAGCGAGACAGCTTTAAAAAAAGCAACGGAGATTCTCCGTTGCTTTTTTTTAAAGCTGTCTCGCTATGTTAAACCCATTTAACATAGCGAAACAGTTTGTAAAAAGCAATGGAGATCTTGCTTTCTCCGTTGCTTTAGCCCACAGCTCTGATGTACTGCGTAGGCATACGCATGCGCAGTACATGAGAACTGCCGCAGAATACCAGACAACTGTGGAAGGTCAGCAAGGAGGCATTATACAATGCCATTATTTAAAAAAAGTAATTATTTTTTTTCTTAGATAATGTCATTGTATAATAGCAATAACCCACTTCTGGGTGTGGGTAATGCTGGATTTACCCACGGTTGGCTTTGTTTGGCCACTCGGGCTTCACCCTCGTGACCAAACCACACCAACCGTGGGTAAATCCAGCATTACCCACACCCAGGCGTGGGTCATTGCTATAGTAAACTCTCAGTTAACCAGCACCTATGGGGACTGGTAGATGCCAGATAACTTTAGTTTCTGGTTGCTTGAGAGTCACTATTAAAAAATAAGCTTGACTAATACTGTACCCTATACAATTTGTTTGGTTTGACTTGTTCTCAGGTTGGGGAGAAAGGGAATTTATTTCTGTCTTCCTTTTTAAAACTCTAAAACCATAAGTTATGTTTCTGCGGGGGGAAGGGGGGGGCAGAATGTGCAACACATGAAAATGGTACTGTATTTCTTAGATATTTTTTTTTGCCGGTTGCTTGAGAGTTACGGTTATTTCAGTTCCGGTTAACTGAGAGTTTACTGTAATTGGGTATATGTAGATAATTTGGAGTGATTGTAATGCTCTCATATATATTTTTTCAAACATATGGTTTGTTTGCCTCATTTCTATAAGCTAAAGAGCAAAAATAGTTTACTAGACATGTGTTTTGATATTTACTAGAATGTTCCCATGACAGGATAAGAATGCCTGTGTGTTTTGACACTTTGTTTGACTGTATGCCGTGTGTGTTTATTAATTTAATTTGCTTATTTATTGCAGATTTGTTGAAATCCCAGGATGGGGCAATCTCTCTGACCGGTAGGTACAAATATCTCAGCCTTTTTTAAATTGAAGAAATTTTTTTAAGACCAAAGATGACCATCAATACTGTCTGCTAATCTTTGTTGAATCTGCCAAGAACAGACCCATCAACTGTATGCATGTATTCTGTACTGTAAACATAGCAAACATCCCCTCTTATGTTTGTTGTCAGTGTATTTGAGGCAACGTTACAACTGCCTCGTGCACAGAGAGCCCTCTCCTCCTACCACCAAACACTAATACATGCGAGAGATGCAATTATACAGTCAAACTGGAGGCTAAGCTGTCTCAACCCAAGACTGGATCAGAGAGTCAAGAGGAGAAGGGAAATACTTGCATCACACCACCAGTCTCACATAGACCCATTAAACCAGCACCGGCAAAAAACACACATAAATACATGAAAACATACTCGGAGGCTCTAAATAAAAATTTGCAAAAGCAACAGAGACCTCCAAAGCAGACATCCAAGCAACTTCCACCCCCAAACACAAACCACATACTTCACAAAACCAGTGTGCCATGCAATCACAGCCCTTAAAGCAAAATAACATGCCCAACATACTAGTAATAGGTGACTCTGTAGTTAGGCACACTGACATCCCACTCACTAGGCTGAACAAGGAGAAGGTTACTGTTAGCTGCCTGTCGGGTGCCAGGATCAGCCACAATAACACAAGCACTCAGGTCACTCCAGAACAAGTACAAATACGACTCTGTCATTGTCCATGTTGGTGTAAATGACCTGAGCTATACCTCCCTGGACTACATGAAAAGAGACATGGAAGAGCTCTCTGATCACGTAGCCCAGGCCGGTATGCCCCTGACCCTGAGTAGCATCCTGCCTTCACCAAGAATGATATCACGGTATAAAGAAAAAATGATCAATTTCAACAATTGGCTAAGTTTCTGGTGTCATTCAAAGGGGATCCAGTGTCTGTCCACCTGGGATGACATGCTCGACAAGCCACACTTCTTCACTAGAGACGGCTTGCACCTATCACCCTTAGGCTTTTGAATACTGGCCAAGGCTCTTGCCACCCCCAAGTGCCTTTTTTAGGCAAGGCTCAAAAGACAAACCCACCGCTGTAAACAGCACAACTAGCAAAAAACTGAGGGTAATGCTACTCAATGCCAGAAGTCTAAACCTCAAAATGCACGCACTCAAGGCACTCCTCAGTATGGAGAAAATTGATATATGTGCAGTAACAGAAACCTGGTTTAAGGCTCCAGAGAGCACCCCAGCACTACCAGGCTACAACTCATACCATACATTTCGGCCACAGAACCCGGACTAAAGTACAAAAGGCAGGGGCGTATCCATCTTCATCAAGGATACCCACATCTCCAGTTTAGTGGCACAGCACGATGCTTCAGAGATCATCCACGTGCAACTAACAACGGGCAAAACTGCAATTCAAATTGTGGCTTGCTGCAGATCACCCACCATGTCCCAGGACCCACAGTCTGGAAACACTGGGAAACATAAAGGTCCTTCCAAACACCCTAATATTGAGTGATTTCAATTACCCAAACATTAACTGGGAGAACTACTCAAGTACTAACTCCCTTGCCCAACATTACCTAGAATTTATAAACTCAAATGCCCTGAATCAACTGGACAGCACTCCCACGACAGGTGAGAACATATTGGACCTGGTCATCACCAACATGGGCGACCGGTATTCCACACCAGAGGTCAACCCCTCGCTGGTTAGATCTGACCATAAACAAATCACTTTGGATGTCCACATTCCACCCGCACCCCCGGACAAGGAAACCACTGTGAAAAACTTTTCAAAAGCAAACTTCACGTTACTTAAGACTGAGGTGGAAAGTTTCAAAGCCCCCATGCTAAAGGATAACACTGTCCAAGCTGCAAAATCCTTTACTAATGCATTCTACGGGCACCTGCAAGAATGTATGGATCATACTATCCCAAGTAAAACCAAGACTCACTCCTCCAAGAAAAGGAAACCAGGTAGACCCCTGCCATAAACAAACTATACAATAGAAGGAGGAAACTAGTACAGAAAAGAGTAAAATCCCAAGAAGTGAAGACATCCCTGATCAGTATCAGCAAGAAACTACGATCCCTCATAAAATCATCCAAGGTGAGTTTTGAAAGAAACATTGCCAAGGACTCCAAAGATAGCCACAAGGCATTCTTTAGCTATGTCAAGAATCTAAGTGGCAATGCTCAGATCTGATCAGAGTTGGTGCAGAATGGCACAAAATACACTGAACCGACTGATATCACCAACATCCTGGCAGACAGGTTCAGTGCAAACTTCACCCCCCCTCACCCCCGAAAGGGCCCATAATCATACCAGAAGAATGTAGAGCCCCTGAAATCACAGACACTCAGGTTAAAACAGCCCTGTCCAAAGCCAAAATCACAGCATCAGTGGGACTGGATGGTGTCCCAGGCTGCATCTTACATGAGCTCAAAGACGAACTAACCCCTCACCTAAACACACTGTTCAAACTCAGCCTCTCCACAGGCCACGTACCCATAGAGTGGCGCACAGCAATGGTTATTTCGCTCCACAAAGGTGGAGCCACAACAGACCCCGGGAACTATCGCCCTGTAAGCCTGACTAGCTTGGTCTGTAAGGCTATGGAGCGCAACATCATGGAACTCATTAACAGAGACATTAGGAACCTCCAAACACTGGACCCTTCCTAGTCAGCTTTGTTAAGGGCAGATCATGCCTCCTAAACCTGGTGGACTTCTTTGAAACAGTTACCAAGGCTGTAGACGAGGGAAAGGTGGTACACACAGCCTACCTAGACCTCGCAAAGGCCTTCAACACCATTCCCCATTCTGGTATTATAGACAAGCTCACCAGCCTGAACATAAACCCCTGTGCCACAAGATGGGTTGCCAACTAGCTCACAGACAGGACCCACATGGTGAGAGTTGCGGGAGCTAGGTCCTACTCTAAACCGGTTACAAGTGGCATTCCCCAGGGCTCAGTTCTTGGACCCCTCCTGTTCGGCATGTACTTCTCAGAGGCACAAGCAAGCACAGGAGGTCTATGGCTAACCAAGTTCGCAGACGACTGCAAACTAGGGGGGGTAATTGACTTTCCGGCTGACACAGACATCCTGCAAAAGGGTCTCACTGAGACGGATTCCTGGTGTCAAAATCATGGCCTCAAGCTAAATGCCAAAAAGTGCATAGTCCTCCTTTTCGGAAAAAACAAAGTACCCACAAACTACCACATAGGTGGTAGTCCCCTAAATACGGAAGATGTAATAAGGGATCTGGGGACCCAAGTAGATGGTATTCTCTCCTTTGATAACCATATTCCCAAAGTGGTTAGAAAATCCTTTTATGTGGCCCACCTAATCACAAAAGAGTTTGCATGCAGATCAAGAGAGGTCATTGTGCCCCTCTACTCATCACTCATCAGACCCATCATAGAGTACAATGCCCCATTTGGGATGTACCTTACAAGACACCTGCAACAGCTGGAGAGACCACAGAAGTACCTCACCAAGAGGATCACTAGCCTCAAACAGATGCCCTATGCAGCTCGACTGAAGAAACTCCAGCTGTACTCAGTTGCATACCGCCTACTCAGAGGTGATCTCTGCCTGGCACACAAGGCCATGTCCAACCCAGAATTGATGGACATGCTCCACCTAAAGAAAACTATATCCCCTTGAGCCACATGCTCTAGGGATCTAAACCTCACCACAACAATAAATAGGATGTGCTAGAGGGATAGATTCCTGTCCCAGAGACTTCCCATGCTTTGGAACAAGATTCCAATCTACATTAGGCAGAGCTCCTCACTAACACTCTTCAAGAGAAACCTTGACGAGTGGATGTGAAACAAAGTTTACCCCGGGGATCTCTTCAGTGGCTCTGCTGGACCAAGGCAAAGGGAACTAATCTCAGGGGGCAGCGAAAGCCAACACATTCTGGCTAGGCTTATAAATGCCTTCGGGCAGATTGCCTAGTACCTACATATAGGTTCATAGGTAGGTACTAGGCTATCCGCCCTAGGGACCATACAAGCCCAGCCAAAAAAAGTACCCTGGCTTTCGCCACCCAAGAAAATTATTTTCCTGTGCCCCTGTTGAGCATAGCCACAGAAGTGATCCCCGGGGTGAATTTCCCATTTCCCATCCAATCATCAAGATTTTTCTTGGAGTGCTAATGAGGAGCGCTGTTTGACATAGATAGGTAGTCTGTTCCAGAGTATGGGAAGTCTCTGGGACAGGAATCTATCCCTCCAGCATGTTCTGTTTATTGTGGTGACAAGGTTAAGGTCCCTAGAGTGTGTAGCTCGGGGGGATTGGGATTTCTTTAAGTGGAGCATGTCCAACAGCTCTGGGTTTGACATAGTTTTGTATGTTAGGCAGAGATCGCCCCTGAGTAGGCGATATGCGATGGAGTAAAGCTGTAGTTTTTTGAGACTGTCTGCTTAGGGCATCTGAGAAATAAACACACAAACTATGAACCAATGTATCCAATAAGAACGCTATTTTCAGTGAAATACATGTTCATTCATATTTCATTTCTCTGAAATTGAAATGTTCTTTATGATTACATTCATACAGTTGTCCCCTAAAACGTAATCTAATCTCTTCAGGATCAATGGGGAGCCAGAACCTTGTCCCAGGAAGCAATAGGCATAAGGCAGAGAACAAACTCCGTATAAGGTTGCTTGCTGGTCCTTAATGTGTACATGTGACACACACACACACACACACACACACACACACACACACACACACACACACACACACCCTATGAGCAGTTTAGAGATTTACTGTTTCACTTAGTGGTATGTCATTGGGAAGTGGGAAGAAACTGGTGCATCAGATAAAACCAACAGAGACCCAGAGAGTGCAGGCAGACTCCATACAGAAAGCATATCCTTTAGGAATTAAACCAGAAAAGCAAGAGCAGTAAGGCAGTAATGTTAACTGCTTGTACCACTGTGCCACTCTCACAATTTTTGAGAGATTTTAAATTAAAATTAACTTTTAAGCCACACTTAAGACTGCATTTGAGAGTTAGGAAATGTGTTTCTACTCTTTTCTCAAAGTTTGTGATCTAATCATTAAGCTGAACAGAATTGTTGGTTCTTTCCCGGTCATGACCACGTAGCTGTTCCAGCACTTTTTTGAGTCTTTCATCCCTCATCTCCATCCATCCTGTTTTTAGCAGTTTTCACTCCACCCATTTTGGGGGGAAGTCTGCACTTTTTTTGATAATGTCAGAGAGAACATATTTTATCATGATTGTTCAGGACATTGGAGATGATACTTGGGTACTGACTGGTCCATATGTATAGCCGGGTGGGATTTCATTATGTACTTGACTCTCAACCTTGCTAACTATGAGTGCTGTTTGCATTATTCAATGGTACAGAATTTACGTATAGCATGCATGTGTTTTTGTGGGAGTAGGGATTACCTTATATTGATCTGTGTGGGCCAGTGATAATGTTGAAGTGATGCTTGACCTTTTGGTCTCCACTAGAAGCTTAAATACCCTTTGGGGTTTTTGCATTCTTTCTCCTAGGAGGATAAATTACCACCTGTTAGCTCACTTCTCTGTACTCTGTGACTTTTTTTCATCCTGGGTCCACTACAGAGGTTGATACTGTCAGTGTCCTAACTCTTTGTAGTTTGGAGCTGGTTTTGAGTTGAACAGAGTACTGCTGGAAAAGTCTGGGAACATTAAGAGTTAGACTTCTTTGCTCTTGCCTCGTGTTGCCATAGTCCTGCTTGCATTTTGCTACTTTAGTATTAGATCAGATCTTTTGCTGAATGAGATAGTTCTTGAGTGTAGTAACCTCTTTGCAGTTACTAAAAGGATATATTTTGAGGGAGCTGTAAAAGTGGTTGATGGTGGCCACAGTATGATGGCATTTCATTAACTGTCCCTGGGTACTAGTTCTGTTTGGTCATTGTGCAGTGACACCCCTTTTGAGAACTGTGGTCAGAATTTGTATCTAAATCTTTCTGGTTTGAGATCTGTGTGAGATTTTATTTGGTATGTCTGGCTGAGTCCCACAGTTATGTAAACTAGGGGACGGTGTTTGTCTAGGAGAAATGTTGTCTTAAGTATCATTGACTAAATAGCAAGTAAGCTCTGGCCTGAATCAGAAAGGCAGTAGATGTAATAGTCACATTACAACATTGTTTATTATTAAATTCCTATGCCAGTGTTGCAATGTAGGCAGTAATCTTAGTTACACAATAGTGGGCGTTACCCTAAATACGGAGACAAGTATTACTTAATCCATAACTCCTGAACATCAACAAGACCATATGGTTTGACTTTTTTTGTTAAAAAAAAATACAGTTTTTGATTTCCATTTTTTACAAGTGAAACTACCTTCCCCAGAACTTTATTTCCATTAAAAAAAAAAAAAAAACTAGAGAGCCCTTCTGTAACTGGTGAGATCCACAAAGTAGCATATAACCATTCTGCAGCTGTGGAGCTTTTTGTTGTGGACCACAAAGCTGAACATAGCTGTGGTAGTTTATATATGTAAAATGAGGTCAGATTTGCTGTAAGAATGAAATGTACTTTTGCCTACTTTTGCATAGAGATTGCATGCACACATTTTCATTACATTATCAGTCAGCATTGTGTAGACAGTTGAAAATGTATGTGTATATACAGTATATTTACATTTATATTATAAACAGACACGCATATTTTTTTCTCAGGTCCTATCTGGACACTGGAACCTTAGAGCTGGTGACTTTGGCACCATCAAGTTACCACAATGTACTCCTCACAGCTTAAGCTCCTTCTTTCCCAAAACTCCTGATCATGCTGCCTATCTAGGGATGTTGTTGCTGCCATTAGGCAATGGTGTCTCCTGTACAGTTCAAGCCTTTTGGCAGTATCTTTTCACTAACATATGTGTGCAGCTCAGTCTTTCTACAATTTTGGTTGTTCTGTCTTTATTGTTGCACAGTAGGTAGTATTTGTATGCCTTCCTATTTCACCTCCCACCCCCACTCCCTTTCCATTCATTTCTTGGGCCATTGGCTGACTTGGTCTGATTTTTTTCCTTTCATTTTCACTTTTTGGGAATGTTAGTGTGTTAGACTGCATTTTATTATCTCTTGTCAGTGCTGATTTATTGCTATGGCATTTGTGGTTTGAGTTGAATATTATGGACAAGGAGGGAAAGCCGGGTTTCCGAAAGTGTAAGTCCTGTGATCACAAATTTCCACTGCAGGACCCATATGATATGTATTTAGTTTGAGTGTTGCACATTTCCAGTGACCACTGCCTTTGTAAGAACTTCAGATGATGTCCTTTAGATCACTGTTGCAAAATTGTAATCATACCTGTCAACCTCTTAGAGCAAGAAATCTGGACAAAGCCATAAGTAAAAGTGGGACAGTGGCCCAAAAACAGAGATAATTTCTAAATATTGCTTTTTCAAACTTAGAAAGTTGATAGAATAACAGGTTTTGCATTAGCACGAATTTTCTAAAGAGTATGAAGTCTGAAGCTCAAATGTCTGTCATTGTTTTCTAAATTCAATCTTTAATGATTTGCTAGTAACTTGCCAGAAAAAAGCACAATTTTATGAAAAATGGATAAACAATATGGCAAAAAATCTGGACATTCTGCAAAAATCTGTACTTTTGAGAGGTATGATTGTAATACTGGTGTGCCAAAGCTTTATATGCACCCATACGTCTGGTGTATGACCTCAGTCCATGGTCATAGGGTACATAATCAGATGTAGGAGCATAAGATCCTCAGACTAACATGCTGCCAGTCCAACCTCAGGATCTTTGCTCCTATTGCTGTTTTCTTGGTGGTGTTGGTTGCTACCATTGCGTAGACTTATTTAGACAAGTGTCCTGTTGGGAAGCCTCATCTATTCTTGTTTTTTTTTTTCTTCTCTCTTCAGAAAGAATTGTTAATGTCAGCTAAGAGTGGAAGGTGTGACGGTGGTAGGCAGATCTCTTATAAAGACCTCCACTCAAGTGTTTACTCTGTCTAGGAGCTGAACATGATTACAGAAACTGTACAATTTGCAATTGTTTATTCTTAAAACCATTCGCATTCAACTTTCTTTTTTAAATACGTATTTAGAGACCCAACTTCTGAAGACTCTGGCACAGAACTCACTGCCTTGGATGTGTCACTCACACCTAAGAAGCTGTTCAAGAAAAATAGGCATGAATCATCCTACTGCGCAGTCTGGTTTGGAGGCTTCATGTGAGATGCTGTACGAATCTGCTGTGCATCCGTTTTTTCAGAAACTTGTCATGACCCCACCAAAGGCCAGTATGATGTCTGACTCTTGCAAGTCCAATAAAACTGTTTATATGACTAAGGTTGAGAAGGGGGAACTGAGGGTGATCATTTTAGATGGACCAGAGTGTGTATACTTCAAATCCTTGCTAGGGAAAAGGTGCCTGGCACTTTGATCGAGGTCTGTGATGGTTCCAACCTGCAACTCTTCTTGAGAGTTGATGTCACCCGTATAAAAAAGAAACAGAACACCAAACAGACTGAGCAGGGTTTTCCGGAGCTATACTCCATGGGTTCCTGGAGAGCTCTACTGCCTCTTAATCCACTGTCTCTTCATGACCTTTTGCATTCTCCCTCATGTTAAGAATACTGCAACAGATGAATGGAAGGACATAGAACAGTTGTGTAAAATCTTACCATAATGATAGGCGTCCTTTTCTTCTCTGCTGCAGTATTCCAATCCCACCCTCCTTCCCCCTGGTGGTTTGGTTCATTTCCTTGGATGGTCATACCTTACCTTCCTTAGGCCGGCTTCCTCCTGGGGCAGTCAGTTTTGAGGTAGATGCATGCATACTTCACTTTTATGGCAGACGTGCTACAGCAACCTACGTGCGACATACCACACATCTTACAGTAGTGAAAAACTAATGTATACTGGCTGACATCAAATTACCGGCTGCAAAGATCTCCCCTAAAGTTAAAAATATTGCAGCAGAGAAGAGAAGGACATCTATCATTATGGTAAATTTTACACAGCTATTGTTTCTCATCGCTCTGACATCTGCAGGAGGAGTGTCTGAGTTACAGGCTTTCATGGTGAGTGAACCGTATCTGGTCTTCCATGGGGATAGAGAGTCATTACAGACAAAGCCCTCACTCATGACCAAGGTTGTGTCAGAGTTTGTATGCTCAGGATGTGTATAGGCAGCTCAGGTGCTATCTTGACAGAACCAAGTCCTTTAGAAAAGCTAATGATCTTTTTCTTATGTTGGGACTAGCAAGAGACCACCCATGTCAAATCTGACTTTTTCCAGATGTCTGTCCACAGCTGTTACCATTTGCTTTGCCCACCATGGTAAACCAGTTTCAGGCAGTATTACTACGCATTCTATGAGAGACTTGTCTTTGATGGCATATTGGAAAGGATTAGACTTTACAAGCATTCTAAAGGCACATGCTACATGGTCCTTGGGAAATACCCTTACAAGGCATTACAAACTGCATTATTTTTCTAGATCCAGGACAAGCTTTGCTATGACTATTCTGCAGGGGCTCCTAGGTCCATGTCCTTCTTGAAAATTTTAAGTTATTGAAGGTGCTGCTTACTGTGCTGTACTTCTGGACTGGACTCAGTCTTCTTAAGACACAAAGTCTTGCTGGCTGTTTACTGCTGAATCAGAGAGATAGAGTTTTGTATGACTGAATCTGTAGTCTGTGTAAAGCACCAAACTGCACACTGATAAAGAAATATATTTTGCAGCAACACAATACACTTTCACTGCAAGCACAGTTGCTATTAAATAACTTATTTTTCATAACAAACAAGACGTACGACTGGTTTACAAGTTTAATGTGCAAAGTTTTTCCTTCACAGCTGATATGGATGATGGATTTATGGCTTTCAATTCTCGAGTTACCTCGGAACCTGAGTTCCTACCAATACCTCTAACAAAATTTGATTTACAGTTCTTATGTACTGCTATTCTCACACACTTGAGATCCTGTTTATTTTTCTGCTTATACTTTACTTTCCAGACTTGATTAAGGAAACAACAACAACATAAAGTAGTATTGTCCTTCTGTGAAACCATTTCTGCTGATGTGAAAATGCATGCAATCAGAATTGTCTTTCTGCTGATTTTATGAAAAGATGTTCATTAACAAAAGCTGAAGGTAATGCTACTCAATGCTAGAAGTCTAAACTTCAAAATGCACTCTCTCGAGGCACTCCTAAAAATGGAGAACATCGATATCTGTGCAGTAACTGAGACCTGATTCAAGGCTCCAAAGAGCACCCCTGCAATACCTGGCTACAACTCTTACCACACTTTTTGGCCACCAAACCAAGACCGAAACACTAAAGGTGGTGGAGTGGCCATATTCATCAAGGATATTCAAACCTCCAGGCTAGTTGCCCAACACAATGCATCTGAAATTCTCCAGCTGCAACTAACACTAGGTAAGACTGCAATCCAAATTGTAGCTTGCTACAGATCCCCCACCATGCCCCAAGATTCTCACTACACCTTTCTAAACATACTGGAAAATATTAAGATACAACCAAACACCCTAATACTGGGTGATTTCAACTATCCTGCCATTAACTGGGAAAACTACTCGGGTATCAACACCTTTTTCCAACGATTCTTGGAATTCATAAATTCCAATGCCCTGGATCAATTAATCCATTGTCCCAACAGGGGCTCCAATATCCTAGACCTGGTCATTATCAACATGGGAGATGGATTCTCCACACTAGTGGTCACCCCCTCATTGGTCAGGTCTGACCATAAGCAAATCACCTTTGACATCCACATCCCACCCCCCAGTAAGGAAACCTCCATAAAAAACTTCTCCAAAGCCAACTTCATGCTACTCAAGTCTGAAGTGACAAACTTCATGACACCCATGCAGACAGGAGCTGAAAGTTCGACTGCTGAATCCTACACTAAGGCACTGTATGAGCACATCCACTTGTGCATGAATCGTGCCATCCCAAATAGAACCAAGATGCTCTCCACCAAAAAAAGGAAACTAATCTGGTGGTCCCCTGCCATAAACAAACTATACAACAGAAGAAAGAAACTGTTGCAGAAATGAGGAAAATCCCAGGATGTAAAAAAACTCCCTTACCATCCTCAGTAAGAAGCTGAGATCCCTCATAAAATCCTCCAAAGCTAGTTACGAAAATAAAATTGCCAAATATTCCAAAGACAACCACTAGGCATTCTATAGTTATGTCAAGAATCTAAATGGCAATCCTCAGATATGCTCTGAGCTACAACAGAATGGCAGTAAATATACTGATCCCAAGGATATTGCCATTATCCTGGCAGATCGATTTAGTGCAAACTTCACCCCCCCTCTCACCCCCTAAAGGGCCCATCACAATACCAAAAGATTGCCAAATTCCGGTAATCATGGCCACACAGGTAGAAACCGCACTCTCCAAAGCTAAGAATACAGCATCCGTGGGACCAGATGACATCTCGGGCTGTGTACTACATGAACTACAAAATTAACTGGCACTGCACCTACCTAAGTGTCATGTTTAATCATAGCCTTACCTTAGGCTTCATGCCCACTGAGTGGTGCACAGCTACAGTTATCCCACTCCACAAGGGGGGAGATCCACCTTGGATCCCGGGAATTACCATCCCATCAGTCTGACGAGCCTGATCTGCAATTGCATGGAACGCATTGTCATGGAATTTATAAACAAAGACATTGGCAACCTTCAAACACTGGACCCCACCCAGTTTGGGATTGTGAAAGGCCTATCTTGTCTCCTGAACCTGATTGACTTCTTTGAATCAGTCTCCAGAGCTGTGGACAAGGGTAAGGCAGTCCACACAGCCTATCTGGACCTCGTCAAGGCCTTCGACACCATCCCCCACTCTGGAATCATAGATGAACTTACTAAGCTGGGCATAAATCCCCACGTCACTCGATGGGTTGCCAATTGGCTTACTGACAGAACCCAGACTATAAAAGTAGCCGACTCCAAATCCAGCTCCAGCCAAGTGACAAATGGAGTACCTCAGGGTTCAGTCCTGTGACCGCTCTTGTTTGGCAACTACTTCTGTGAAGTACAGGCCAACACTAAGGGACTCTTGCTAACAAAGTTCGCAGATGACTGCAAACTGGGAGCCATTGTTGAATCCCCAAATGATGTGGATATTCTACAAAAGGGCCTTAACAGAAACAGATGCTTGGTGCCAGAGCCATGGGCTCAAGCTTAATGCCAAGAAATTTATAGTTATCCCCTTTGGGAAAAGCCATGTACCCATGAATTACCACATAGGTGGCAGGACACTAAACACCGAAAGTGTGATGAGAGACTTAGGGACACAGGTGGACAGTGGTCTTACCTTTGACAACCACCCCGCCAAAACGGTCAGGAAATCCTTCTATGTGGCACACCTCATCACTAAGGGCTTCTCATCCAGAAAAAAAGAGGTCATTGTCCCACTGTACTCATCCCTCATTAGACCCATTATAGAGTACAAGCCCTGTTTGGTATGTACCTCACAAGACATCTGCAACAGCTGGAATGGCCGCAGAAATACCTCACTAAAAGAATCACAGGCCTAAAGCAGATGCCCTATGCTGACCGTCTAAAACAACTCCAACTATACTCTGTGGCATATCGTCTACTCAGAGGCGATCTCTGCTTAACATACAATGCCATGTCAAACCCTGAGCTGTTTGACATGATCCACTTAAAGAAATCCCAATCCCTCAAAGCCACATGCTCCAGGGATCTAAACCTTGTCATCACAATGAACAAAACATACTGGAGGGATAGGTTCCTGACCCAGAGACTCCCCATACTCTGGAATAGACTGCCCATACATGTCAAGCAGAGCGCCTCCTTGGCCCTCTTCAAAAGGAACCTTGCCGATTGGATGGCAGATGGGAAATTCACCCCCGGGATCACACCAGTCGCCCTGCTAGATAGGGGTCCAGGGAATAAATATTGTGGGAAGACATATCCAGGGGAATTGTTATGGCTATGCTTGTATAGGCTCTAGGGGCGATAGCCTAGTACCAACCTATGAACAGAAGTCTGAAAGGAAACATCTTTGCAAACTGTTCTGCTGCTGATATTTTTGAGGAACTGATACTGTGGAAGAGCATGTTTTGTGAGGAAACAGCTATGTAAAAGATCATTTATTGCTGAGTTTATAAACTGTTTTGCGAACATAAGAAAAGCTTGTAATACGTGCTTTCCAGAATTGCTTTTTTGCTGATGCTGTGAAAAAGCCTGTCTGTTATACATATAGTATGGATGCCTATTTTACATTGCTAAACTCTATACATATTTTTAAGCAAACTTTTTATTCTAGGCTTTATCTTTCAGCATATTTACAGCAGAATTAATTTAAGTCTTTTATTCACTGTTGAACACACTCGAACACTCCTCCCAGGTTGGATATGGTTTGGTAATCAACTCATACAGCCTAAAAGCTACTGGAGCAGTGGGAATGGTGAACATACTATAGTTGTGTAAGTTGTACTCGACCATAACAGTAGATGTTCGAATTCCTCACTACTGCATCAGCTGCACCCACCTTCCATCCCCCTAGTTTGTATATTATTTGTTGGGAAGTAGTTTGGAGGTTATTTCTTGTTGGACGAATACACTACTACTTGCCTTTTAGACAAGAAAGTCCTGAAGAATTTCCATTCTGACTGCTGATTTTCCCTTCTCATGGCTGACCTATCAGTGGTCAGAGTGGAAGTGTGGAAAGGAGCCAGAGCTTTTGGAAGCTGTCTGGTTTTGCAGCTTGGGAAGACATGGCCCATGTAACCTAAAGGCTACTGTAGCAGTGAAGAATTTGAAGGTCTACGTGGTTTCCTCCAGACCTCCCTTCGCGGCTTCAGAGAGGTCCTACAGATCCCTTCAAAGTCCAACCCAGATTAATTGGGTGTACATGATGTTGCCCTTTGACAAGGTCCAACTTTGTCATGGAATTGCCCTGGCAGTTCCTGCTGTGGGCCGAGATGTTCCTCAGACCATCCCTACTTCTGTTCCTGCTCCAGACCTAGTTCTGGCACCAGTAGTGAAGGAATCACCGCCAAATGCCATGACAGATCCCTTGGTGTGGATAGACCTTGTGTCTCCTGCTGTTATGGCCTTGACACTGGTAACTTTGACTCCATTCCCTTCAGCATCAGCTGTTACTTGAGCCCAGAGTTTGATGTCAAATGTGCAGCTCTGAGAGTGTGTGCACTAGTGGCACTGGTACCATTGTCTGTTTTGGAATGTGCAGTGTTTCACACCTCAGGGCTGAAGGTTCCCAGCTTGGTTTTGGCCCTGGAGTCTTTGGTGCACAGAGCTAGTTCATGGCCTGTTAGTTCGACACTAATTTTGACTTAGTGAATGAAGAAAGTGTTAGTCCCGAGCACTTCAGCAGACATCTCTGTGCAGAATTTGTGCCTATTATGTTAGCAGTACTGATTCCACCGTCTGGTACCATGGAAGTCAGGACCTTGAGTCAGCTGTTATTGAGAATTCCTGAGGATCAGAGGAGTTCTAGGTTCTGGTGAGATCTAGAAGTCATGCTTCCCAGGCAAGTTCTGATGAGGAGTTTGATTACAGCCCCCTGAAGAAGAGGATGTACAAGAGGAAGCATCTCTGGACTCCCTCCTCGGAGTCTCCCACTCCACATACAGACCTAGATGAGGGAGAGGGTTCTTAAAAATCCCCCCAGGTGCAGGTTTTACAGGAGGCCTGTAACTCCTTTCCCTCGGTAGCATGGGTAGTTGTCCCATAGATGAATTTGTGGACATTGTTTCCAGAATGGCTTGGAAATAGCTGGATGTACTGGAGCCCGTTAAAAGGAAACTGGATAAGATGCTTTGTTCTCCAAGAGATGGGCGTTATTGGAGCCAAGGACTCTTACTGTGGTGGCTACAAAGGAGAATGTCCAGGAGGATGCACAGACCATCCATCCTGCCAGCATGGATTCTAGATTGATGTACAGGCTAGGGAATTGAGTGTGTATGTTCAGTACGATTTTCAGTCAGAGCTTTAAACTACATGACGCACATTTCATTTTCAGTGGGACATGAGACAGAAAGCATTGCAGAATCTGAAATTTTGCCAGCTGGGGAGCTCCTGTCTCAGCTGGAACACTAGGTGACCATGTTGAATATTGTCCCCCCCCCCCCCCCCACCAGTCCATACACTGTCTACATAAAACAATGGATAGAGCAGCTAGTGATGCAGAATGAGACCTGACTACCAGAGCACAAACCTGTCTGTAGCTTGCAGACTTCCTGAATCAATTCAAAGCAGTTTTTGCCAATACCCCTTTCAACCTTTCAAAAGAATGAGAAAGGGATGAGGAATTTGTGGTTTCCTTAGTTCTAGCAGACCCAGCACAGAGTTTCTCTGGGCAAATTGTAATCTCTGTCTGGATGCCACCTTAGAGCAGAGGTGATCCAAGCAACCCAGAGACAAGGGATCCTTTCAAGGTTTTTGTCCCTATGATCCCTGAAGGTTTTCCCAGTTGTTACCCTCTAGAGGAAGTTGGGGGATGTCTCTCCTTGCATGCACTGGCATGGATGGCCATAACAATGAATTAATGGGTAAAGAGAATCCTGTCTACAGGCTGTGTCATTCCTATTTTGGTAAAATCCTCTGTTAAAAATTTCCACCCACCTGTACCACCCAGACAAAGAGAAGCAACATTAGCAGAGATTCAACTTCTCCAACAATACAGCAATCAAATATGTCTTACCAGACTGGAGAGGATCCATTTTTATACCAGATTTTAGTGCTCAAGAGAACCAAGGTCCTCGGGCCAAACTTTGATCTGAGTTGGCTGAAGCAATTCATAAAAATTGAGACTTTTCCGGTAGGTCACTGTGCAGTCCATTTTGCCATGTCTCCAGACAGAGGGTTGGATGTGCTCTCTGGATCTTTAGGGTGCTTACCTGCACATAAAAATGGACTAAGCATCAAGAAGAGTCCGTCACTTCCAGGTAAATGCCAGTCATTACCAGTTAAGGGCCTTGCCATTCAGCCTTACCACAGCCTCCAGGTGTTCACCAAATGCATGACCCCACTTGTAGCTCACACGTGGCGTTTGAAAAGTATGAATATTTCCTTAACTAGAAATTTGGCTCCTCGTAGCCTCATTGGTGGATCAGCTTGTAACAACATGACGTCTGCTCCAACTCTTCCTGTTTTTGGGAATAACAGTGAATGTGGACAAGTCGCAACTGGAGCCCTCATAGGAACTTATCTTTTTAAGTTGTTGTCTCAGTACCCGCAGGCAGTTTGTAGTCCTTCAACAAGAAAGTATCTTAACCTTGATGAGAGAGGTGGCTTCTCGACTGCAGCAAGCTCAACCACCAGCAGTTCACATTCTTATGGTTGTAGTTTCATGGCAGCAGCAATGCAGATGTTTTCTAATGCCAGACTCAGTGTGAGGATTTTGCAGTGGACTCTTCATGCACAGTGGGATCAGTCTTCCCTGCAACTCCATCACAGGATAAAACTTTCTTGAATGTTCAGACAAAGTTTAACATGGTGACTCTAGCACTTCGGCAGCCACCTTCAAGGAGTATAGAGGTGCAATAAACTGGTGTTTTAAGTGGATTCTTCGTCTGTAGTCTACAGGTCATGTTTTCTTTTTTGTTCGTGCAAAGTTTAACATGGTGACTAAACCCTCTCAGTCTGTCCAGAGGATTGCCTTTCAAGCCCATTCCGCTTCCACTGGCCACAAGTGTTTCTGCCCTAGAGTTGTGGGGGGCACACTGTGCATGCAAAAAATTCAAGTTTCATGGTCTCCAGAGGAGACCTTATTGTATGTCAGTGTGCACAAGATGCGAGCTGTCCTCTGAGCATTATGGAAATTTCAGGACATGCTCCCTTGAGGTGTAATTTCTATGTAGTTAGACAACATGGTGATTGTGTGGTACTTGAGCAAGGTAGAAGGAACCTGATCTTATCCCTTGTGTAGTGAAGAAGTGAGAGAATGGGAATGGACCTTGACCTCACAGTGTTTTCTACTTACAATGCACATACCATGGTTTTCCAGAGTTATTGCAAGCAAGCTCAGCAGGAACATCCTACTGTTCCAAGAGTGGTCCCTGAACATCAAGGTAGCATGCAGTCTGTTCAAGAAGAGGGGGACACCTTGCTGAGACCTATTCACCTTGCCATTCAACTGCAAATACCCTCAAATTTTCAACACAGTTTTCCAAGAAAGACAGTCGCCCAGGGTACATTCTCCTATGTTTTGACCCCCCCCCCGTTTCCTGTATGCATATCCCCCTTTGCCCCTAATTCAGAGACCGTTACAGAAAGGTAGTAGTTACAAGGCTCAAGTCATACTTGTATCTCCCTTCTGGCTGTGCCACACATGGCACTCCATGCTTATGCTTTGCCTGAAGGAGAAACCCATTGTACTACAGAATTCCAGCTGCCTAGCTCACCCATTAAAATGGCCTCATCCACACATTCAGTCCCTGTATCTAACCGCTTGGCTGCTCTCGTTGCAGTAAGGGCTAGGAAATCCAAGTTCCACCCAGACATTGTTGAGCTATTACTACTTCACAGAAAGCTTCATCTAGAAGAATCTATAAGGGCAAATGGAAGAAATTTTCAGAGTAGGCTTTAAACAAGCTTTTTTTTAACCATTTCTTCAATGGATAAGGTGTTATCCTCTCTGTTGCAAATGTATAAGAAAGGAGCTAGTTAGTCCTCAGTCCATTGGCAGCAGTTTCACATTTATATGAAGGGCTTCCAAACAACTCATTAGCATTTTATCCTTCATTCAAGGCTTACCTCAAAGGGATTTTACATTCTAGGCCTTCATTGACCATCCCAGCCCTAGCATGGGATCTCTGTTTTGTGCTTGAATGCCTTACTAGTCCTCCTTTCGAACATTCTGCTTTAGTGGACCTTAAATTCTTGTCATTGAAAGACTTCCTTTTTTTAGCTATTAATTCTGCTAGAAGAGTTTCTGACCTTAAATATCCCTTCATTGTCTTTCGCTCAGACAGGGCATTACTTAGGATGAAATCTTCCTTCATGTCCAAGGGTGTTACTCAGAATAACATGAACCAGGGTATTCACTTGCTTGTGTTTTATCTGAAATACTCCAATAAGGGGCAATATTTACTGCATTGCCAAGATGTTCACAGATAACTGATGAGCAGTTCTTAATTAGTTTTCGATTCCCAGGTTTGGTCAGAATATTGCCAAGTTTGAATTAGTAAAATGGATTTCAGATGTCATTTCCTTTTGCTACACTTCAGCTAGAAAAATATTTTCTGTCCCACTTAATGTTAATATTAATATTCATTTACGGCTCAAGCTATGTTCATAGCTTTATTTTTACAAAACCTCTTGATTGGGTTTATAGGTGATTCCTAAGCTGATGACTCCAGGGGGTCTTTTTAATCTTAGTCATGCTTTCCAAGGTGAGCATTAAACCTTGTACAGTGTGTCTGTAAGGTAGATACCTTAACCATTAAGCCACCCCCAACCTTAATGAGATTACTGCAGCAGCTACCCAGTGTTCTTGTCATATCTTTGTTAAATAAGCATTATAGTCTCAAGTTTATTTCCAGAATGAGAGCATCTTTTGGAATAGCTATTCTCAGAAGTTTACTGGTGTAGGCCACCCTGGTTATCCAGGGACTCTGTCTTACGTTTCCAGTGCCTGGGCAGGACCTGAGAAATACATAACTTATTTACTTTCTGGAAATTTAGATTCCTCTGGTCTCTGTCTGGATTTTGGAATATTCCTCCTTCCTGTACCAGATCATGTATGATGGGTCAGTGAAGCTGCAGGTAAAGGTCTTGTATACCTTACTGTCTCTTGTATATTTTGTTTTTCCTATATATTGGCATATATGCTTTCTCAGGGTCTATTGAGGGTTAAACTCAATCTGGAGAAGGCAGCAGGACCAAGGGATTATGGATAGGGAGGAGCTCAAGCTATGAAGATTTTACTGTCACTAGAGTATGCTAAAGACACCAGTCCTACGTTTCCAGTGTCGGAGACTAAAGAACTCTTAAAGTTCCACTAAGTACATAACTTACAATGATCATTTTATCATTGCTGCAATAGCCTTACCTGTATGGCTTGTATACTGCCAAATGTACAACAGCTGGCCAGCTTCTGAAGCTTCAGAGCATGTTTCACTTGCTTAAGCTGTTTTGCACTTTGAGCTGAGCTGATTAAAAGACAAGTTTGAGTGCCAAGCCCTGCAGAGCTTTACTGCTGCTAAATTGATTGATCGTCTTTCGAGGATCAACTTTTGGACTATGCTGTTTCTCTGCTGGGCATACAAGTTCCTTTTGGTGAAAATTCCTTCCATTCAATATTTTTTGTTTATTATTATTAAATTCCTCTCCAGAAAAAGTTATTTTAAAGCTAGAAGTTTGTGCTTTAATGGACTGTCATGAGATTGTACTCTACTTTTAAATGTGAAGCTGTCTATTCCTGTCAGTTTAAAAGTTATCTAAAGTAACCGAAAACCATATATTATTTGAAGAAATTATTTTATTTTGTTGGGCGAAAGTGTTTTAAAATGCATTTACTGTATTTGTCTGTGAAAAAAGTGACTTTTAAAGACTTTCAAATTTTACCAGCATTTGCTGCTTGTTTTTCCTGGTAAGGAGGCTCCATTTTCAGCTTGACCATGAAAACATCTGTTGGTTTGAGAATCTGTCCTTCTTCCTGCCACAAAAATAAAACGTTGCCTTTGCCATTACAGCAGCTATTTGGCTCAGCTGCAGGTGGATGACTCTGCTGCAGCCATTAGTTGTACCTCAGATGACTCATCGTTTACCCATGATGATGCCTGTGGTGTAGTACTTACAACCACTAGGACTAGGGGTTATCCATGTCCTCTACAGCTGTTGGGTTCCCATCAGCGGGCAAGGGAGAGCTACTCTTGTTGGTCCTGGGGAGAGGAAACAGGATAAGCTTCCCTGTTTTACCAGAATGCTGTGCCCATCCCTAGGGAAGTTATTACTGCTTTTATTAACACTGTTCCAATTTTTCCTACTAAAAATAAGCAGAAAACTTATGTTTCTATTAATTCTTACATTTCCTTAGACAGGAGCATTTTACTGGGTCTGGCTCAGGGTTTAATTCAGGTTATTGATCCTTCTTGTACAGTAGTTTCTGATTAAAGAGATGGATACCTCCTTTCCTGAAGAGATTCAAGATTTTGAATCTGGCCAGAAGGGTGAAGGCACAATCACAGGATTTTCTCCTCAGATTTCTGATTCAGATTCAGAGGAAAGCTCAGTTTCTGACTCTCCCTATAGGGAGGCTTTCTTTCTCTGAGACTATTCCTAGAGTGTACCAGTGTTTTCAGCGGGAGAACACCGAGGTTTCTCAGTCCCTCAGAAAATACCATGAGCTGTTACAGAAGGAATTTCCAGAACCTGAACCAATTTCTCCAGTTCTGTCAACTTTGGAAGACACGTGTGTGCATGCGTGCTTGTGCGCGTGTGCATGTGCATGTGGGCGTGTATGTGTGTTACTGCTTGCAATTTTCCTGACAGTCAGGCAGCTGCTCCTGAAAAGAGCAGATAGGATGTTTAAAGTTGCTCAGTCTTTTAATTTTTTTATACACTGTTCTGAAACCTGATCCAGCAGCTATAGCTTTAGTTAATCCCCTGTTGCTGAACACTTAGTTAATTGCAATCCCACTCATTCTGATAATGATGGGAGGATTATTGATAAGTAGAGGAAAAAAAGAGTACGCTTCTGCAACTTTGATTTTCGAATTGTGAAGTGTCAGGTTCACATGTTAAGGTTTGTTCTAATTGTAAAAGTATGAGGAATGTTTTATCTGCAGTTTCTTCTTGTGAGAAAAAACATGCTTTAAATAATTTAATTTGTTCTGTTGTTCAAGTCACTATTAATTTTCTACAGTCTGTATATGACTCTGTTGATACCTCTTCTAGGGATATGGCCTCTGGTACTGTTTTGAGAAGGTTTACATGGCTGTCCTCCCAGAACCTCACAAATGATGATAAAAATGAAATTCTCCTTTGGATAGAGATTTAGTTTTTGACCCCTCTGCTGCAGAGGTGATCAGAAAGTGTGATGAAAAGGGATAAGCTGATACAGGGAACCTCTAAGATTTTTCAGACCTCCTTTTCCAAATTTTCCAAGGGATTCTCTAATTCCTTTTCCAATTTTAGTAAGAAACTGAATGAGTGAACAGTCTCAACACAGTACAGATTAACAGGTAAGGGAGATTGAAGAAGGATTCTGGAAACTTACAAAATCAAGGACAGTTTTATAAATCAGAATGGCTATTTAAGAGATTTTGTTCCCACCTTGGCAACTCCTTTTTTCTTCCAGAAAGTCTGAATCTCCACTTATCTCTTTGGCAAGAGATCACTTCAAACAAATGGATTCTGAAGATCATTCATCAAGGTTACAGATTGCAGTGGGAGGAAATTTCTCCTTTCCAGGGTGTAATTCCTCATCCTCCAGACCGGACTCTTGTTTCCACCTGTCCTTCATACATGCTGTCCCAGGGAGTGATAAATTCACTTCCTCCCTCCTAGATGGGAAAGGTAGATTTTATTCAAGGATGCTTTTAGTGTCAAAGAAAGAAAATGCTTAAATTCCAGTTCTGGATCTTTCTTTCATTAACTTGTTTGTGATATTGCCTGAATTCAAAATGGTGTCACTTCACAACCTGTTACCTCTTCTTCCTCATTCAGGTTTCCTTGTAGCATTAGGTCTGATGTTGTCCTTTTTATTCATTCCTAAACCGATAGGTTCATATCCAACTCAGCCGCTTTTACCAGATCTTTGGATCTATGAACTCTTGAGCTCCTCCCTTTACCCACAATACCATACCAACCCTCAAGTAGTTCAGATCTCGTTTGCTGCCAATAGATTTAGATGCAGATCCCTTTACTCTTGAGAGCTTCATTGGTGATTTTTGACTTCATCAATACCTCTTGGTTCATGAGTTAGCTTATCATTTTAGCTTTGTATTTTACTGTTTCTCTTCCTCCCTCTCATAATTTGTAAGGTAGTCATTGCTTTTTTGTGACTGTTTTTGAGCTACTATTTTTCAGTACCATTTCCGATACCATTGTTGGCATTTTTTCTTACTCTGTGGAGTATTTTATCTACCACTGTTGGTAGTTTTCCCTCCTCCTCGCTCTTGTCCATCCCTTTTTCTGTATATACAAAAAAAAAATATTTTGGTATTTATAGTTGTTTGCTAAGACTTTTGTTTCTAAAGAGTTTATTAGTGCTTTATTTCATGCTCTTGTGTTGTAGGGTTTTGATATGGCAAACAAACCGACAGGATTCAAAAAATGCATTACTTGTGGGCACAAGCTTCCCAACTCTGATGCCCACAGGGAATGTGTGCATTGTCTAGGTCCAGCTCACCTTGAAGCAGACTGTTCTGTGTGGTCTGGTTTTAATGTCAGAGGTTTAATAGACTGCGGAAATAATTTAGTGTAAAGAGATCTTCCCTCCTTCTACTTCCTCAGTCACTGAGGCTCAAACTCTTTCCAAAAAGCCTGACGAAAACAAATCTGACTCTGTGTCAAACGAAAATGAGTCCTGTAAAAGATCTCTTTATTGTTCTTCAACATGAGCTCCTTCAATGGAGCCTCCTACAAATGTAAATTAGAAGTCAGATGCATCTGTCTCAGATGCACCTATTCTGAAACTCAGGTCCCAATGGTTCTGATCACTGCCACTTCTCTCAAATCCAGTTTCCTCTAGGCTTCTTTCTCCTTTCTTGGAGGGGTCTCCTTGCAGCCACTCCTGACCTTCATACACCACATCCTCTTAGATCATCCAGAAGCCTCACGGAAGCTGATGTAGATAGGATGATGAGGAAATTCCTCAGAACACAGATTCAGATGGGGGTTCTCCCAACTCTGACTCCCAGTAGTTTCTGGTAGCTGTCATTTGTCCACCTCCACCTTGGTGTCACCTTCTCTGATCCGACCCACTATTTCAGAGCCTTTGGATCCGAGATCTCTGGGTGTGTTTTCCTCGGATCCAGAGATGACTAGTTCTTCAACTATGATGATTCCCCTGAGCCGACCAGCACCGAGTTTTCAGAGCTAGAAGACTCTTGGATCCAAAACATTGCTGCCAGATTTGGGAGGTTGGAGTCCACTCCATATCTTTCGGTGCCATCTGTTTCCCTCAGGGTCTTGGCACTTGATAGCTCAGGTCCAACTCCTCGGGTGGAGTGCTGTTGAGGTTGCAGGAGCTGATGGTCCGAGATATATCAGCCATGACGCCGTCGACTCTGTGTTCACTAATCATTCTGCTTTTGAGATTATGGAGAGCGTTTTCTCCTTGATGAGAAAAGAGACATCCCTGCTCTGCTCTGATCAGACAACCTACCTCAGCCTGTTTGCTCTGAGCCTTGACCATCCCTTCCACTGGGACAGCCAGTCTGAAATTAGTCTTCAACTGGTCCATCAGGACATTGTCATCTCTTACAATACTTCCCCAGAGCATCCCACTTAGTCCCTTGGAAGAGAAAGTGTAAGAGGAGTCACTTAAATTCCCCCCCGGAATCTCTCACAGAGGAATCTGGTTTCGGTGAAGTGGAGGAGTCCCTCAGATCACCATGTGAAGGCACCCCCTTTGGAGACATTTTGGAGCTCCTGAAACAAAAGGGTAGTTGGTCTGCCGACTCCCCCTCCCAGGAGGAATTGGTTTTCCTGGAGGCTTTTGGGTCTGCCCCATCTACTTCTTGGGTGACCCGATGAACTCTTTGACCTTGTCTCTTGGCAGGCATGGAAGGAGCTGGACACTGTTGAGCCAGTACCAAAAAGACTGGACAAAATTCTAGTCCCCCTAAAGACTGCACACACACGAGCAAGGGAGGACCATTTAATGTCATGGTTGTAAATGTGGCCACAAAGAAATAACTGGCAGAATGGAATTCTTCTGTCCATCCCTGTAATAGAGATCTAGGGCTTTGGATAGATTTGGGAAGAGTGTTTACACTTCAGCGACCTTTGTCCTCAGGTAGCTGACTTACTTGACACATGTTATGAGACTGCAAAGAGATCTGACCAAGGAGCCTGACAGACCTCTTTCTGGGTTCATATCGTCTGAGGATGAAAACAGAATTTCCTCACACCTGGCCTCCCTCCAGTCCATCTCAAATGCATCCATGAGGTTGATCTCCCATACTGCAAAAGGTACATCACAGCCTATGGGTTCAGGCATAGCCATCATGAAACATGTCTGGATGCATTTGTGATTTTTGTGGAGCCATTTAAGTCTTTTTTCGTCAGTGCTTCCTTTGACAGACCTTCTCTGTTCATCCCCAAGGTTAAGGACATGATCCCCGGATGTAAACAAGAGGGAAAATCACTGTCTACCATGGGTGTATGTTTTTCAACCACTCAAAGACCTTTCTGCAGGAACCAGTGAGGAGGTAGAAAAATGTGGTTTAGGTAGTCCCGGGTCCTTTTCAAGATTCACATGGAGATGGTTCCCCAGGGACAGAGAGAGGAAGCTCAAATGGAAGACGACACCCTCACAGGAGAGGTGGCCCACAGAACCAGGGCTTTAAGGGATTCCTTCTCAGATGAGCCCTACTGTTCTCCCCTCGAGGCAGCTGAGGGACGTTTGTCTCTACAGCAGAGATCCTGGCTATCTATTACAAATGATTCATGGGTGCAGAGAATCATATCCAGAGGTTATACCATACCATGTTCTGTAGCCCCTCCCGTCATTGTGAGGAAAATCCCTGAAGATCCACCCAGTCAGAGGAAAGCAGCATCTCTAGAAACAAGAAAGCTGGCAAAAAAAGTGTCATCCAGGAGGTCCCTCCCAGACCACAGATGGTCTGGAACTTACTCAAGATATTTCTTAGTGCCAAAAAGGACAGGAGACTTTGAGACTAATTCTGGATCTTGGCAAGCTAAATCAGTTTATACAGTATTCAAAGTTTCGGATGGTCACGGCTCAGTCCATTTTGCCTCTGCTGCGAAAGAATGACTGAATGTGCTCGATAGAGCTTCAAGATGCTTACTATCACACCAAAATGAACAGGTGCTCCAGAAGGTTTCTGTGCTTCTGGCTGGAAGCCAGTCATTACCAGTTCTGAGTACTGCCCTTTGATCTCACCACAGCCCCTGGAGTGTTCACCAAATGTATAGCGGTGGTAGCAGCTCACTGGGGACTGCTGGGATTCTTTGTATTTCCATATCTAGGTGACTGGCTCCTAAATGCCCCAACCAGGTAGCAATGTCTGCAGGCAAGGGACTGCTTGCTCTAGTTGTGTTTTCATTTGAGAATCACAATCAATTACAACAACTCTCAACTCATTCCTGCACAGACTGTGTAGTTCATAAGGGCTCACCTAGACAGTCAGTCAGATAGCCTATCTTCCTTCTACTTAAACAAATACACTGAAGTCCCAAGTCAAAACAATGATCAGAAGTTCTTGTCTTCCAGCCCATTTAATATTACAAGCCTTGGGATCCATGGCAGCTGCTATCACCCCCTCTTCTTCTAGCCATGTTCCATATGAGAATACTTCAGTGGAGTCCATCGATTCAGTGATCCATTTTTTTGCGTTATCTGTTCCAGTCAAGATTAAACAAGCATGCAGAAGATATCATTCTTGGTATATTCATTCGAATCAGGTCCATGAAGGCTGTCCATTTGTTCTTCCCCTGCTTCAGATAAGGCCATGGTGACCACTGATGTCTCCCCATGGGGGGGTGGGCAAAACTTGGGAAGGACAGTCCAAGGTACCTGGTCTCCTGAAGAAGTCAAAATGCATGTCAATGTCCGGGAGATGAGAGCAGTCCTCCTAGCACTGCAAGCCTTTCAAGACATTCTTTTGTTTGGGGTAGTTGCCATGCAGATGGGCAATATGTTGTCTGGTACATCAACAAACAGAGTGGAACCAGATCTTGCCCTCTTTGTTGAGAACCTATAATAGTGCATCAATGGGTGATCTCTTCCGATCACTCTCTAACAACAATGCACATTTTGGGGAAATCCATCGTGATTTTAGACAAACCAAGCAGGTCCATTCTGATGCCATAAGAGTAGTATGTCAGTGTGACTGAGAGAATTTTCTGTCAGTGGGGCCAGCCATGCTGCGACTCATTTGCGTCTCCCCTCAACAGCAAGTGCAGCAGGTTCTTTGTTCTCAGCCATTGAACAGGATGGGGGGAGTCACTGAGAGATGCTGTACTCCATGATTGGCCCTCTGATCTCCTTTATGCTTACCCACCATTACCTGTAATCTGCAAATTAATTCAGAAAGCAGTTCAGTTGAAGTACAGTTATCCTCATTGCACCCTTCTGACCTCATTAGATTTGGTTCCCCTTCCTCTGGTTTTGTCTTTGGCATCCACCTTAGATTCTGGATCCAGCTTTAGACCTCCTGTCTCACTTGACGAGTATAACACACACACATTTAGCAGCCTCAAACTAACCACATGGTTTTTCCAGTTCCATTGATTGCTAAACAGCACAGGCTCTTCTCACTGGTCCATCATATCTCCTTATCTTCTCAAAAGGCTTCCATTAGAAAGATTTACAAGAGTAAATGGAAAAGATTTGGTTTCTGGCCCTTACTAAAGATCTGGACCCTTTCTTGGCATGTCTGCCACCTGTCTTTGAATTTCTAGCTTCAGTTTTCAATGAAGGGGCTAGTTTCTTAACTGCTACAGTCCAGTTAGTTGCAATTTCTAATTTTCACCTGGGAGAAAATAACTCTACCTTAGCCTCTTCTAAACTATGCAGGGCCTTTCTCAAAGGAACCTTTTTGCTTTGACCATTAAAAGATCCCAGTCCTCCCTGGGATTTAACTATCAAGCTTCAGGCCTTAATGCAATCTCCTTTTGAACCTTCAGCCAAAACTGTCCTCTGACTTTTCCCGGTTAGGGGTTGCCACAGGTGAACTCTGGTCCACTAATGATTGGCAGTGAATTTTTTTTACGGTGTCGAGTTGCCAGCCCGGCACCCAACCTTCAAGGAAGGCACACCTACACATGCACACCTACCTGCATGTCTTTAAATTAATTCGACTGTGGGGAGGACATGCAGACTCCGCACAGAAGGCGGTCCAGCCGAGAATCGAACCAGAGAACCTCTTGCTGTGAAGTGACTACGCTAACCGCTGCACCTTCAACTAAAGCAGACCATAATTTTTTGTCTTGGAAAACCATTTTTCTGGTCACTGTCACATCATCTAGATGTGTATCTGACCTCCAGGCTCCGTCTTCTAAACTGCCTTACCTGATTTTTCACAAATACATGGTGCCCTTGAGAATGAATCCATCTTTCCTGCCTAAGGTAACTTCTGAGTCCAATATCAACCAGGTCATTAATCTTCCAGTTTTCTTTCCCATCTTTTCAAATAAGGAGGAGTATATGCCACATCTTTTTGGATGTCCATAGACACCTTCGTTTTTACCTTCAAAGAACCAAAGGAATTTGGGAAATCTGACCAGTTATTTGTTTCCTTTTCTTCTAAGAGATTGGACAAACCAGTGTCTAAAGTTACGTTGTCCAAATGGTTAACTGATTTTATCACCTTTATTTAAGGTAAAATGGGATTCCCTCTGAGATCTTTCCATGAGGTCTGTGACAATTTCTTCAGCCTTTTGGTCAAGGGCTTCATTAGATGATATTTTTGCAGCTGCAACTTGGGCTAATTCACATACATTCATTGCTTATTACAATTTAGATTTGATTTCCAAGAACAGAGCGGCATTTGGCTCTCCAGCACTCTGGAATATCCTTTCATAAGGGCCTCCCAAGGTTACAGTAGCAGGAGACTTTGTCCCATCAGTTGTGGAATGAATGAATGAAAAGGACAATATCAGATTAAAAATTATGTACTCAGTGACCTTCCATCTGTGTTGTCCATTTTCATTCTTCCTCAACTTCCCGCCCACCTGCCCCTCCTGTGGTTCAGGTAAGTTAAGATTGAAGAGTTGTACATTAATCTCTGTTTCTTGTTTGAGTTTCTCTCTACCTTTGTTAATGTTTGTAATAGGTTGGCCCTTAATATCTTGGGGCGGCAAACTCTATCTGAGGTATGTTAACTTAGTTGGGTATGTATGGGTTAAGGGAGGAGGTTGAAAGTCCTTGGATTAGATGATCTGGTAGAAGCAGATGAGTCGGATCTGAACCCATTAGTTGAGGAAGAATGAAACTGGACAACACAGATGTAATGTTATGGTGAGTGCATAACTTTTTTAATTTAAAAGATGATTATCATCACATTCCTATTATTTCAGACTCCATGTGTTTCTTAAGGTTCATTTTATTGTGGTCACATTATCAGTTTTCTCTGCCTTAAAGTTTGGATTATCCACTGTACCAAGAGTGTTCTCAAAGCATCTAGCTCCAGTTGTAGCTCATTGCATGCTACAGGGTATCCACATTTTTCCATATTTAGATGATTTGTTTACCTTTGCTGTGTCTTTTTCTAAGTGCCAGGAAGCTCTCTTTTGAGTGAGAAGTGTCTTACACAAGCTGGGATTCCAGTAGAATGTGTGTCAACCATCTTTCTTGACTTCTTTTCACGTTTGTTTTTCTGGGATGTCAACTAGACACCACAGTTCAAAGAGCTTTTCTTCCACTGGAAAAATAATGTTTATCTAGATCTATTTCTAGGGTTTTCAACTCAGACTTATGTCACTGAGAGGGAATAGCTCAGGATTTTGTGTCTCATGGCTTCTGTTAATCTCATGATATCCTTGGCAAGACTCCACATAAGAAAGGTACAGTGGTATCTGAACTCTCTTTGGTCCCAGCACCAACATCCCTTGTCTTTTCAGATCCCAATGTTTGGGTTTGTCTGAAGGCAAATATCCCTAAATCCAGATATCCCCTTCTCCCTCCCTTTTCCAAAGCAGTCAGTCACCACAGACATCTTGGACTTTGCTTGGGTAGCAGTTTCAAGAGTGATAAAATTGCAATGTTTGTGGGACACTAAGGACAGCTACAAGCACATCTATCAAGGAGATGCTTGCCCCTTGATCAAGGCTGTCAACTCTCCAAATCATCTTTGGTCCCTGGGATCTCTTGAAGTTATTGCAGACAGTATCACAGTCATATGGTACATCAGCAAGCAAGGGGAGACCAGGTCGTACCTACTGTGCAGACTCTCCATTTTAGCTTGGAATGTAGCTTCACAGCACTCTCTCTCTCTCTCTCTCTACAGGCACCTTACTTTTCTGTCAGAGCAAAATTGTGTGGCAGGCAAGCTGAGCTGGAAAAGGGCAGACCCTCACAAATGGAAACTAGATCAGGAGGTCTTTCAGGATTTGATCCATCTGTCCAAAGTTCTTCAATTAGACTTTTTTGTCTCCTCATGGAACAATCAACCTGAACCTAAAAGTGAGGGAGAAAGGATACTCCATACCATGGACGTCCACAGACAACTCGGGTATTATCTAGACAGAACTAAATTTTTCAGAACTTTGGATGAATTAATTTCTTTTGAAGGTTATAAGAAGGGACACCCTGTGTCTAAATAGACTTTTTCCAAATGGTTGTCTAAGGCTATTACCTTTCTGTTATTCTCACTACAACAAAACTATTCTAGGCATAGTCGAGTACCAACTCTACCAGGGCCTTGGCTTCATCTGTGGGTTTTTAGGAAGAGTATGTTTCTAGAGATATTCTAGAAACTGCTACTTGGTCCTCTGTGCATACTATTCAAAGCACTATAAGCTTGATTCCTTCTCTAAGTCCGGATCTGGCTTTGTTAGGACCATTCTCTAGGGACTCTCTGGGTTCTTCCTCTTCCACCTCTCAAATGTAGAGAGCTAAGGTAATCTGCCCATATAACTCAGGCAAATGCAGCACTGATCAATATGATGAACACAGTGCAGTTGCGTTAGTAAACCTACCATAACAGTAGTGTTCGAATGATCACTGTTGCAGTAGCATCTCCCTCCCATCCATCCTCCCTTTTTTTTTTTTTTTGTTTTTGTTTTTTTTTTTTTTTTGAGTATTGTTTTAACCAGAGCATGGTTTTGTTTTTTTGTTCTTCCTTGCATTGTTATTTCAGGGCTCAGTCTCCTTTTCTCGTTTGGCAGGAAAGTTCTGAAGGGCTTAGTGCCCAACGTTGTCTCTTAGTCAGCTCAGTTCCAACTGCCAGACAGTTTGCGTGTGTGGAAGGTTCCCTAAAGCTTTGCAAGTTGGATGTTTGTTACATCCTTGGTGAATATATAACTCATATAGCTAAGGCTACTGCATTAGTGATCATTAGACTATCCTACTGATCACTGCTGCGGTAGTCTGAGCTGTATGGTTTTATCCTAGTAATGATGTAACAACCATCCAGCTTCCAGTGTTTCAGGGCACTTTGCACTTGCCCTGTCTGTTAAGACAAATCAAACTGAGCTGACCAAAAGCGAGGTTTGGGTGCTAAGCCTTTCAGCGCTTTCCTGATGCCAAAAAGAGAACTCCTGTGTGGACTTTCAAGGATTGATGACCCGTTAGTGCTGTTTGTTGCTGGTGTTTAGGTTCCCTTTTGAGGGAAAACTTTCACATTAACTTTTTTGTTGTTTAAGCTCACTTTCTTGTTTGTGGAAAGTACTTTTGAGCGAGAATTTCATTTTTTTAACGACTGTCTTGTGACTAATGTGTTTTAAAAGTGAGCACACTTTTAATATGGCAGTTTAAAAGGTAATATTTAAAATTATTTTTCTGTTGATAAGCTGTTTATTTTACATTTTAGCACTGGGAACGTGTATTAAAGTGCTTTTTATTGTGTTTTATTGTGTTTTATTCGGAAAAAATTTTACTTTTAGCTACTTTCTAATTTTACTGACTTGTGCTGCATGCCTCCATTTGAAAGAAGCATAATTTTTGTCCTGCCCATGGAACAAAACTGCTGGTTCCTCAGTTGGACCTTCTTCCAGCCTCAGAAAGAAAAAGTCAACTAAACAGCCTTTGCCTGCACAGCAGGCTAGTAATTCACCTCAGCAGCAGGTAGGTGACTCTGCTGTGGACAAAGCAGGTTCTTCAGGCCACTCTTTCCCCCCAGATCCCTCTGTTGTCGTCCATACAGCCACTATGGATCGGTAGTTAGCCATGTCCTCTGTGTCTGTTATGATTCCCTCAGTGGGCAAGGGAGAACCACTCTTGTTGGCCTTTGGTGAAGAGACAGGAAAGATATCCCTGCTTAGCCAGAATGTTGTGCTCATCCCTGGGGACATTGTTGCTACCATTAATAAACCTGTTTGCCCCAATTCTTCTATCAAAAAATAAATTGGAAACAAAGCATTTATCCTCTCCTATACCAGTTCTCCTGGATAGGAGTACTTTTTTTGGATTTTGCTCAGGGTCTTATACAGGCTTACTGACCCTCCTTATAAAGTAGTGTCTGGGAAATGAAAAGGGGATTCCTCTTTTCCTGAAGAGATTCAAGATATTCTAGTAAGCTATGGTAATCTGACCATGTAACTAAGGCTACTGCAGCAGTGATCTATATGATGAAGCAAGTATAGTTGTGTAAGTAAACTTACTATAACAGTAGATGTTTGAATGATCACTGCTGCAGAAGCCTCTCCCTTTTTCCACCCACGCCTTGTTTTTGGTGTGTTTTTTATGTCCTGGTGTTGGCATTTATTTATTTTTCCTAACAATGTCATCTCTGCGCCCAGCCTCCCTCTTTAAGTAGGCATAAAAGCTCTGAAGAACTTGGAGCCCAAACCTGTCTTTTTTTGTCAGCTCAATTCAACCTAATGGTTTAAATGTGTGGAAGGTACCCTGAAGCTTTGGAAATGGGCTGGCTGTTGTGTCCTATCCAGGATGTAACCCCATATAGCTTTGGCTACTTCATCAGTGTGATGTTATGGTAAGTTTAATTCCACAACTCTACTCTGTCCTTCCATATCACTGTTGCGGTATTCATCACCTCTGGGATCTCCTGCCAAAGATAGCCCAACATCCTGCCAGTATACCAAAGCCTTAATTATCTAGGAGCGTTGTAGGTCAGACTTATGCTCCCAGTGCAAGCATAGGGCATAATGGTGGCGTGAATGCTTCCAACCCATAACTGAAGTACCCCAGAAGAACCAGGACCTCCAGTGCAAAGGAGAACATGTGCATCCAGAAAAAGGAAGGAAGGAAGAAAAGGAGGAGAACCTCTCAGCCAGAAAGAAATTACCACCCATGAACAAGGAGAAAAAGGAACAGGCTATAGGAGGGGAGGGAGTACCACTCTTATGGTGATTTTTTACATTTCTGTAGTATGTCCTTCCATATCTCTTTTGTAGTATTCATCATCTCTGGGAGAGTACAAAAGCTACTGAAAAGGTAGGGAGGAGGAAGGCAAGGAGGAGCCCATTGAAAAGAAGGACATCTACTGTTGCTGTAAGATTTTACACATCTGTACTTTCTCCTTTTCTTTTGGAAATGGCCAGGGGCAATCACCACAAGCTTCCTCACAGACTGGAACTGTTCATGAGACGTGGCGTTTGATGCATCCTGACCCCAAACAACTGCAGCCAATTGGGTGATAGAATCTTAATACCTTTTAGGTACCTTTTTTCTGAGAACTTGTAGCAGGTATTACATTGATTTTTGATGTTTCAGAAAAGGTGACAGTCTAGCCTGAATTATACATAGGAGTTTGAACTCTGTACTGCTCTAATTTTTTACCCTCTTGGTCCGCTTGTTAACACTGTGATGTCTTTCCTTAGATAACTGTTGCATTATTCCAGAAGTAATGGTTTATCTCGTTGAGGTCATCTGATGTCCAGCCAGCGTACCAAAGCCAAAAAACTTCCATATGCTCGTACATCTAGAATGTGGCCTAATCCTGTGGGCTTGGGGTACGTAAGTGGACAGAGGAGCATAAGATCATCAGACTATCTTGCCGTGAGTCTGAAGACAAGATCTTCGCTCCCAAAGTTCTGTTCTCTACATTTTTGTTGCCAACTATTATTGCCTATACTTATTTAGATAACTTCCCAGTTGTGGATCCTTGTTTTATTTGTATTTTTCTCTAAATAATTTATTCATTTCAGTTAAGGGAGGGAAGTGTGTTTGTAGTACGGTAATATCTTTTAAGGACCTGCATTCTCGGAGCTTATTTTGTCTTGGGGCTGAACACAGTTACAGAAACTGTCATATCTGCCAATTGTTTGCTCTTAAAACCCTCTCCTTATGTACTTCACTTTCTTCATTAAACATATGCCTAGAAATCCAAAATGTAAAGCGCAGAAGTTCAGGAAAGCAAGGCTTGAACCATCTGGTGCCCAATCTGATTTGGTTGCACCCATTGAGATGCTGTAGGAGTCCACAGTACATCTGACTTTCAGGCACACGCTCTCACGATCCAGCAGGGCCCAGTATGGTATCCAACTCTGGCACATCACACAAAACTGCTCATAATGATACTGGTGAAAAGGCGAACCAAGGGTGATCATTTCAGTGGAGCAGGAGTGCATTCCTCAAATCTTCATTAAGGAAGAAGTACCTGGAACCTTGATTGAGGTCTGTCAGGATTCTGAACTTCCACACTTCATGAGAGCAGATGTTGCCTTTATCTAAATATACAGAAAACACAAAAATGTTTCTTACGCTCACACTTCTCAGGAAAAGGAATGAGTGGTGTTCTCACAGGGTCAGTGTAAGTCTATGTTGTCTCTAAAATCCCTTTCATTCCTTTCCACTTTTTCACTTCCGTCTTCCTCAGAAGAGAAAACATGAATCTTCATTTGAGGAAGAGGAAGAATGTAATTCATCTGAAGATTTCTTAGCATATACTCATCACAAATCCTTTCTCCTGGTCATCTTGTTTCTGAGGATGAGGGCACACTGTCCCTTGATTCCCTCATTGAAGAAATCTTCTTTGGGAAAACTATAATTAAAATGATGCAACACTTAGATTGGAAATCCAAAAGGTGTCTGTTATTTAAAAAAAAAAAAAAAGAGAGAGAGATACTATAATTTGCTAGAGGTGTGGGACTGCTAGGTCTTCTCCTTTTCCTCCAGACTTGCAAGTGTTCATAGATTCTTATGCATCCACTTCTACTTCTCTTGATTTCCAGCATTCCACGCCCAAGAAGCCTAATCTATTTTATAAGGTACCTGAGGACCTTAAGTTTCTCTGTGAAAATGCGGCAGCAGATCCTCTGTTTTTTTCTTTCTTTCTGTTTTCTATTTCTTTTAACTAACCTACTAAGCTTCTGCTAGTGGCTAATGCTTTACAATGTGACAGAGATAGTAGGGCCATAGATCAAAATAGTGAGAAGGCTTACGCCTCTGTCACTCATACCTTCAGAGCTTTAAATTACCAGACTGAAATGATAAAATGCATTTTGTCCATTTTAGGGGACTTAAACGAGACCGTGGCTAATCTATAGGCATTTGACACCTAGCAACAAGTGCTTTCTATGCAAGCTACACAAGTTGAAGGGCATTCCATTAAATGCATATATGATACTGCAGAGGCTTGTTCTAGGGCTCTGCTACATGATCAGTTATTAGAAGATTTGCTTGGTTTCACCTATAGTTCTTCCATGAGTATGTTAAGGCCAAGCTTTTGGATTCCCCCTCTTTGGAATCCTTTATTTGGACTGTGTTTGTCAGAACTTTTCAAGTTTGTGCAAGAGAAGGGTAAAATGATGCAGAACTTTTAAACAGATTTTTCTCACAGCAGTACCTAGATATGTAAGAAATTACCTAGCTAAGCCCACTTCCTTTATCCTCAAGGATCAGAAACCCTGTTAGAAGGGCAGGAAGCAGCCCATAAAAATATTTGGTGGAAAACCTGCCAGAGGCACCAAATCTGGAACCAGACAAAGCCTATCCCTTGCCACCTGCCTCCTTCCTTGGTCCAGAAATGTTCTTGTCAAAAAGGCTAACTTTGTCCCTTCCAGCCTTGGGAATTCATCACTACAAGTAAGTGGGTACTATCCATCAATCAACAAGATTGCAAAATGTCTTTGAGGGTATTTCTTTTACCAAAAGGAATTCCCCATCTTCCTCTCTTACAGGGTCTCTCTGACTAGTGCACCATAGTACCAGCATATAGGAAAAGGCTTTTATTCAATACTTTTTCCTGGTCCTCTGAAAAAAGTACACTTGAAGACCCATTCTGGACTTATCCCACCTTCACAGTTTTCCGAGGATGCCATCTTTCAAGATGCTGTCACTGCAAGCTCTTCTTCCTTTCATCCTTCCACAAGCCTTTCTGGTTTTCACAGACTAGAAGGATGCATATCTGCACATCTTCAGTCACCCCAAACTGTGGAAAATTCACCATTCTCTGCCTTTTCATCTCACGTTCAGTTTTCTTCTTTACCCTTTATTTATCTACCAGTCCCATGGTCTTAACAAAGAAAGTAGCCCCACCCATTGCCTTTTGCAGGACTAAAGGAGTACATATTTTCCCATACATGGGTGACCTTTTAATCCAGGCTGCCTCTCGGGACACCCTATGTCTGCATCTCAGTTTCAGAATCTCCCTTCTGAAGAGTTCAGTTCCTGTTCTCCGTTCAGTCTGTTCCTGCAAGGGCGAGTCTAAGAACCCTGGGATAAGTAGCAACAACCATTCCTATGGCACCATTTACCTGGTTACATATGAGAAAACTCTTGTGGTACCTGAAAAGTCTCTGATCTCAGCACCATCATCCACTAGACTTCCAAATCCGTCTTGTCCTTACTGAAAAGAGTTACAGTGGTAGATTTCTAAAGTCTTTCTGAATCCAGGACTTCCCTACCCACCCACCCACCTCTATCCAGGAAATGCACACAGATGCATCAGGTCTGGCTTTGGTGGGCCAGGGCAGGCTGTTCATCATTTCAGTGCTAGTCATTCCCAAACAAATGAGGGAGAACATGTTAAAGAAATGATGGCTCTTATTTTGAACCCTTCAGGTGTTTTCTCACCTATGGAAACCAGGGCATCTCAGAATTTTCACAGACAAGATCACAGTAATGTTGTATATGAACAGATGGGGGGACCAAGCTGTGCAGGCTAGCCTTTCTGGCATGCTATCAGGCTATAAAGGCAAATCTGTCTCTACAAGCAGTTTGCATTCCATCCAGTGACAGTGTGCTCACAGATTCTCTAACCAGGTCGATGGAGGTTGTTCATGAATGGATTTTAAACAGAGGGATTCCTGGACATAGTCCACATGTGAGTTATTCCTCATATAGCTCTGTTTATCTCCACTCAGAACAGACAGCTCAAGCTGTTTTGCTCCAAGGCGACTTGCTCCAAGACCTGGAGGATGTATGCCATGCCCTCCTGCCGGGAGGGGAAGTTCCTCTATACCATTTCTGCTGTTTTTCTAATCCCAAAGTTTCTACTGAAGACCCAGCAGGACAGACCAAAAACTCTTGCTGGTGACTCCTTTCTGGCCAGGCAGCACTGGTTCCTCCTCCTTCACTACAAACCATCCTACATAGTGGACTTGTATATTAAAAGGATTATCTTCTTCATTGGAAACTAGATGCTCTCAACCTGGCACTGTGGATGATAGAATTTCTGTGGACATGCTTCAGGATCTCCAGGAGGCAGGAAAATTAGTAGAAAATCTTACATCTCCAGACGGAAAAGATTTTCTAACTAGTCTGTTAAAAGGAATGAGAACCCCCTCTTAGTGGAAGTTCCTATATATAATTTTGTTGTACTTGTTTGAGCTAATCAAAACTACACTAGCCTGTTCCTCTATAAAGGCAAATTTGTCTGACATTTCTGCCTGTAATCCACTTAATTCCCCCATTGCTTTTGAAATTTGAAGTCAAGTAGTTTCTAAGAGGTGCCTTTTATTTGAATCCATTTAGGAGGCCTGTACCTCCCCTTCCTCCCTAAAGTTTTGTAGTTAGAAAATTATTTTATTGGTGGTTCTTACTCCTGCCAGAAGGGCTTCTGAACTTCAAGCCCTTATGGCCACCTTTCCTTTTCTTATCTTCCATAAGGATAGGGTCCCTATTTGGGCTAACCCTTCTTCCATGCCCAAGTTAGTCAGTGAATATCTCTGTCAGGCTGTACATTTACCTATTTTCTATCCAGACTCACAGAACAGGGGTGAGAGGCTTCTCCACTCCCTAGATGTGCGTAGACAACTAAGATTCTGCCTTGTTAAGTCTAAATACATTAGAAAAAGAGGAAAGCTTTTTGTTTCCTTCCAGAAAAGCAAGTTGGGCAACCTTGTCACTAAGCAGACAATCTCCAACTGGATCTCAAACAAAGTCCATCTCCTTTTGTTATTGCTACCACGGAAAGTCCTTGTCTTCACTTGTGAAAGCCCACTCCTGCCGGATTGCCTTCTAAAAGGACATTGACTCTTGAATCATTCCGAAAGCAGACACCTTGTTCTGTGTACACACCTTCACAAAACTCTACAGAGTAGATGATTTTTGTAGATCAATGTCCTCTTTTGCCAGATCACCACTACTAGGATTCGTAGACTACTCACCTGTCTCCAGTCCAAGTACCCTAGCCAACTTTTAAGCTTTGGATTATTGCAACAGTAATCTAAAGGAGGACATAGTACAGCTGTGAAAGAACTTAGCCATGGCAGAAGATGTCTGACTTGATCAGTGTTGCAGTATTTCTTCCCTCCCTCCTTCCTCCTTGTTGTTTGCACTTCTCTGTGCCCACTGTGGACAGAAGGGGAGCAGTTCCTTCTCTCATCCTTTCAGCTGTCTTTGTTTTTTTCTTTGGTATATTTACTGTGTTCAGGGTGTCCTTGCTTTCAATAGTCTGAGGATCTTGCGCTTCTGTGTCCGGGTATGTTACCCCTATGCCCACTGACTTAAGTTATATGGTGGATGTATGAGGGATTGGAAGTTTTTTGGCTTTGGTATGCTGGACGGATGTCAGGTTACCTTGGCAAGATAACACATCATATTGGAATACTGCAACTGAGATAAGTAGGACATCTGCTCTTATGGTGAGTTCTTGCACAACTGTACTTTCTGCAGCTTCTGAGACTGGCTGCTAACACACTAATTCTGTTAATAATGGTAAAAATTACAGCATAGCCCTGTGATGTTTGAGTATGATAATGATGAAGTTAGTATGGCTGTCAAGCTAAACTCAGCTTTTCTTGCAGTCTTTTACTAAGCACTTCCCTCCTTTTTGATTCATACTTTCTGGCTATCCCAGTGCCCACATCCATACTTTCTGGCTATCCCAGTGCCCACATCCATTTCCAGGTCTACCTAATGTGGATCTTACAGGCATCCAGAGGGGGAGTCATGCTGTCGACTACTTCTGTTGGGGTGGGTGGATTTTTTATTTAATGAAATACTGCCAGCCCACCCCAACATGTTTGATTATTCTGTCCGAAGGTTATTCCCTCTCTGTAGACCACATTTGATTATTCTGTCCGAAGGTTATTCCCTCTCTGTGGACCACGTTACCCTTCAGAGAAAGCACCCAGATGAACACTTGTCTCCCGTGGGATAAGAAGACCTATCCCTCCCCAGCATCGCCTCAGACACCTAAACCACTAATCAAATCTGAGTTGCCTGGGCTGTAGTTAGGACTTTATTTTTCTATGCCATTGTGATGGCTTTTCAGTAAGCATTTTGAGAAAAAAAATTAAAGCATACTTCTTCTGTCCTTCATTTAATTATTTTAGCGTAGTAGGTGTAGGGAAAAAAGGATCCAATGTTGTCTGTTCCATCCATTCCTCAGACAGATGCAGTGAATGGGTTATTGTATCTGTCCCGGATCCGACTTCAGCCACTTCTCAGACTTGATACAAGGCTCAGGCTCCTACCCTTACCCATAACTCCCCTCCTTTTAGCAAATTACCTCCAGATCTTGTTTGCCACTCTACTTCAGATGCAGATTTCCAGGCTCAATGCTTTGGGTGCAGCTAAGTTGATTTTTGTATTATATCTTTCCCTTTTGGGAACAGTTTAGACTTTATTTTTTTTTTCAGCTGTATCTAACCTCTCCTTTCTGTACTGTACATTTATAATTTTAGATTGTTTAACTAGTTTTTTCTATCTTTATTGCCTCTTCCTCCTTAGCTTTAATGTCTAGTTTTTGGTATTTTAAGTAGTTGTTGGTATTTGGTAATTACTGTTAATTTTTAGTGTTGCTAGGTTTTTGACTATTGTGCTGCTTTTTTGTTAGTTGCCAGGTTCTAGGTATCAAGGCAGAGAAACCTTTGCGTTTAAAAAAATGTGTGTGGACAGAATATCCCAAGCCAGTATTTTCATATCAAGTGTGTTTGTTGTTTGGGACCTTCTCAGTTAGAGGAGGATTGTTCAATTTGTACCTCCTTTGGAGCCAGGGCCTTAACAGAATAACATAGCAAGTTAGTGTTCAAGGGGATTTTTCCTGCCCCAGTGAGGGAAGGACCCCCCCCCCCTTAGTCCTCATCTTCATCTTCTGACAAGAAACTGCTGGATATGTGTAAAGGGGTCAAAAATGATGACAAGAGTAAAGAGAAAGAACTGCCCAAGGAAAAACCAAAGGAATCTTATAAGCAGTCTCCTGAGCAAGCAGGTCCCTTCTGCCTGGCACTGAAGCTCCACAAACCATCTGATCTTGTTGCTTCTTTGAAGCAGAGCACCTTTAGATCTTCCACTCCTCCATTCCAAAAATCTTTGTTCTCACTACAGTTGGTGAGCACTAGGCCCAGGTCAGCCTTTAGAGAAGTCCTTTCATAGGATCTTCTATACATCCTCTACAGCATCATCCTTATAGTCAGAGTGGTTCTCCAGGAGCCTCTCAGAAGTGGACATGGACAGAACGATGAATTTCCTGAGGACCCAGATCCAGGTGGGGATTGTCTTGGTTATGACCTCTGTTGGAGGCCTGGGTCTTATAGGTTCATAGGTGTGTACTAGGCTAATGGCCCTGGAGTCTTTTACAAGCCTAGCCCATAGAAGTGCCCTGGGATCATACCGCCTGACATTAGTTCCCAGTGCCTCCATCAAGTAGAGCCACTGCAGTGATCCCCGGGGTGAACTTCCCATTTCACATCCACTCGTCAAGATTTCTGTTGGAGGGCCAGTGAGGTGCTCTGCTTGACATATATGGGAAGTCTGATCGAGAGCGAGGGCTGTCTCTGGGTTATGAACCTGTCCCTCCAGCATGTTCTGTTGATTGTGGTAATGAGGTTGAGGTCTTTGCAGCGTGTAGTGCGGAGGGATTTGGATTTCTTTAGATGTGGCATTTCTAACAGAGCTGGGTCAGACATGGCTTTGTAAGTCAAGCAGAGATTGCCTCTTAGTAGATGATATGAGACAGAGTATAGCTGGAGTTTTTTGAGTCTGTCCGTGTAGGACGTGTTTAAGGCTTAGGATCCTGTTCGTGAGGTACTTTTGTGGCCTTTCCAGCTGTTGCATGTGTCTAGTGAGGTACATATCAAATGGGGCATTATACTCCATTAGCCTAATGAGAAAAAGTAGAGAGAGACTATGACCTCTTTCTTCCTGGATGCAAAACCCTTGGTTATGAGATGTGCCTCACAGAAGGAATTTCTAACCACAGTGGCAATGTGGTGGTCGAAGGAGAGGTTGCTGTCAACCTGTGTCCCCAGAGATCTCTTATAATGCCTTCAGTGTTCAGTGGGCTTCCATAGATGTGGTAATTAGTGAGAACTGAGTTTTTCCCAAAGGGGATGATTTTCGGCATTAAGCTTAAGGTCATTGTTTCAACACCAGTCATTGGTCTCAGTGAGGCCTTTCTGTAGGATGTCTACATCACTTGGGGAGTTAATGGCTCCCAGCTTACAATCGTGTGCGACCTTGGTCAGCAAGAGTCCCTCTGTGTTCGCCTGGAATTCTGAGAAGTAGATAATAAACAGGAGAGGACCCAGGACCGATCCCTGTGGGACTCTACTTGTGACTGATCGGCAGTCTGACTTGGAGTCCACTACTTCCACACTGTGGTTCTGTGAGCCAGTTTGCAACCCACCTAGTGATATAGGGGTTGATGCCTAGTTTGTTGAGTTTATCAATAATTCCTGAGTGGGGAATGGTATTAAAGGCTTTGGCCAGATCGAGGTAGGCTGTATGAACTGCCTTGCCCTCATCCACAGCTCTGGTGCCTGACTCAAAGAAGTCAACTAGGTTGAGCAGGCATGATCTACCTTTCATAAAACCAAATTGCATGGGATCTAGAGTTTGGAGATTCCCTAGATCCTTGTTAATTAGGTCCATGATGATGATGCGGTCCATAGCCTTACATATCAGACTTGTCACGCTAATGGGGTGATAATTCCCAGGGGCTGTAGTCTCTCCCCCTTTATGGAGAGGGATGACTGTAGCAGTGTGTCATTTGGTAGGGACAAAGCCTGAGGTGAGGGTGTGATTGAACATGGCATACAGATGTGGTTACAGTTCACTTTATAGTTCATGTAGAACACATCCAGGGATATTGTCGGATCTCATGGAAGCTGTAGTCTTGGCCTTGGACAATGCAGCTTTAACTAGTGCTGCAGTAATGCTGGGTGCCTGGCCATTCCTCCGGTGTTGTGATTGGTCCTTTACGGGGGAGAGAGGGGTAAAGTTGGCACTGAATCTGTCGGACAGTATGTTGGCAATATCTGTTGGCTCAGTATAGGAGGTACCATTGTGCAGTAACTCAGAGCAAACGTGGGTATTGCCGTGGAGATTCTTGATATAACTATAGAAGGCTTTGTGGTTGTTTTTAGTGTCTTCCAAAATTCTGCCTTCATAGCTGGCTTTAGAGGTTTTGATAAGTGATCTGAACTTTTTGTTGAGGCTAATAAGGGAGTTTTTCCAGTGTTGGGACTTCACCTTTTTCTGCAACAGTTTCTCCCTTCTGTTGTAGAGTTTATTAATAGCGGGAACACCAGATTGTCTTCCTTTTTTTTTGAGGAGAGTCCCTTGGTTCTGTTGGGTATGGCTAGTTCCATGCATTTATGTACGTGTTCGTACAGTGCATTGGTGTATGATTCGGCAGTCATGCATGTATTTACCATTGACATGGGTGCCATGATGTTAGCCATCTCCGTTTTTAGAAGCCCAAAGTCAGCATTTGAGAAGTTTTCCATGGTGGTTACCTTTGCGGCAGGTGTGGATTTCGATGGTGATTAGTTTGTCGTTGGATCTAACCAAGGAAGAATTGACTGTTGGTGTAGAGCAACGGTTGCCCATGTTAATAATAACCAGGTCAAAGATGTTGCTTTCTCTAGTTGGGGGTAAGAATTAGCTGGTCCAGGACATTCAAATTGATGAATTCCAGGAAGTGTTGGACCAGTGTATTGGAGCATGAGTAGTTTTCCCAGCTGATGGAAGGGTAGTTGAAGTCACCTAGTATGAGAGTGTTGGGTTGGACCCTAATAGTTTCCAGGGTGCTTAGGAACATGGAGTGAGAGTCTTAGGACATGGTTGAGGACCTATAGCAGGCTACAACCTGAATCGCCATCTTACCATATGTTAGTTGTACCCGAAGTATCTCAGATGCATTATGCTGGGCTGTTAGTCTGGAGGTGTACATATCCTTTATGAATATAGAGACATCACCGCCTTTGGAGCTTCGGTCCATATTCTGGGGTAAAAGGTGTGGAATGAGTTATAGCCTGGTAATGCAGGGGTGCTTTCTGCTGCTTTAAACCAGGTCTCTGTTACAGCACAAATGTCTGTGTTCTCCATTTTGTGGAGTGCTTTGAGCAAGTGCATCTTGAGATTTAGACTTCTAGCATTGAGCATCATGACTCTCAGATTGCATTTATTTATAGCTGTTATTGTGGTAATTTGGTCTTTGGAATATCACCTAAAAAAGGCACTATAGGTGTGGCAAAAACCTTGGCCAGTATCTGGAAACCCAGGGATGACAGATGCAGGTCATCTCTGGCAAAGTATCGAGGTCTATAACCAGAAGATTTGGTTCGGTTGCAATAAAGGCTGTCTTCCACAGTTAATAGTTTGTTTCGGTAAAAATCACCTCCAATAGCTCCACCATGAAAATTCTTTTATTATAATAATAAACAAAGGACAGTATAAAAGAACTGATTAAAGAACTGATTTAGCGCTTTCGTCTCCCACCGGAGACCTCTTCAGAATCAATTAACCTTGCTCAAACCATTCCTTTTATTTTAAAAAGCACATCAATATCAATTAAATTTAATTAAATAATACGTAATAATGAGAAACAAAAAATCATTGGCTGGCCATACAAATTCTTCTAACAAGTATTAAAGATACATTCTAACCATCAAAGAACAGGAAATTTTAAAACCTTGAACCTAAAAGAATTCAATAAAGAAATTATTTTTGTGTTTATACAACTAATCAAGAACACAATCAAAGGAAAAAAGCAGCATCAGGAACGTACCATAATAGACAATTCTAATAAACAGCATAAAACAATACCAGTTAAACCTGTAAAATATTGTAATATATTGTAATACATTCAACCCTAGTTTAAATATATATATATATATATATATATATATATATATATATATATATATATATATATATATATATATAAAATACGTATATAAAATATTTATAAAATATATAAAATACTCCTCGAGTATACGAGGAGAATGTACAGGTAGGGCAGGTTGACAGTGATGATTCAAGGGAAGAAGTTCCTACAAACAGTACCAACAATAATTGTGACAAATTAACAACTATTATTCATTAATGATTTTAACATTTTTAATTACTCTGATTTTAGTATTAATGAAGTTTATTTTAAATTATTTATCAAATGATTAACATTTGTGCCTGTCAAGAAGCCTGCCATTGAGAATATTTTATTGGATTTAAAAACTTTTACTAGGAAGTTGAATTTCATGCATTTGTTTAAGGAAGATAGTAGTAATTTTAATAAAGATGTGCTAAAAAGGCGTAGCATATATGATCCCCCCTACAGCATGATATTATGCATTTTGAAAACAGTCTTATTAGAAGAATTAGAAGTGAATATAAGCATGATAAACATAAATATGAAAGTAATTTAACTGATGTTGAAAGTAAACTTTTACATGAACTTAGTGGTAACATCAAAATTCGTGTGCTGAAACCTGACACGGGAGGGGGGGTGGTCCTCATGGACCAGTGGGATTATACTAATAGAATGCTGGATATATTAAACAATGATAGTAGCTATAAGATAGTTTCTAGGAATGAAATCAATATTTCTTATAGGAAAATAGATGATATAATAGAGGATAATTTATTGCAAGGTCTCATTGATGTGGATTTGTACAATTTTTTGAAAGTGAAAAAAACAGTAATTCCAGCCATTTTTGGTATTCCAAAGACCCATAAATGTATTCAAAACCCCCCAGTGAAGCCTATTGTTTCATCCCAGGGATCAAAAACCCAACCTTTTGCCATATATGTAGATACAAAATTAAAGAAATGTCATACAAAATACCCACACATTTTGGTTGATTCCTGGGATTTTTTACAAAAAATTGTAAGGATCCATATGGGGGTGGAATCGTGTTTATCATAGTTGATGTTCAAGACTTATTTTCTGTCATACCCCATTCGGAGGGTATGGATTGGTTTGAACAAATGGTATTAGAAATGAATTTGTTAACAGCTGATGAATTTAAATTGGTGTTAGAAAGTATGGAACTAGTATTAAAAAATAATTATATATTTTTTCAGGGGGATTTTTACCACCAAAAAGATGGAGTTGCAATGGGTTCGGCGTGTGCCCCTATATATATGCAAATATTGTTATGTTGTACTGGGAAAAACACTATTTATTTGAATGTGAATTTTTTTAATTTGTGAAGAGCTACTGTTGATTCTTAGATGATATATTTATTTTATGGGATGGGCCTGAGGAGTTTATTGATGAATTGATTTCCTTTATTAATAATAGTACTACTTTTTAAGGTTTACATAACTTGCATGAAATACATTATTTGGATATCAAATTACAAAAGAATTACAGCACTAAGAAATACAAATCTAGTGTTTATAGAAAGAAACATTACTCCAATACATATTTGCACTTTGACAGCGACCATCCTAGCCTACTAAAGAATAATATAGTAAAGGGACAAATGATTAGGGCAGCTAGGATGACATCAGATAGGGATGATTTCCTATTTGAAGTTGACAATATACAAAGAATGTTCCAACAGAGAGGTTATCCTTTCGAATTATCCCAATCTGTTAAAGAATATGTCGTTGAGGAAAGGGACACTAACTATGTACCATTATTAAATAAACAGAATAACATAAACAATACAGCAGTTGACAATAATGGTAGTAACAATTTGAATAAGAAGACAGTTCTACCATATTTAACACTTACCTACTATAAGGGCATTGGATGGCTCAAAAAAAAAGTATCAATGCAACATGGGATGTGTTTAAGACAATGTCCACCAGGGTCACCGTTTTTCAAAATACGTTGACATATAGTTATAGAAGGAATCAAAATTTGAAAAACATCTTTGAGAGAAAGAAGCATCTAGAAGTAGGTGAAGTTGTCTCTAATAGAAGAGGTACCTTTAGATGTGGTAGATGCCCACAGTGCCCCTTTATAGCTGATGAAAAAGAACTGTGGATCCCGAGTTTGGGTATGACATTGAAGGCAAGAAAATATAGTAGCTGTTATACAAAGGGGGTGGTATATATGTCATACTGTAAATATTGTGGGGGATATTATATAGGCAAAATGGAACATCTGAGGAAGAGTATATATGAACACATTAGGGGTATTAACAGGAAAAATGAGAACAACGCCCTTTATAGACATTCCCTTATATGTCAACAAGCTAATTTTAAGTTTTGGGTTTTAGAGGAAGTGGAACATTTTTAAAGAGGAGGTGACTGGGAGACTAGGTTAGAATATAGAGAAATGATTTGGCAGTTGAAAATGGATGCATGTTGTGGCAAGGGTTTGAATGACCACGTTTCCATTACATCAGCCCTTAAAATATTATCTGATGACCCAAAAAAACATTAAATTTAAGGCTGCTTATATATTGAGGACATTTTTATGTTTTTGGAATAAATGTTTATTATATGATGTTTGTGTTTAGGTTTTTAAGAATATTACGACAAATTCCATAAATCACATACTCCAATTTTATATATATATTATATATATCTATATATATATATATATATATGGGTCTACTTTGTTTCACCTAACTTCCAATTCACTGACTCCCATTTCACTGAGACCAAATGACTGAAATTTCATTTGACTGACACTTCATTTCACTGACAGTTCATTTGACTGACAAGTATTATTAGCAAGAAAATGGAATATGCCCCCTTCCCCACTGTAGTGCGACCCTGGAGTTAGAATATATAGTTGGGGGGGTGTGGGGGTCACAGCCCGCCATTAACGGGGTGTGGGCAGCCCCCACTTACTTTTCTTTACTAAGCAATATTATATCAAAACTTAACAATATCATATGAAGGAAGTGGGCTGCCCACACCCCCTGCTGAGGGGCTGTGCCCCCACCCCCCCAACTATATATTCTAACTCCAGGGTTGCACTACAGTGGGGAAGGGGGCATATTCCATTTTCTTGCTAATAATACTTGTCAGTCAAATGAACTGTCAGTGAAATGAAGTGTAAGTGAAATGAAATTTCAGTGAAATGGGGTCAGTGAAATGAAAGTCAGTGAATTGGAAGTTAGGTGAAACAAAGTAGACCCATATATATATATATATATATATATATATATATATATATATATATATATAATTTTATATATAATTTTAATAATAAAATTTTATCATTTATTACTGGTATTTATTGGAACATTTATTGCAACAATATGCATTTTTATAAATATTTTATAAATATTTTATATACGTATTTTTATATATATATATATATATATATATATATATATATATATATATAAATATTTATATATTTAAACTAGGGTTGAATGTATTACAATATATTACAGGTTTAACTGGTATTGTTTTATGCTGTTTATTAGAATTGTCTCTTATGGTATGTTCCTGATGCTGCTTTTTTCCTTTGATTGTGTTCTTGATTAGTTGTATAAACACAAAAATAATTTCTTTATTGAATTCTTTTAGGTTCAAGGTTTTAACATTTCCTGTTCTTTGATGGTTAGAATGTGTCTTTAATACTTGTTAGAAGGATTTGTATGGTCAGCCAATGATTTGTTTGTTTCTCATTATTACGTATTATTATTTTTTAATTAAATTTAATTGATATTGATGTGTTTTTTAATATAAAAGGAATGGTTTGAGCAAGGTTAATTGATTCTGAAGAGGTCTCCGGTGGGAGACGAAAGCGCTAAATCAGTTCTTTAATCAGTTCTTTTATACTGTCCTTTGTTTATTATTATAATAAAAGAATTTTCATGGTGGAGCTATTGGAGGTGATTTTTACAGAAACGAACTATTAACTGTGGAAGACCGCCTTTATTGCAACCGAACCAAATCTTCTGGTTATAGTAATTCGTTTTCTGAAGTGGTTCTTGGTTTTTTCGAGTGGTCTGGTTTCAAGGAGTCTCCCTTATTGGACATATCATTTGGGTTTGTTTTTGCGTACATCACACCTAATTTTGTCAATTCTCCTATGGATAACACCAGTTTACTGAGTGAACTCATTAGAGTTATCCAGAGTCACTCGCAAACAGACAATTCACCGCCTGACACAGTGAATGATATTCCGTATGCACAAAGCAGTCCAAGGATTGTGGGTGACACGGAAATGACGACAGACGCTAGAGCTGAATCGAATGTGGCGACGAGGAGAATTGGAATTAGAGAGAAAAGCTCCCTTACAGTAAACAACCATGAAGGAAATGGTTATATCAACAGGAGAGAGAAAGAACTTTCAGGTACTGGTGCTTTAAACAATCTTACAAAATACCAAAACCTTGATTTCAATGTGTGGCTTAAATTGTTTGCTAATACAAATAGACAAGCAGAGGGTGATTGTAACGATAACATGGATTACAAGGAGAAATGCAAGGCATTAAAACTATTTTTAACTAGGTACAATAACCTAGCGGTTGAGAATTGGTACTTCAACAAGTGCCTTAAAGACAAAATTGCTCCTAAGGGACTTAGAATCAATAAGTTCCCTAATAATATTAATGATAATGTTGATGGAGATTTTTTTAAAAGTATATGTGATATTTTTAATGAATGTGGGCTGGCCATACTAAAAGTATTGATTAAGTACAATGAACAGAGAATGGAGTTGGACAAAAAAGAAACAGATTATGCAAGGAAATAAATGAGAATTAGTTGTTTTCAGTCGAAGAATACAAAACAGTTTACATGAGAACTTTACAGGATGTTGACAACACTGTAACACGAAGTTGCAATAGGAAAGTGTCTAAATTAGAAAGGGATGTGAATGAATATAGGTGTGGGATTGCTTATAGTCTAAGCAATAGGAATTTTAATGAACAAAAAAGAGCGTTTGGTGGGTACCGATTTCATTAAGCACACAAGCAGGATAATTATGGTAGAGGTGAGTGGAGTAATTATGATAAGGGGCAACATACGAATCACTTGTATGGGCAGACCTTAGAAACACCACAAGTGAGGGTGCCCCTTTAGAAGAGGAGGGACCGAGGATGTCAGAGAGGTTAAGGAATCGTGCCCAGCAACCCTCATATGCCCAAGTTACAGGGAATTACCATCGCAACGAGTACAGGTAGGGCAGGTTGACAGTGATGATTCAAGGGAAGAAGTTCCTACAAACAATACCAACAATAATTGTGACAAATTAACAACTATTATTCATTCTTTTAATGATTTTAACATTTTTAATTACTCTGATGTTAGTATTAATGAAGTTTATTTTAAATTATTTATCAAAGGATTTACATTTGTGCCTGTCAAGAAGCCTGCCATTGAGAATATTTTATTGGATATAAAACCTTTTACTAGGAAGTTGAATTTCATGCATTTGTTTAAGGAAGATAGTAGTAATTTTAATAAAGATGTGCTAAAAAGGCCTAGCATATATAATCCCCCCCACAGCATTATATTATGCATTTTGAAAACAGTCTTATTAGAAGAATTAGAAGTGAATATAAGCATGATAAAAATAAATATGAAAGTAATTTAACTGATGTTGAAAGTAAACTTTTACATGAACTTAGTGGTAACGTCAAAATTCATGTGATGAAACCTGACAAGGGAGGGGGGGTGGTCCTCATGGACCTGTGGGGTTATACTAATAGAATGCTGGATATATTAAACAATGATAGTAGCTATACGATAGTTTCTAGGAATGAAATAAATATTTCTTATAGGAAAATAGATTATATAATAGAGGATAATTTATTGCAAGGTCTCATTGATGTGGATTTGTACAATTTTTTGAAAGTGAAAAAAACAGTAATTCCAGCCATTTTTGGTATTCCAAAGACCCATAAATGTATTCAAAACCCCCCCAATGAGGCCTATTGTTTCATCCCAGGGATCAAAAACCCAACATTTTGCCATATATGTAGATACAAAATTAAAGAAATATCATACAAAATACCCACACATTTTGGTTGATTCCTGGGATTTTTTTACAAAAAAATTGGTAAGGATCCATATGGGGATGGAATCATTTTTATCACATTTCATGTTCAGGACTTACTTTCTGTCATACCCCATTAGGAGGGTATGGATTGGTTTGAACAAATGGTATTAGAAATGAATTTGTTAACAGCTGATGAATTTAAATTGGTGTTAGAAAGTATGGAACTAGTATTAAAAAATAATTATATATTTTTTCAGGGGGATTTTTACCACCAAAAAGATGGGGTTGCAATGGGTTCGGAGTGTGCCCCTGTATATGCAAATATTGTTATGTTGTACTGGGAAAAACACTATTTATTTGAATGTGAATTGTTTTTAATTTGTGAAGAGCTACTATTGTTTCTTAGATGATATATTTATTTTATTGGATGGGCCTGAGGAGTTTATTGATTAATTGATTTCCTTTATTAATAATAGTACTACTTTTTAAGGTTTACACATGAAATTAACTTGCATGAAATACATTATTTGGATATCAGATTACAAAAGAATTGCAACACTAAGAAATACAAATCTAGTGTTTATAGAAAGAAACATTACTCCAATACATATTTGCACTTTGACAGCGACCACCCTAGCTTACTAAAGAAGAATATAGTAAAGGGACAAATGATTAGGGCAGCTAGGATGACTTCAGATAGGGATGATTTCCTTTGTGAAGTCGACAATATACAAAGAATGTTCCAACAGAGAGGTTATCCTTTCGAATTAACCCAATCTGTTAAAGAATATGACATTGAGGAAAGGGACACTAACTATGTACCCTTATTAAATAAACAGAATAACATAAACAATATAGCAGTTGACAATAATGGTAGTAACAGTTTGAATAAGAAGACAGTTCTACCATATTTAACACTTACCTACTATAAGGGCATTGGATGGCTCAAAAAATGTATCTGTGAAACATGGGATGTGTTTAAGACGATGTCCACCAGGCTCACCGTTTTTCAAAATACGTTGACATATAGTTATAGAAGGAATCAAAATTTGAAAAACATCTTTGAGAGAAAGAAGCATCTAGAGGTAGGTGAAGTTGTCTCTAATAGAAGAGGTACCTTTAGATGTGGTAGATGCCCACAATGCCCCTTTATAGCTGATGAAAAAGAACTGTGGATCCCGAGTTTGGGTATGACATTGAAGGCAAGAAAATATAGTAGCTGTTATACAAAGGGGGTGGTATATATGGCATATTGTAAATATTGTGGGGGATATTATATAGGCAAAACGGAACGACATCTGAGGAAGAGAATATATGAACACATTAGGGACATTAACAGGAAAAATGAGAACAACGCCCTTTATAGACATTCCCTTATTAGTCAACAAGCTAATTTTAAGTTTTGGGTTTTAGAGGAAGTGGAACATTTTGAAAGAAGAGGTGACTAGGTTAGAATATAGAGAAATGATTTGGCAGTTGAAAATGGATGCATGTTGTGGCAAAGGTTTGAATGACCACGTTTCCATTACACCAGCCCTCAAAATTTTATCTGATGACCCAAACAGACATTAAATTTAAGGTTGCTTATATATTGATTAATACTTGTTAGAAGGATTTGTATGGCCAGCCAATGATTTTTTTTGTTTCTCATTATTACGTATTATTATTTCATTAAATTTAATTGATATTGATGTGCTTTTTAATATAAAAGGAATGGTTTGAGCAAGGTTAATTGATTCTGAAGAGGTCTCCGGTGGGAGACGAAAGCGCTAAATCAGTTCTTTAATCGGTTATTTTATACTGTCCTTTGTTTATTATTATAATGATAGAATTTTCATGGTGGAGCTATTGGAGGTGATTTTTACCGAAACGAACTATTAACTGTGGAAGACGTCCTTTATTGCAACCGAACCAAATCTTCTGGTTATAGTAATTAGTTTTCTAAAGTATCGAGGTCTGTCAATCATGTCATCCTAAGCAGACAGATACTGGATCCCCTTAGAATGACACCAGAAACTTGGCCAATTGTTGAAGTCAGTCATTTTCTGCTTGTACTGTGGTATAATTCTGGGCAGGGCTAGGGTCATAACTGCCTGGGCCACATAGTCCGAGAGCTCCTCCATGTCTCTTTTCATCTAGTCCAGGGAGGTGCGTCTCAGGTCATTCACACCCACATGGACAGTGACAGTCATACTTTTACTTGTTGTGGTGTGACCTGAGTGCGTGTGTTATGTGTCGGATTCTGGTACCTGATAGACAGCGGACTGTTATCTTCTCCTTATTCAACCTTGTGAGTGGGATGTCAGTGTGCCTCACTATTGAGTCACCTATGATTAGTGTGTTGAACAAGGTCATAAAACAGAATAAACCAAGCCAGTCAATAGCAGCTCAGCAAAAGGTTTAATCCACAGCAACGTTCAGTACAAAAACCAAAGTAACAGTTAAGCGCTTTCGTCTGAGTCATCAGACATCATCAGAACGAAATTAAACTAATTACACACTTAAAACCAAAATCCATTGCTTACACACCCCCAGTGTAAGCCAATAAGATAAAAACAGAATGCATATCAGTTGTTAAAAGACAAACAAGCCTAAAAAATTCATTAATGTATATATAAAACATGTTGCATTAACCTATGTCCAATAAATTACACCTTTAAAGCTCTTCTTTTCATTTCACTAGAAACTGAAATAGTCATTGATCCCTGACGGATTAGTAGCATCAAATCTAATCTGCCGTTTCATTTCCTTATGCAACAGTTTATTTTGCCAATCACCAGTAACCTCATCCAATGGTGGTAGTTCTAAAATCAAGAAAATAAACTTCTTAAAATCCTGACAGTAACAGAATGTCTGGCTAATGCACCTTTACTGTCTTTTTTCTTTATATAAGTGTTGATAAATGCATTGATGTGAAGTTGTTCTATCTCACCGTTTTGTTCTTACATGTGGGTTCGGAGCCGATCCCTTGGCTCCAAGTCGGCAGCTTTTCAAGCTCAAACTCTCAGAGAAGTTTGAGACCTAGTGTATATCCCATGATGCTCTACTGTAAACTCCCAGATCTAGTTTGCCACTGCAACGGATCTATAGCTCGTCGGAGGAAGCTCGGGCCAGTGACTAAATTTTCTATATTTATAGAGAATATTTAGGAAACTTTTTATCTTTATATTGTTAAAATAGATGTGGATTTTACTATAGAGTTAGTGTTTAGTTAGTTCGTGTAGATTTAGTAAATTTTTGAAGTGTTTTTCTCTTAAAGGTTTTCTAGGCCTTTTCTTACCTGTTTGGGCATGACAGGGCTCTGTCAGCTCTTGTGTGTGTGTGTGCGCTTCTTTCTTGTGTCACTTTTAAATAACTTACAAATATATATCCTGTAGAGTGCATAGTTAATGGCTATAATAATTAATAGTTAAGATAATTAGATAACTTGGTGTGTAGTTATATTTTTGGTTTAATATTGAGATTCAGGGATCTGAATTTATATTGTACAATATGTCAGAAAAGCAAAAGTCTGGATTTAAAAGGTGTGCGTGTAGTCAAAAAATGTCTGTTACAGACAACCACTGCACCTGCGTATACTGTTTTGGTTCTGTTCATTTGCAGGAGGTGTGCTCTATCTGCCACTCCTTTAGCGCCGGGGTTCTTTTGGAAAGGCGCAGGAAGCTGGTGGATAGGGGACTCCTGAAGCCTGAATTTCAGGCTACGTTGGACAAGACCGACCTTTCTTCCAAGGCTTCGAAGGGGTCGAAGTCGTCCAAGGGGTCCTCGGAGCCCAAGTCATCGGCTCCGAGCTCCTCTGGTATGGTTCGTTCATCGGCTCCACAGCCCTTGGAGCCATGTATCGATCCTTTACCTCGGAGCCCAGTTGTGGATCCGGTATTGGAGACTCCTCAGTCTCCAATTCTTCAATCGGTACCGTCTTCGGCTCCTTCGACCCATCCCTCGACCCATTCTTCGAGGCTATCTGATGTGGACCTGGACCGAGTGGTTAAGAGGTTGTTAGAGAACCCGGCCCTGGCCAAAATGCTTTGCGCTTCGAGCCACTCTGCTTCGAAGCCTGAAATTCCAGCCCTACTTTCTTCTCCTCCTCCTCCGAAGCCAATCGATCTCTCAGAGCCGGGGCAGACGGAACCGATGTAGGTAGAGCCCTCGGAGCTGAGGTTTGATCCATCTCCCACGGCTCCATCGACCATGATCTCCTCAGTTCCGACCTGGGAGTTTCGGGGCCGACAGTCCCTCGCTGGCTCCTGGGCAGATAGTCGGACCGATACTTTGGTTCTGTCCCTTTCCCTCGGGGCTTCAGTGCAGGTGGCTTCGGCTCCGTCCTCTGGATTGGTGCGGGGGGTCTCGACTCCGGGAGGGCTGCCGGCCTCTTCGGAGCCGACAGACTTCTCAGACCGGGATTCTGGTGCCTTCGATGCCATGAGGAAGGTCATGTCTGCTAAGACCACTACCTCCTCAAATCTTTCTTCCCCTCCCCCTAAAGGGCCTCGTTCTACCTCTTCCCCACAGGTCCCTACCAAGCGTCGAGATCCAGGGCCTCAGGTATCCCCACTGGGCGGCCCCTCCTCTACAGGGACTTCACCGGACGCTCCCACCGATGATGTACCTAGGAAGAGACTGTGCAAGAGGAGGCACTTGGATTCCCCACAGGCATCCCTGGCATCAGATACCGACTTGGAGGAATCAGAAGGGTCTCCACGATCCCCCTCAGAGGAGGTCTCATTTGCAGACATATTGGAGATCTTAAGACAGAGGGGTGACTGGCAGTCCCTTGCCCCTACTGAGGATGAGTCAGTACTCCTGAAGGCATTTGGGTCTCAACCATCCACCTCCTGGTTTACTCCGCCCTTCGATGAACTGATGGATCTGGTTGCTCGAAGGGCGTGGGAGTCCCCTGATTCAGTGGAACCGATCCCTTGGAGGTCCAACAAGTTCATTACTTCCCCTGCTGACAAGGCCTTTCTTACCAAGGGAGTCTTGGTTGATGCCATGGTGGTGGCGGCAGCCACCAAGAAAGAGATGTCGGAAACCTCTTCTTCTGTCCATCCAGCTAATAGGGAATGTTAAGTTGTCAATCTCGCCTTCATTCTTGCTTGATGGGTTCGGAACCGATCCTCGGCTCCGACTCGGCACTTTGCTAAGCTCGAGAGTCACTTTTACCAGCTCGAGGCAGCCCCATATCCCATGATGCAAGGCGGTAAGTACTCAGATCTCGTTTGCTGCATCGCTGATGAGGTCCTCCTTTTGTCAGCTCCTGGTAAGTGTTTTATATAAAACTATCTTAGCCCCCTTTTCACTTTAAACTTTATATTTAACGTTTTTAGTTTATATTAAGCCCTTTTCTGACTAAAGTTTCCCTCACTCTTTAATTTTTTTAATCAGGCCTTCTCCCCTCCCATCCCCCCCTTGTCAGGGTGTGTGTGTGTGTGTGAGAGGTTAGTTCTCAATATTTTTTTGGGGGATAACTTGTTCTTTGGGAGTGTGTTGTGTGTGTGTTTTCTGCAACTATGTCCAAAGAAAGGGTCTCAGGCTTTAAGAAGTGTGACTCGTGCTGTCAGAAGATGTCTCTGACAGACGGTCACACTTCTTGCTTATACTGCCTGGGACCTCTCCACCTGCAGGACTCCTGTGCGATTTGTCACTCCTTTAGCCAGAGAGTCCTGCAGGAGAGGAGAAATAAATTGATATTGAGGGGTCTTCTTAAACCGGAGGGCTCTCCGGCTAAGTCGGCTCCGAGCAAGACTTCTAAGTCTTCCAAGGCCCAGGCTTCTGTGTCTAAGCCTGCGGCCTCGGTTCCGACTCTTTCTGAGTCGAGATCGGCTCCGGCTGGAGCCGATCCTAGTTTGCATAAACATTCGGCACCGATGGCTATCGGTGCCGATACTGGTTCAGTCACATCGGTTTCGGCTCCGACTGGCTCCGACCACCATGTGGCTCAGGCTTCGGTGTCAGCGCCGACCGGCTCCGACACCCTTACCTTTATGTCTGTATCGGCTCCGGCCAGAGCCGATGCATCGAGACCTTCTGTCGGTGCCGAAAAGTCCTCTGCTCCGACTGCATCTATGGTTTCGTCGGCTCCGATGGTTCCTTTGAGGAAGAGGTCCAGGTCCCCTTCCTTGGAACAGATACTCTCGGCTCCGGCCTCACCTCTCCTTTCGGAACGGAGCCATCGGAGCCGATCATCTAGGTCATCCAGGCTTTCTGACCATGATTTAGAGAGGGTGGTCAGTAGATTATTGAAATCACAGGCACTGGCCCAGATGCTACATAGTCCGTCTCAACAGACGACTATTAGTCCACACCCTCTTGTAGTTCCTCCTTCGACTCTACCTCAGAGTTTGGAGCTGGAGTCTTCGGGAATAGTTTCTGCTATGGCTGAGGGGCAGATACTCCCCCCTCTGCTCCCTCAGCATCTACTCTTATCTCCTCTTCGAGACCTTCCTTAGAGGGATTCGGTGGTCGGGCTTCCCTGGTCTCCTCCGAGGGGGTGAGTGGCATCGGACCCTTGTCCGACCCCACTCTTCCCCTTTGGAGCCTCGGCCTTGGTGAGCTCGGCTCCGACATCTGCCTCGGAGCCTTCCCTTTCGGTGGGCCCTGGAGTTCCTGCTTCTTTGGAACGGGTTCTCTCGGACCTCCCTGGGAGAGGGGCCTTCGAGGTGATGAAGAGTGTGCTGGCCACTGGATTCAGCCAGCAGTCTGTTCCCTTAGCTCCTCCCTCTACGGTGCCTGTCGATATCTCTGCCATCTCTCTTGCTCCCGGACCCAGAGATCCTCCGCCTCAGGTTTCCCCACTGGGAATAGCCCCCTCTTCCGAGGATTCTCCTGATCAGTCAGGGGATCCTCCGCGCAAGAGGATTTGTAAGAGGAAACATATAGACTCCCCTGAGTCTATCACTTCAGATACCGACTTAGATGAGTCGGAGGGATCCCCAAGATCCCCCTCTGAGGATGTCTCCTTTTCAGACATCCTAGAACTCCTAAAACAGAGGGGAAACTGGCCCTCCAATAATCCCTCTGAGGATGGGTCGGTATACCTAGAGGCGTTTGGATCTCGGCCCTCCACCTCCTGGGTGTCTCCGCCTTTCGACCCCCTCATGGAGGTTATTGCTCGAGAGGCTTGGGCTGCTCCTGACTCTGTAGAGCCAGTTCCTAGGAGGCCGTCAAAATTTATTACTGCCCCTTCGGATAAGCTATTCCTTACGAAAGGCGTCCCTGCTGATGCCATGGTGGTGGCGGCTGCCACTAAGAAGGAACTTGCAGATCCTTCCGTACCTGTCCATCCTCCTAATAAGGAATCTAGGACCATGGATAGGTATGGTAAGCGGATGTTCTCTTCAGCGACCTTTGCTATGCGTTCGCTGAACTACTTATGTCACTTCACCAGACTCCAAAGGGACATCCTTAAGGAGCTAGGTGAAGTAGTACAGGATCCCACAGCTGCAGGGGCTCGACAAAAAATTGCTTCGCAGCTAGGAACCCTTAATTCTATTACTAACTCCTCCATGCGACTGATATCATATGCAGCAGATGGAGCTAGTAGGGCCGCAGGTACAGGTGTGGCTCTTAGACGCCAAGCCTGGATGCGAGACTGTAATTTTGCAGATCCCTTTAAGGCGTCCTTCACAAACTCTCCCTTTGATGGGTCAGCTTTGTTTGGCCCTCAAGTGAAGGATACATTGACCAGGTGTGAGCAGGACGGCAAGACTCTTTCTGCCGTAGGGGTCCGTTTTTCCACTCCTTCTAGACCTTACCCTAAAGGACAGAAGGGTGGCAAGATATGGTTCCGCAAATCCCAAGGAGTCACGCCGGATACACGTGGTCAGTTTACCCCTAGAGGCAGAGGGGGTAACAATAACAGACGCCGCTCTAGAGGCAGAGGGGGTCCACAAAACCAGGGAAGCAGAGAGCCTCTCTCTGACAAGCCCTTTCAGCATCCCTGAGATGTTGCCCGACTGTCCATCCTTGGAGGCAGTCGGGGGAAGACTATCGCTGTACCCAGAAGCCTGGCGTTCCCTCACTCAAGACAGATGGGTACAGTCGATCATATCCGAGTGTTACAAAATTCCTTTCGAGGAAAGTCCTTTCTCTCACTCAAATTCCCTTCCAGATGTACCACCCGGTCTAAGGGAAATTGCAGAGTTAGAAGTTTTAAAGCTTCTACAAAAAAGAGCCATTCAGCCAGTTACAACAGACCATTCAGAGCCCGGAATCTACTCAAGATTCTTTTTGGTCCCCAAAAAGACGGGAGACTGGAGACCAATATTGGATCTCAGCAGACTCAACAAGTCTGTGAGAAAGACAAGATTTTGAATGGTCACACTTCAGTCAATTTTGTCCTTCCTAGAGAAGGACAACTGGATGTGCTCAATAGATCTTCAGGATGCGTACTATCACATAAAAATTCACAGACGCTCCAGAAGGTTTCTCCACTTTCGGCTGGGGTCCAGTCATTTCCAATTCAGAGCCCTGCCCTTTGGTCTCACTACAGCCCCCAGAGTGTTCACCAAATGTATGGCAGTGGTCACGGCTCACCTGAGGCGTCAAAGATTCCAGGTGTTTCCGTATCTCGACGACTGGCTCCTTTCAGCCACCACCAGGCATCAACTTCTTCAAGCCAGGGATTACACAATAAATCTTTGCACTCAATTGGGAATTTCGATCAACTACTTAAAAATCCTCCTTATTACCCTGCCAGTCTATTACTTCCATAGGCAAACTTAAACACTGTTCGATGTCAGCAACCCTCACAGACCAAAGAATCTTAGATATACAAAGTCACGTGAGGATCATCCTAGCCAGCAAGAAAGTACAAGCCAGAATGGTTCTAAAGGTGTTGGGCCTCATGGCTGCGGCCATTACCCTTCTTCCCTTGGCCCGCTTCTATATGCGCCTGCTTCAGTGGATGTTGTTCACTCAATGGTCTTACCAACAACTTCCTATGCGTCACCAAATACTGGTGACACAAATTTGCAGGAATCATCTTTCATGGTGGATTACTTCTCCCCAGATTCACCAAGGCAGACCCTTTGTACCCCCAGCCCCGGTAGCCACTGTCACTACGGACGCCTCCCTGATCGGGTGGGGGGGTCATTATCAGGGCAGGATGGTTCATGGGACGTGGCAACCGTTTGAATACCACTTGCACATAAATGTCCTAGAGATGAGAGCAGTGCTTTTAACGTTGCAAGCCCTCAACGACTTTCTTCCCTTGGGAACAATTGCAGTTCACTCAGACAACATGTCTGTAGTATGGTATATCAACAAGCAGGGCGGAACCAAGTCCTACCCCTTGTGTCGAGAAGCTCTCAGACTTTGGCAATGGGCGATCTCCTCTCATCGGTTTCTGGTAGCAACGCATATCCCTGGGAAAACCAACATTTTAGTGGACAGATTGAGCAGAGCTATTCTCATGCCTCACGAGTGGTCTCTCAAACAATCTATAGTGGAGGAGATTTTTCTAGAATGGGGCCGCCCATGTTGCGATCTTTTTGCTACTCCCCAAAACAGCAAATGCCCAGACTTCTTCTCTCTCTTTCCACTGCCAGGCCATCCCCCCAGAGACGCTCTAACCCAGGATTGGCCCCAGGGACTTCTTTATGCCTTTCCTCCTTTTCAGCTGATTCCTCAAGTACTCCACAAAGCCACCGTTTTAAGAGCCAAAATGATTCTCATTGCTCCCTATTGGCCTCGACAGTTTTGGTTTCCGTTCCTCCATCGTCACCTTTTGGTGCAGCCTTGGCATCTGACCCAGTGCCAGACCTTCTGATTCACCACTCGGGTCAGCTGCACCGGTCTATCCCTTCTCTCAACCTCACAGCATGGTTGCTCCACTTCCTTCCTTAGCCAGGCTTCCTATGATCTCTAATCCTGTTAGAGACATCATAGTAGCTTCTCTAAAAATCCTCTACTAGGAGGATTTATACTAGCAAATGGAAATGTTTTTCTTATTGGGCAAAGGCTAAAAATATTGATCCCTTTACTGCTCCAGTACAAGCAGTTTTGGATTTCTTAGCGGAAATCTTTCACGCGGGCTCCTCTTCTTCCACGGTCAAAGTTCAGTTGGCTGCTATCTCGAACTTTCATGTCGGGTTCGCAGATCACAACATTATGCCCCACAGGCTCTGTAGAGCCTTCTTAAAAGGAATTTTTCTCCTGAAACCTCCAATCAGGAGTCCTCCTCCTCAATGGGACCTAAATTTAGTGCTGACATCCTTGATTCTTCCTCCCTTCGAGCCAGCTGTTTCATGTTCCCTGAAATTTCTTTCATGGAAAACTTTAATCCTGGTGGCTATTACATCGGCTAGGAGGGTGTCTGAACTCCATGCTCTCTCTGTTCGCCCCCCCTATTTAGTCTTCCACAAAGACAGAGTATCATTGAGAACTAATCCGACCTTTTTGCCTAAGATCGCCTCTAAGAGTAATTTGAATCAGGCTATTGATCTTCCTGTATTTTTCCCAAACTACTCAAACAGATCGGAACAAAAGTTACATTATCTTGATGTTCACCGCCAACTCAGATATTATTTGGACAGAACAAAACAATTCAGGAAATCCGATCAGCTCTTTGTTTCTTATGCTGATAACAAAAAAGGCCTTCCTGTCTCAAAAGTGACCTTATCTAGATGGCTTTCTTCTGTCATCTCTGAAATTTATCAGCTCAGGGGAAAACAGCTGTGCTCAAAACCTAAAGCACATTCAACCAGAACTTAGCCACTTCCACAGCTTTTCAAGCTAGACTTCCATTAGACACTATTTGTGCAGCAGCCACTTGGGCCACTCCTCATACCTTTGTTTCTCATTACAAATTGGATTTGGCCTCCAGGGACAGAGCCAGTTTTGGCTCTACAGTTCTCAAGAGTCTGTTCCATTGAGCCACCCAGGATAGAGGTGCTAGGGACGCGGTCCCTTCAAGCAAAAATGAAGGCGAGATTGACAACTTAACATTGAGAAGTTATGTACCTGCCATAACGTTCCATGTTAGTTGTCTTCTCTCGCCTTCTTTCTTGCGACCCTCCCTCCTTCCCCCCGGCCTGGACAGACCTTTTCTCTCTACATGGAAGAATGCTTCTTAAGACCATATAGTACTGATCCTCCAAAACCATCCTTCAGGCCTTTTCTCTCCTTCTTTCTTCCTTTTGGGAAGTTTTTTTATGCTTGGTGTTATTGCCTATAGACAACAAACGAGATCTGGGTACTTACCGCCTTGCATCATGGGATATGGGGCTGCCTTGAGCTGGTAAAAGTGACTCTCGAGCTTAGCAAAGTGCCGAGTCGGAGCCGAGGATCGGCTCCGAACCCATCAAGCAAGAAAGAAGGCGAGAGAAGACAACTAACATGGAACGTTATGGTAGGTACATAACTTCTCATTCTAGGACGATGGACAGGTATGGGAAACGCGTATTTAGGTCTGCGGCATTTTCCATGAGATCGCTCAACTACCTGACCCATTTTACCCGCCTTCAACGAGATCTCCTTAAAGAGCTGGGAGATACTGTACAGGGTAACACAGCTAATGCAGTTTCTGAGAAGGTGACTGCACAACTCATCATCCTCAGTTCTATAGTCAACTCATCCATGCGACTCATTTCTTATGCTGCCGATGGAGCGAGTGGGGCGGCAGGCTCAGTGATAGCTCTTAGGAGACAGTCCTGAATGCACCTTTGCTCCTTTGCGGAAGCCTTCAAATCTTCCTTCATCAATACCTCATTTGATGGTTCCGCCTTGTTCGGGCCTAAATTTAAGGAGACGCTTACTAGGTGTGAACAAGAAGGAAAAACTCTGTCTGCTGTAGGAGTCCGTTTTTCCACTCCAACTAGACCATACCCCAAAGGGTAACGAAGTGGGAAAATGTGGTTCCGAAAACCCCAAGGAGCTTTCCAAAACACACCTACGGATACCCCCTCTAGCGGCAGAGGAGGGGGTAAAAACGGAAGACGCCGTCCAAATGGCAGAGGGGGTCCGCAAAACCAGGGCGACAGGGAGCAGTTCTCTGGTAAGCCCTGTCAGCATTCCTGAAAGGAAGGCCGGCTGTCCTTCTCTGGATTCAGTCGGGGGTCGCTTGGCTTTATACCCAAACTCCTGGCTAAACATTACAACGGATTCTTGGGTAAAAAGCATCATTGCCAGAGGTTACTACATTCCCTTTACAAAACTTCCTCCCATGTGTACAAGTATTCCAGATGTTCCACCCACTCTGACAAAGCTAGCAGCCATAGAAATTCAAAACCTGCTAGACAAAAGAGTCATCCAGCCAGTCCCGGCGGACCAGATTGGATCCAGAACTTACTCAAGGTTTTTTTTAGTTCAAAAGAAAACAGGGGACTGGAGGCCCATATTAGACCTCAGCAAACTGAACACCTTCGTCAAGAAGGAAAAGTTCCGGATGGTCACGCTTCAATCGATACTTCCATTCCTAGAAATGGGCGATTGGATGTGCTCTATAGATCTCAAGGATGCTTACTACCACATCAAAATGGCCAGATCATCCAGAGATCACCTGCGTTTCCAGCTGGGGGCCAGTCATTACCAATTCAGAGCCCTGCCCTTTGGTCTCACCACAGCCCCCAGAGTGTTCAAATGTATGGCAGTGGTCACGGCTCACCTGAGACATTTAGGATTCTGGGTGTTTCCATATCTGGACGACTTGCTCCTCACCACCACCTCCAGGCATCAATTAATCCAAGCAAGAGACTACACTATCAACCTTTGTTCCCAGTTGGGCATAACCTTAAACTTAAAAAAATCTGCATTATCGCTCTCGCAGCATATTACCTTTATAGGAGCAGAGCTAGACACCGTCAATTCAAGGATCAAGTTGCCTCAAGCAAGAATCGTATGTCTAAAAAGTCAGTTGTCTAGTCTGTTGACCCAGAACAAAGCCCCTGCGTCCCAGATACTGACGCTATTAGGCACAATGGCAGCCACGCTGATAGCAGTCATGTTAGGGCGCATGCACATGCGGATACTCCAGTGGCTACTCTTTGCACAATGGTCCTACCAACAACTGCCCATGTCACATGAGATTCTGTTAACAAATCTTTGCAAGAAGGATCTCAATTGGTGGCTGAACAGCGACCAATTAGTAGTTGGACATCCCTTTGTTCTTCCCCAACCCACAGCCACAGTGACCACGGATGCTTCCCTGATAGGGTGGGGGGGGGCTATTTCAGGGAAAGACTGTCCAAGGTACTTGGTCAAGCATGGAATCACACTTGCATATAAATGTCCTGGAGTTGAGAGCGGTGTTCCTGGCATTGCAACACTTTCACGACTGTCTTCCTCCAGGGACAATTGCAATTCAGACGGACAACATGTCAGTAGTCTGGTACATCAACAAGCAAGGGGGAACCAGATCGTATCCCTTATGCCGAGAGGCCCTAAGAATTTGGCAATGGGCTGTATCCACCAGACGCTTTCTAATAGCAACGGACATCCCAGGGTCATCTAGCGTGATAGCGAACAAACTAAGCAGGGCCATCCTGTTGCCTCACGAGTGGTCCCTCAAACAACAGGTGGCGGACAAGTTTTTCTGCAGATGGGGCCAGCCTTGCTGCGATCTGTTTGCATCTCCGATGAATGCCAAATGCAGCAGCTACTTTGCCTTTTTCCCCACCGGGGAGCAACCCGAGGGACGTGCTCGTACACGATTGGCCCCCCGGGCCTCCTATATGCCTTTCCACCAATTCCCAAATTTATACAGAAAGCCAAGAGTCTGGGAAGGACTGTGATTTTGATAGCCCCGTCTTGGCCTCGTCAGATTTGGTTCCCCTTCCTACAAAAGTATCGAGTGGAAAAACCATGGATTCTGGACCCAGTGCCAGATCTTCTGACTCATTCGTCAGGAGTTCTTCATCCCTCCCTCATCTCCCTAAAGCTGACATCTTGGCTGCTCCAATTCCCATATTAGCCAGGTCTCAAGATTTTTCTCCCGCGGTCCAGCATATTATAGTTTCCTCTCATAAACTGTCTACCAGGAAGCTATATAACAGCAAATGGAAACAATTTGTTCACTGGGCTTCTCATCATGACATTGACCCTTATGTGGCACCTATTCATACCATCTTAGAGTTCTTGTTTTCTTTGTTCTATAATGGCGCAGCTGCTGCCACCATAAGAGTTCAATTGGCTGCTATTTCCAATTTTCATGTAGGGTTTAACGGGTCTAACATAATGTCCCACAGACTATGTAAGGCCTTTTTGAAAGGGACCCACCATCTCAGACCGCCTATCAGACACCCTGTCTCTCCCTGGAATTTGAATCTTGTTTTATCCCAATTGATGCTCGCTTCCTTTGATCCCACGTCATCCTGTCACTTGAAGTTTCTGTCTTGGAAAACTATATTTCTGGTAGCCATTACATCTGAACGTAGGGTCTCCGAACTTCAAGCCTTATCCTCCAAGCCCCCATATTTGATATTTCACCCTGATAGTGTGTCTCTCAGGACAAACCCTACCTTTTTTCCCCAAGGTCTGTTCAGAAACTAACGTAAATCAGTCCATTGAGCTCCCAACCTTCTTTAGACACCATACCAACAGACTGGAATATATGTTACACAAGCTTGATGTTCACAGACAATTGAGATTCTACTTTGACAGAACTAAAGACTTCAGACAATCGGATCAACTATTTGTCTCTTACGCAGAGAATAAGAAAGGTTCTGTGGTATCAAAAATCACATTATCTAAGTGGCTTTCTGACTGCATTAAATTCATTTATTCCTCCACTAACCAGCCATTACCAACTAACGTCAAAGCCCATTCTACCCTGGCTGTTTCTACGTCATTAGCTCATGCAGCTCGTTTGCCCTTGGATACCATCTGCACAGCTGCCACGTGGTCAAAACCTCACACGTTTATCACTCATTACAAAGTGGACAGGACCTCCAGGGACAGGGCTTCCTTTGGTTCCACTGTGAGCCACCCAGGATTAGGGTGCTTGGGACGCTACCCACGTGTAAGAACAAAACGGCGAGATAGAACAACTTCACATAAAGAAGTTATGTCCTTACCATAACGTTCCATGTGAGTTGTTCATCTCGCCTTTTTGTTCTTACATTCCCTCCCACCTGTTGCCTTGGTGGATTGGTCGGGTTTTGTCAGCCTGTCTTCTTTGGACAGACTGTTTTTCCTTCTGCAAACCTATAGCTACCTAGATAGGTAGGTACTGTAGTTCTTTTTCTTCCTTTAGGCTGTCTTTGGGTGCAGCGTACTAGATCTGGGGGTTTACAGTAGAGCATCATGGGATATACACTAGGTCTCGAGCTTCTCTGAGAGTTTGAGCTTGAAAATCGACCAACTCTGAGCCGAGGGATCGGCTCCGAACCCACGTGTAAGAACAAAAAGGCAAGATGAACAACTCACATGGAACGTTATGGTAAGGACATAACTTCTTTTTTTAATGAATTGTTAGTTTTTCCATTGTAAAACGCGTTGCAGGTGCAACATGTAGCCAGATAAACAATCCTTTGTGCACTACAGTTCAACACTTTTTTACTGTTCCAAACCTTAACCTTACCGCCTCACCATTCCTATTGGTATTAATAAACCCACAGTAAGCACAATGTTCACACTTCATAGTCAAAGGGGTACCTCCCATATTGTCAGCACTTTCCAGCAAGCCCTTAAAATTTGTTTTGTTTCAATAAGTAAAAGTTGGTCTTATACTAAATAAACAACTAATATCACTTCCAGCCTGCAATAAAAAAATCTGCATTATCGCCCTCGCAGCATATTACCTTTATAGGAGCAGAGCTAGACACCGTCAATTCAAGGATCAAGTTGCCTCAAGCAAGAATTGTATCTTAAAATAATTGTTTCAGTTTCTGTGTAATGCATAATTGTGTTGTTACTACGTTTAAAAGAAGTAGTATTTACAGAATTTACTTGACTGTTTATTCCAAATTTAATTATGGGTGCAAATCTGTTCTGCCTACCCGCCCATACTTCAGTGGTTAACCTATCCACAAGCTCACAGGGATACCCATGTTCAGTAAACATTTCCTTTAATACCGAAAATTCCTTCAAACAATCCGAATTTTCTGATGTCAACGTAGAAACACGTATATGCTGATTTTTAACAATACCCCTCTTTTCATGCAAAGCGTGACAACTCATAAAGTGCAAAAAGATGTTAAAGTAGGTGGGTTTCCTAAACATTTTTGTAACTAATGTACCATTTTTGTTGTTAAAAAAATTGATATCCAAGTAGTTGATACTATCACAATGAACAGCGTATGAAAATTCCAAAACGTTTGTACTTTTTTTGCATGTACCCAATAAGTAAATCTAATTGTTCATTGTTACCTTTCCAAACAAAAAACAAATCATCCAAAAATTTGTAATATACAAGACACTGTTTAAATAATAGTGTATTAAACAATAAATGCAGTTCCTACAATACCATTACAGTATTTGCAAAGAGTGGGGCAAATGCAGCGCTCATAGCCACTCCTTTATTTTGTCTGTAAAATTCTCCTTCAAAACTAAGAAAATTATTGTTCGGGACTAAATCCATAAACAAAACAATTTCCTGGTCATTAGTGTCCAGCCCGCCATATCTAGAAACCGCTTCTCTAAACCAGTTTAACCCCTCTTCCTGCGGTATCACAGTGTACAGGCTATGGACATCACATTTGACCAGTTTAGCATTTGGAGGTATAATAACAGACTACAACTTGTTTAACAAGTCCCACAAGTCCTTAAGTACACGTGGAAAAAAGTCAAACATATGCTTCAACTTACCATCCACATATTTAGCAAGGGGTTCATTTACTGAACCCGTACTGGACACAATAGGTCTTAATGGTGAGTTACTTATGTTTGAGTGGATTTTAGGAATCCCAAATATTTTTGAAAATAATAGTTCTTTCAACGTGTAAGTATTCATATAATTGTCTAGAAATCTGATCAAATAGCAATGATTCATCTAGAACAATCTTAATAGATCTATATGCCAAGTGAATTTCATTCAGTGAAACTTGTTCATATACTTCAACATCATTCAATAATGCCACCATACGACCACTGTAATCATGAACCTCCATTATTACAAGGCCACCGCCTTTGTCAGGTTTCATGTAACAAACACTCTTTTTGTGTTTTAAATCATTTAACAAGTGTTCTTCTTTAGTCAAATTATAAAATCTTTTGGCCCTGTTTTCAAGTACATTTCTAATGTCCCTCTCACATTGCCTTTCAAATGTATTAATCAAAACATTCTGTGGCGGATTAAGTGTTACTTCGCTTATAATTATTAGTTTCAACATACTTTGTATCACCTTCTCCAAACAAAATATTTAGATTCAATTTACGGCAAAATAATTTCAAGTCCAAAACAATGTCCTCTGCACAGGCCCTAGTAGCAGGAATGAAATTAAAGCCCTTTAATATCAAGTTGTGATGTTCTGGCCCAATAGTAAGGGCCGAGAAATTGTAAATGTTGACATTAGAAAAAGTAGTGATATTTACTAGTAGTGATATTGTTGTGGATTTATTATTTGTATTGGGCAAGGTGTTTTGCCTTAGGGGCTTAGGTTGAGGGGCACACTGTGTGGGTGAGCTGTGTGTCTTGTGGTTTGTGCTGTGTTGTGATCATGTGCATTTCTGCCTTGGAGGTCTTTGCTGTTTGAGTAGATTTCTATTGAGAGCCTCTGCAAAGGTGGGTTTGTGATTTGTGTTTTTATGTGAGAGCTGTGATGGTGGGTGTTCTCGAAGGCTATGTGTTGCATGTGGTGTGGTGCAGATGGTCACCTTCTTCTCTTGACCAGCTATTCTGGTCTTGGCTTGAGAGTGCATGGCTTCCAATTTCGATATATAAGTGCATCTCTCACAAGTCTGAGTGTTGGAAGGTAAGAGGAGAGGGTTGTCTGTGTACATGAGGCAGTTGCTACACTGTCTCAGAATGCCCAAGTTCACGAGGTTAATAGGAGAAAGCACAGGGAACTGACCTTTAGACATGCCAGGAGGGATGGTCATTATTATGAAGTACTGGAGCGGTTTCCTTATATATATTCCTTTTACAGGAAAAATGTTACTGAAGGTGTCTGAGTCTGTACAGAGCACTGCCAAACACCTGAGGGGAAACTAATATGTAGATCCTGAAAATTTAAGGATGAATATTTAGGTAGATATTCTGAAGTTAGGAAGAAATCAAGCTACTTACTGAAAAATAAAGAATTAGCTTGTCATGAATGATGAAAGAGGGGAGTCGCATGAATGGCTACTGTCTGGCTACTACTAATGCTGGTCTCAGCACAACTTCACTCTGTTGGGATACGATACTCCTTTGCTTCTTCTATCACCAGAAGCAAAATGTTAGCACCGTTCCCAAGAAGAGAAGCAGGCCCACGGCCTGTTTGGTGATCCACACATTTGTCCCAGATGATGCAAGGGTCTGCACGCTTGTAGCCTTTTCCTGGTAGATGTCTCGAATAGCAACCAGACCAGTCAGGTACGTTAAGCACAGACACTCACTCTCCAACCAGAAAGAGTCTGGAATCAATGCACTCTGCTCCTGCTCTCACCAGGATGAGAATATAAGCATAGATTCCAAGCTGTCACCTATAAAGCAGATATTAGGCTTTCTGGTGATCATCAGTCTCCAGGAAATAATGTAATTGCACTCCTCCTCTCACCAGGAGAAAACAGAAACACTAATCCCAAGATGACTGATAAGAGGCAGAATGTGGGCTCTCCAGTAACTGATGGTCTTGCAATAGATGCTTAAAGGTAAGCTGAAAAAAATGGTCTATCCTAAATATTGCAGTATGCACTAGAGGAGTTAGATGTGAAAGTAGGTAACTTAAGTTTTACCTATCTAAAACGTTACGTTTTAGTGGAGAGTCACTATAAACAGCAAGATAGATTGAAAGGAGGTGGTCACTTGGGAGTGGTCACTTTTGTATTCTGGTACTATGGAATACAGTAGGATGGCCAATAAATTTAAATAGTTGAAGGGTAAGGATTTCACAAATGATAATTTTGTGCTTACTCACACCAGCCAGTAAAAGCAGAGAGGAAATAAGATATGTGGTCAAATTAACATAAGGGGCAGGCAACTAGAAAGACAGTGGTGTTGAAGTTCCTTTCTTCCCCTTCGATTATAGCTTCCTCCCTGATCCAGCCCTTGAACTCTGGGCATTTGGAGCTGAGTAAATCCTGGAGTTTGCCTACGTACGATCCAAAGATTTGGATCTCTTTGATGTCAATGGGATGTGTGGCGCATTAGATTCTGAGTACTTGATGGGTCTCAGAGCTGAGAAGCTGGTGCTGTGGAGTTGGGGTTGACTCCAAAGCTTTGAGTCATCCTTTTCCTATGCTGTTTTGGCATTGGATAGCTTGGCTTCAGAGCGGAATCGTGTATGTTCTTGAGATCACCTGTGTTCGGGACACTTAGATCCTACAGCATTGTCTTTGGATTCAGTTTCGGCTTTGATTTTCGAGGCCTTTGAGAAGATGCTTTCCCAATCTAGAGAGCAGGCTTCCCTTCCCTGCTCAGATCCACCCTTACCCCATGGAGCGCTTCAGGTCCTTGCCCCTCACATTCAATCCTTACCATTCAGGACAGCCAGCCCCTTGAAGTCTCGAGGTGGTCTGCGTTATTAACCCCCCATTAGCTTTGGATTCTTCTATAGCTTACCCTTTTAGAAAGGGATAGTGGAAGCTTTCATGCAAGAGGAGGCATGTAGACTCCCTACAGGAGTCTCTTACAGCAGATATTAATTTCAGTGAATAGGAGGTGTCCTCAAGATCTTCCCTTGACGATGTCTTCTCATATGAGATTGAGAAGTATTACTTGAGGCTTTTGGGGCTGGCCCATATACTTCACGGGTGGCTCGCCCCACTGATGAATTAGTTTATCTGGTTTTGAGGTGGGCATGGAAGGAACCGGATATAGTAAATTCCATTCCCTGGAAGCCCAACAAACTCATACTGCACTCCAAAGACCATCCTTGTTGGAGGAAGGATCCCACTATGGATTCCATGGTGATGGCAGTGGTCACCAAGATGGAACGTGCTATAGAGTTCCACACTCCATCCACCTAACAAGGAGTCAGGAGCACTGGACAAGTTTGGCAAGCGAGGTTTTGCATCAGTGACGTTTGCTGTCGGGGCTCTGAATTGTTTAGCTCACATAACATGTTTTAACATGTTTTTAGAGGGATTTTACGAAGGAACTATTCAAGTTGGCTTACTATCAAAATGTAGAAACATATTTGTTCGACTAATGACTTACTCAAAAAGAAAGTTGAAAATGAAAAAATTTAATCAAAACAACGAAAGTGGAATGTGGATAATTCAAAATTCGATATTATCGACATTATTTCCTTGTTTCACTTGAAAGAAAGTTACTGTTTGTCGTTTTTGCATTTAAGTTACCTGTAACACATTGCATTTAAGTTACATGGCACTTGCTCACTAAAGCAATTATATAAGTCAGCACTAAAAATTAAAAGCACTACACCCTCACTCCCCACTGACCCTTATTTTCAATTATTAAGGAATTCCCAATATTATTCTAGCATGTCCAAAGGTCAGTTGTCAATCTCCTCTCCGGTCCAGCTCTTGAATCTGGTAATCTTGAGGCAATGTTACAACTGCCTCATGTACACAGACAACCCTCTCCTCCTCCCAACAAATTCCAACACATGTGAGAGATGCAATCATATAGGCAAACTGGAGGCTAAGCTCTCTCAACTCAGTACTGGCATAACCAGTCAGGAGGAGAAGGAAACCACACTCACTACAATTCCAGTCTCACATAGACCTACCACGCCAGCAAACCAAACACATAATCACACAAAAACATACTTGGAGGCTCTAAATAAAGATCTGCCTAAGCAGCAGAGACCTCCAAATCAGACACCCAAGCAACCGCTACCCCAAAACAAAACACGTGCAACACATATCTCACAAAGCCAGTGTGCCGAACAGTCACAGCCCTTAAGATTAAACAACACACCTGATACACTTGTAATAGGTGATTCTATCGTCAGGCACACTGACGTCACGCTCACCAGGCTGAACAAGGAGAGGGTCATGGTGAGCAGCCTGTCGGGCGCTAGGATCCGCCACATAACACAAGCACTCGGGTCACTCCAAGGCAAGTACAAATATGACTCATTCATTGTCCATGCTGGTGTGAATGACCTGAGACGTACCTCCCTGGACTACATGAAAAGAGACATAAAGGAGCTCTCTGAGCATATAGCCCAGGCCGGTATGACCCTGACTTGAGTAGCATCTTACCCTCATCAAGAATGATGCCACAATATGAAGACAAGATGATCAATTTCAACAATTGGCTTAAGTACTGGTGTCATTCAAAGGGGATCCAATGCCTGTCAGCTTGGGATGATATGCTCGACAAGCCACGATGCTTCGCTAGGGACGGCTTGCACCTGTCACCCCTGGGCTTTCGGATATTGGAAAAGGCTCTTGCTACCCCTATAGTGCCTTTTTTAGGCAAGGCTCAAAAGACAAACCCACCTCCATAGGTATCACAAGGGATAAGAAACTAAGAGTAATGCTACTCAACGCCAGAAGTCTAAACCTCAAGATGCACTTTCGAACGCTCCTTAGCATGGAGAACATCGATATCTGTGCAGTAACAGAAACCTGGTTCAGGGCTCCCGAGAGCACCCCAGCACTACCAGGTTATACCTCATACCATGCTTTTTGGCCCCAAAACTTGGACCGAACCACAAAAGGAGGGGGAGCATCGATATTCATCAAAGATACCCACACCTCCAGGTTGGTGGCAAAGCACGAAGCATCAGAGACTATCCATGTGCAACTAACAGTGGGTAAAACTGCCTTCTAGTTTATAGCCTCCTACAGACCACCCTCCCAAACCCAGGAACCCCACTCTGCCTTCCTGAGAATACTGGAAAATATGAAGGTCTCTCCAAACACCATTATATTGGGCGACTTCAGCTACCCAAACATAGACTGGGAGCATTACTCTAGCTCCAACACCCTAGCCCAAAGGTTCCTAGAATTTATAAACTCAAATGCTATGGAACAACTGGTTACCACTCCCACAAGAGGGGAAAACATACTGGACCTGATCATCATCAACATGGGGACTCTATGCTCCAGACCAGAAGTGTATCCCTCACTGGTAAGATCAGACCATAAACTAATCTCACTGGATATTCACATCCCGATCCCACCCCCTGCCCAGAAAACCACAGCAAAAAACTTCTCTAAAGCAAATTTCACACTCCTCAAAACCGAGGTGGAATCCTTCAAAGCCCCGGGCCTGTGGAAAATACGGCCCAGACTGCAGAATCCTTTATAAACGCATTCTATGAACACCTTCAGGAGTGCATGGATCATGCGATCCCAAGTAAAACCAAGACCTAATCCTCCAAAGGCAGACGTCCTGTCTGGTGGACCCCAGCCATAAACAAACTATACAATAGAAGGAGAAAGCTACTAAATGATCGAGCAAAATCCCAAAAAGGGAAGGCATCACTGATCAGTATTAGCAAAAAACTACGGGCACTCATGAAATTGTCTAAGGCCAGCTTCGAGAGAAAAATTGCACAGGACACTAAGGATAACCACAAGGCTTTCTTTAGTTATGTTAGGAACCTGGGTGGTAATTCCCAGATATGCTCAGAATTCGTCCAAAATGACAAAAAATACACCAAACCCACAGACATTGCCAACATCCTAGCTGACAGGTTCAGTGCAAACTTCTCCCCCCTCCCCACCAAAAGGGCAAATATTTATCCCAGCAGAGTGCTGCCCTCCTGACATCTCAGATGCTAAGGTAAGAGCCGCCCTGTTTAAAGCAAAAAACACAGCATCAATGGGACCAGACGGTGTCCCGGGCTGCGTCCTACATGAACTCCAAGAAGAGCTAAACCCAAACATAAAACTACTGTTCAATCTCAGCCTTACTACAGGATATGTGCCCAGAGAGTGGCGTACAGCAACAGTGGTCCCTCTCCATAAAGGTGGTGCCTCAACGGATCCTGGAAACTATCGCCCCATAAGCCTGACTAGCTTGGTCTGCAAAGCTATGGAAAGGATCATCATGGACCTCATAAATAAAGATATTGGGGACCTACAGACACTGGATCCTACCCAGTTCGCCTTTGTTAAGGGCAGATCCTGCCTCTTAAACCTGGTTGATTTCTTTGAAACAGTCACCAAGGCCATTGACGAGGGGAAGGTGGTCCACACAGCCTACTTGGACATTGCAAAAGCCTTCGATACAATACCCCACTCGGGCATTATAGATAAGCTCACCAGCTTAAATATAAACCCCTATGTCACTAGATGGATTGCAAACTGCCTCAAGGACAAAACCCACATGGTTAGAATTGCTGGAGCCATGTCAGACTCCAAACCAGTTACAAGTGGTGTCCCACAAGGCTCAGTCCTGGGACCTCTCTTGTTTGGTATATATTTCTCGGAGGTACAGGCCAACACGGAAGGACTGTGGCTGACCAAGTTCGCAGATGACTGCAAACTGGGCACCATAATCGACTCTCCAGCTGACACAAGCATCCTCCAAAAGGGCCTCATAGAAACAGACAACTGGTGCCAGAGCCATGGCCTCAAGCTAAATGCCAAAACGTGTATAATCATCCCCTTTGGCAAAAATAGTGACCACAAATTACCACATAGGTGGTAATCCATTAAGTACAGAATAAGTAATTAGGGACCTGGGGACCCAAGTTGATAGCAGTCTCTCATTTGACAACCACGTGGCCAAAGTGGTTAGAAAAACATTTTATATAGCCCACCTAATCATGAAGGGATTCACATCTAGATCAGGGAAGGTCATCGTGCCTCTTTACTCATCCCTCATCAGGCCCATAATCGAGTACAATGCCCCTTTTGGGATGTACCTTACCAGACACCTGCAGCAACTGGAAAGACCCCAAAAGTACCTCACCAAGAGGATCAAAGGGCTCAAACAGATGCCATATGCTGCCCGGTTAAAGAAACTCCAGCTCTACTCAGTGGCATACCACCTGTTCAGAGGCGATCTGTGCCTGACGTATAAAGCCATGTCCAACCCGGAATTAATGGACATGCTGCACCTCAGAAAATCCAAATCCCATCGAGCTACGCACTCGAGAGACATGAACCTCAGCACTGAAATAAATAGGACATGCTGGAGGGACAGATTCATAACTCAGAGGCTCCCTTCACTCTGGAATAAAATCCCAGTCCAGGTTAGGCAGAGTCCCTCATTGACTCTCCAAGAGGAATCTTGATGAGTGGATGGGAGATCATAGGTTTACCCCGGGTATCACTTCTGTGTCACTGTTAGACAGAAGCACAGTATACTAACCTCGAAAAAGGGCATAGCAAAATAAATTTAAAATGGGTGGAGAAAGCCAAACACATTCTGGCTAGGCTTATAAATGCCCTAGGGCAGATAGCCTAGTATGAACCTATTCGCTAACGTACCTTGCCTCCACTGATATCCTGCCAATGTTTTGCATGGGGGGCCAGCCCTTCTGCAACCCCCATGTGAGGGGCTGCGTGCCCCGCGCCCCCCTGCTTGTTATATATACAAACTCTGAGAACACACTACAGTAAGGAAATGGGTAAATTTCCCAATCCTCACTGTCATGCGATCTCCTCCAATCAGAACGTCAATCTCATATAAGCAAATGCACATTCGCTGTTGTGGATTCAGACATGTATGGATTGACGTTACAGAAACTTGGAACCATGATTTCGACCTTCCATGTTTCACATAACTGCCGTACAACATTTTAATAGTAAATTCAAGTCCCTCTCTGGGTCCTTGTCTGCAGAGGAGAAGAAAACTGTTGACACACAGTTGGCTACCTTTTAGTTCCTGTTGAAGGTGTCAGTGCCCCTTATCACAAACGTAGCCAGTGGCACATTGAGAGCAGCAGGCACCAGCATAGCTGTCAGCAGACCCACCTGGAAGCGTCTCTGCTACTTCACAAAACACTTCAGAATGTCCTTTGATAATGCCCCCTATGACGGATCCACCCTGTTTGGACCCAAGATTAAAGAGACTTTGTCCAAAAGTGAACAAGAGGATAAAACCTTGTCTGCCATGGGAATAAAGTTTCCTTACCCTCAGTGGACATTCTGAAGAAACCAGAAGGTTGGGAAGAAAGTGTGTTTCCATAAATCCCAAGATTTTGCTGTAGACACTTCTGGTGTCACCTCCCCAAGGCATATGGGGGCAAAAGTCATAATGAACATTGACCTTGTGGTAGAGGTGAACCACAGAATCAAGGTTTTTGGGGTCTTTTCTCCTGCAGGCCTTTTCAGCCTTCCTGAACACTTGTGGAGGCAGTCTGGGGGATAGGAGCACTTTACTCTTCACTCCATGGTCTGGATGTCCATCCCCTAAGATTTATGGGTGCAGAGGATCATAACCAGAGGCTGTACAATTTCCTTTTTTTCTCATCCCCTGTATTCAGGAAAACTTCCTGATGTGCCACTGACTCAGCGGAAGGCAGCAACACAAGAAATTAAAAAGCTACTAGTCAATTGAGTCATCCCACCAGACCAGGACGGATCTGTGGTTTACTCAAGGTTCTTTTTGGTACCAAATTAAAATGGGGACCTCAGGCCCATTTTGGACCTCAGTCACTTAAAACTAATACATAAAGCAGATGAATTTCTTGATGGCCACGGTACAGCCCATCCTACTGTTGATGAAGGATGATTGGATGTGTATAATACATCTCTAGGATGTATACTGCCACATAAAATTAAACATATGCTGCTAGAGTTTTCTCCACTTTTGGTTGGGAGATTGTCACTTCCAATTCAGAGCCCTGCCTTTTGCTCTCACCACAGCTCCCTTGGCTATTCACTGAGGGCATGGCAGTAGTTGCAACTTATTTCAAGATGCAGGAGTTACAAGCATTCCCATATCTAGACAACTGGCTCGTAACTGCCTCCTGCAGTAATCTTCTGGTTCATGCTTAGGGAATCCTTTCTCCATCTTTGTTTACAGCCAGGGATAACTGTCAACATGGACAAATCAAAGCTTCAACCAGTACTAGCTGTAGAATTTATTGGAGCTTATCTGGATACCAAGATGCATATAACCAGACTGCAGGAATCAAGGAATCTGATGTTGTCTGCTCCATATGCTTTCAATCTGTGGGTTATTGAATCCGACACTGTTCAATTCCTTCCAACTTTGAACTTGCTAGGCTCCACCTATTTTACCCACAATCCCCCTGCTCCTCACCCTACTTTTCAAATCCAGTTTTCCACCATTCCTGTCAGCAGCTCACTCTGACTCCACTTAGGGGAAGAGTAAGAGGAAATGCTTTGACTTCCTGGAGGACTCTGTCACAGAGGATAATGACCTAGAGGAAGAAGAGGGGGACCCCCTAAGTCTCTGTGGGGTGATGGCTCTTTTGGCGATCCATTGAAGCTGCTTTGACAATGAAGAGGCTGAACCACCAAAGCCCTCCTTTGGAGAACCAAACACAAACAAAAAACAACCTTTGGAGAAGCCGATATTTTTGGAAGCCTTTGATGTGGGCCCATCCAAGCCTTGAGTGATTCCTCGTCTGGTTGCTTTCATAGACCCTAGTGTCCTGGAGGGAGTTTAAAGAACCTGACATGGTGGAGCCTATCCCCAAGAGGTCTGATAAGATTCTTGAACCCTCAAAGGACTGGCTGCATTGGAGTAAGGGTCCAACAGTCATTGCTGATGTTCATCGTGTTACACTGCTGCAGTCATTACACTTGGGTTATCCTGCAGTCAGGCGGTTCCCCAGTCGGCCTGAGTTCCAAAGTCTTGGTCCAGCGTCGGTTGCTGTCGCTTCTGACGTCATTGCGACAGGGGTATATAAGATGCAGCCGACGCCATTTTCTTCAGTCTTTCTTGCCGCGCGGTGCCCGAAGCAAAAGCATTTCGCAAGTGCCGGTCGGCCGACTCCTGAGGTTTTCATTCTGAATCCAGAACCGAAGTCTTCTACAAAGCTAAGTACCCCGTTGGGGAAACTTTTTCTTGCCTCAGACCGATGTCAGTAAAAGTTAATAACTGTATTTCTTGTGGGAAGCAAATACCTCATAAGGATTTCCATTCTTATTGTATCCCATGCCTAGGCCCAGACCATGACGTCACTGGTTGTCGGTTTTGTGCTAGGTTTAACAAGCACACTATTAAACGTCAGTTTGATTTTGCCCGACATTATTTTGGCAGAAAATTCAATTACACCATGCCGTTGGAACTACCGACGACCGGAATACATAAAAAGTGCAGAGACAAGGACAGGCATCCGAGGCCCAAAACTGACGACGAAGCCTCTTCTAGGCCAGTCGCCGGTTCTCCGGTTTTCAGCGAGGCACCTTCGCAGCCCCTGACGACCGCTTCTTTAGAACCACAGGCTGCCTCTCACTCCCACGTGGAGATGGCTGGGCCTTCGGACGCACAAGATTTTCAGCCTACCGAGATTAATCCCTCAGAGGGATCCGGAGTAGCTGAACAAATCCGTAGCTTCAGAGGGTGTTTTCAGACCTACTCAGTAAAGCATTAAATCTTCTGCTAAATCTAAACCTCCTTTAAAAATAAAGAAACAAATTCAGCCTTCTCCGGGACAGGCCTTCATGCTTAAGAAACAAATGCTCAAAATGGCCGAAGACGTAATCACTCTGATCAGGGGGTCCCATCCCGTTCCTGGTAAAAGGCCTAGACAGGATGCAGACTATGACTCATCTGACCAGGTATCCATCTCTTCAGATTCATCCTCAGACCTAGGATACTCTTTACCCCATTATGAGGATTCTGATGCTGAGGAATCAATTCCATCAGCCTCTCCGCCTGAGGACTACTCCTTTGGGGAAACCTTACATACCATGAGGGAGCATTTTCATTGGGAGGGCCAAGATTACTCAGAATCCAAGAAAAGGCTCAGAAACTTCCTTTTATTACCTCAACACAGACCCCTTGCTATTCTGCCAGTGTTAGATATTGTGGATGATGTGTATAGTGAATCCAGCTTAAATCCTGATTCTTTACCTCCAGCCCTAGTTAAGCCTGACAGATACTACAGAGTCCCTGACTCTCACAAATTCCTTTATAAAAGCCCTGTTTCTGACCCTGAAACTATTTCTCAGGGCCCCAAAGGGGTTAAGGCCTCATCAGCAAAGAATCCAGTCCCCTCTGACAGAGATTCCAGAGCATTAGACAGATGGGGGAAGAAAGTATATACATGTGCAACTTTAGCAATGAGGGCCTTAAATTGCCAGTTTCACATGCTAAAATATCAGTAATATTTGATGTCTCATTTGAAACAAAAAATGCTTCCAGACTCAGATCCTCCTAATCTTAAGGAAATGCAGGATTTATTGCATGCAGCTGAACAAGTGGGAAAACATACTTTACAATGTGGTTTTGATTCTTTAGAGGCCTCCTGTAGAGCAGCTGTTGCAGGTTCTGTCATTAGAAGACATGCTTGGTTAAAAGAACATACGTTACCAGATCATGTTAAAGCAAAACTTTTGGATGCACCTTTGCAGCAGAATGTGTTATTTGGAGTTAAGGCAGAAGAGGTATTAAAGAAAATGGAGGATAAGGCAAAATCTATGCAAACGGTGAAGGATTTCTTACAGGTTCAGCCTCCTCGATTTAGCAGAAATTGGCCAACAAAGAATTGGTCCTTTCCAGTCAGACAGACAGACCTCAAAGGGGCAGATACAGACGTCCAAGAGGTAGAGGTCAACCACAAGGTCCTTACAGGCCTCGGCAATGGGGCGCATCAGCCCAGAAAGAAGGGGAAGACAGGCCCCAACCATATAAAAAACAGCCCCAATGACTTCCCACTACAGCTGCCAAACAGTTCTCTCTTGGCAGCCCCCTTGGGAGGAAAGCTGGCACTTTTCTATCACAATTGGCGTATGATCACCAAAGACAAATGGGTTCTCAACATTGTATTACAAGGTTACAGGTTCCACTTTCACACTCTGCCAAGGTTAAAAGGAATGCCAAACCTGCCACCAAATCAATGGGCAGAGGCTCAAAAACAAATTACAGCACTCATGGACATGAGAGCTATTCAAGAGGTACCACCACAGGAGCAAGGACAAGGATATTACTCAAGACTCTTTCTGGTTCCCAGAAAGGACAAAGCCTGGAGGCCCATTCTGGATCTTTCTTCTCTAAACACTTACCTGGATGTTCCAAAATTCAAAATGTTGACACTACAGCAGCTTCTTCCCATGCTGGGCAAGAAAGCTTGGCTCATAACCTTGGACCTTAAGGAGGCATACCTGCATGTCCCTATCAGACACAACTGCAGAAGATACCTCAGATTCATAGCTGGTTCAATGCACTACCAATTATCTGCACAGGCCTTTGGCTTATCTACTGCACCCAGGGTCTTCACAAAGTGCCTGGCACCAGTAATTGCATTTTGCAGACAGAAAGGAATTCAAATGTATCCGTACCTGGGACTGCCTGATTCAAGCAGAGAGCAAGGACATTCTTCTAAAACATCTGGCATTTGTAAAAAAGTTATTAAGTTGCCTAGGGTACACAGTAAACGAAAAGAAATCAAAACTAGTGCTCTCACAAGAGATAATATTCCTGGGTGCCAGCTTGAATACAACGGCCCATATGGCTTATCTCACACCAGACAAGCAAGAACAGCTGACTCAATATTTTCAATTGATGGCATCAAGAACCCAACTCCCTGCAAGAAAAATTCTGCAGGCCTTGGTTTACATGGCATCTTGCATACTACTAATTCCATATGCCAAACTGCATATGAGGAAACTACAATGGTACCTAAAGAGTGTCTGGTCTCAACACTGTCAAAGTTTGGAAACAGTAATACCACTAATTCTTTGCCTTCAACAGGAGTTTCGATGGTGGGCTCAAGCTTGTCACCTCAACAAGGGACAGCCTTTCACTCAACCCACAGCCAGGCAAACACTGACAGCAGATGCATCGGATTACGCCTGGGGGGCACACATGGCAGGAAAATGTATTCAGGGCAAGTGGTCCGCAGAACAAAGGCATCTTCACATCAATCAAAAAGAGATGCTAGCTGTACAAAATGCCCTTATAGCTTTCAAGGACCTTCTGCATCCAGGACAACTACTGCTAAAGACAGACAACACCACAGTTATGTGGTACATAAACACGCAAGGGGGCACTCACTCTTATCCCCTCTGCAGACAAGCCATGACCTTGTGGAACACAGCTCTAACCTATCAAGTTCATCTGCAAGCACAATTCCTGCCAGGAGAGAAAAACACACTGGCAGACGACTTAAGCAGAAACATCATGGATCCCCACGAATGGGAATTGAATCCACAAATATTCAGAATGATAACACAGAAATGGTGGAGCCCAGACATAGATCTGTTTGCATCCCCAATGAACTGCCAGCTACAGAAATTCTGCACAAGGAGTTACCACCCACAAGCATGGAAAGTGGATGCCCTCTCATTCAGCTGGAAAAACCTACAAGTATATGCTTTTCCGCCACTACCTCTCCTTCCAAAGGTACTCGTAAAAGCCAGGCAAGAAGAGACAAAGATGATCCTGATTGCCCCAGACTGGCCACGCCAGCACTGGTACCCAATCTTAAAGAACTTAGCACAAGGACCACCCTAGATTTTGCCTCAAATCCCACATCTTCTGACTCAGCACAACAATCAGATACTTCACAGTCAGCTAAAGACTTTAAACCTGGCTGCATGGAAGATTCCTTAGTCAAGCAAGCGATGCCTCTTTCCAAAGCTGTCATTCTGGAGGCCAGAAGGCCTAGTACCAGGAAAGCCTAGTCAGATAAATGGAAGAGATTCTGTGCCTGGAACCAGGCTCATAGCCTTGACCCTCTTGTCCCAAATATTCCTCGGATACTACAATATTTAACTGAGATGCTGGACAAAGGCCTCTCCTTTTCATCCATCAAAATCCACGCCTCTGCCATCTCTGCTCATTACAACACGGATCCACCAATTTTCTCTAATCCCTTGCTAAAACAGTACCTCAGAGGGGCTAAAAATATAAGACCGCCCCGTAGAGCACCTACTCCAACTTGGGACCTCAACTTTGTGTTGGAAAAATTAACTTTACCTCCTTTTGAGCCAGCTAACACAGCAAGTTTAAAATATATCTCTTGGAAAACTGCTGTGCTCCTGGCAATAACATCAGCAAGAAGAGTTTCAGAATTACAGGCACTAATGGCAGTGGAACCTTTCATCATTTTCAACCAAGACAGGGAGTCTTTAAGAACAAACCCTACTTTTATGCCAAAGGTGGTATCAAGTGTGGCTCTAAACCAAACTATTCACTTGCCAACTTTTTATCCAAATCCACAGAGTAAAGGGGAGAGACTTCTGCATTCTTTGGACATATTCGGGCAGTTACGCTTTTACTTGGACAAAACAAAAGCTTTCAGAAAAACTGAGCAATTATTGGTAGCATATGCTGCAGGAGCACAGGGAAAAGCCATTTCAAAACAGACTATTTCAAAATGGATAGGACACTGTATACATTTCTGCTATATACACTGTGGGAAACCTGTACCTAATAGCATTAGATCTCACTCCACCAAGGCAACAGCCACTTCAACTGTCTAACTCAGAGGAGTACCTACCAAGGACATTTTGGAAGCAGCAACTTGGATTTCTGTACATACCTTCACCAAGCATTACCATCTGCCTCTATACTCTAAATCCAGAGCTGGCTTTGCCACTGCAGTGCTGCAGGGCCTTATAGCCACCCCTAATGCCTTGTAGAACCAGCCACTCTACCTCAGCTTTGGGATTCCACCCAAGTGTAATGACTGCAGCAGTGTAACACGATGACCATAGTACAGATGTCCTTCAAGGATGCATCTGCAGTCCTTACAAATGGGTTGTCCTGTCGTCAGGCAGCCCTTCGGTTGGCCGGATTCCAAAGTCTGGGTCTGGCCTCGGCTGGTGTCGCACTTCACCCGACATCATAGCTGCAGTTATTCGGGTATAAAGGCATCAGCCGATGCCATTTTCCTCAGTCTTTCTTGCCGTGTGGTGCCCGAAGCAGAAGCTGTTCGCAAGTGCCGGTCGGTCAGATCCAGAGATTACTACTACCGAATACTACTTCGAAGACTTCTAAAAAGCTAAGTACCCCGTTGGGGACTCTTTCTTGCCTCAGCCGATGTCAGAGAAAGTGAATAACTGTTTATCTTGTGGGAAACAAATACCTCATAAAGATTTCCACTCCTACTGTATACATTGTTTAGGCCCAGACCACGACGTAGCAGCTTGTCTAGCCTGCTCTTCTTTTAACCGACGGACGCTTAGACGTCGGTCGGGATTTGCTGAACAAATTTTCGGCACTGATTTTGCCTATATTATGCCGTCGGATCCTCCGACAACGCAAATTTCCAAAAAACGAAAAGAAAAGGACTGGCACTCGCGGTCCGCGGTCTCGGCCGGAACCGCGATTAAGCAAATCGCGAGTGTCTCGGTTTCGGCCGAAACCGAGCAAGCGGTTCTTTCTTCAGCCGAAACCATGCCTTCTACCGAGGCCTCCTCTAACCTGGTAGAATCTGCTTCTGAAATCCAGCCTTCTGTTGCGGTTTCTCAGGAATTATCAGACACAATTCCCCTGGATATTTCTACCCCTGCACGTGGAGCTGCTAGGCCTCCTGCAGCCATGTCTATCAAGGCCTTTGCCAGGGCTAAAGCAGCCAAAGCTTCCAAAACTGTGCCTGCCAAACCCTCCTCACACAGGCCCAGCACTAGCTCTCATATGCTATCTTTGGCTGAGGATTTAATTTCTTTAATTCGTGGATCCCAGCCTCATCCAGACAGGTCCTCTCTCCCACCTCCAGAAAAGAGGCCTAGAGCAGAGCCCCCTGAACCAGTATCCACTGATGGTTCCTCTGATGAATCAGATCATACAGACCTTCCTGAGGCTTCTTATTCTCCTTACGAAGACTCTGATGCTGAAGAGTCCATTCCTTCAGCCTCTCCACCTGAGGAATTTTCCTTTGGGGAAACCTTGCATGCTATGAGGGAACAATTTCAGTGGCAGGGCCAAGATTTCTCAGACTCCAGAAAAAGGCTTAGAACCTTTCTCCATTTGCCACAACATAGGCCTTTAGCTATACCTCCAGTTCTTTCTGTTGTAGATGATGCATTTAATGATGCTTGCACTGCTCCTGATTCATTACCTCCGGCTCCTGCTAAGCCCGACAGGTTCTACAGGGTCCCGGACACTCATCACCATTTATACAAGGCTCCTTTGGCAGATCCAGAGACCATCGCCCAGGGCCCTAAAGCTGTAGCTGCTACTTCTACTAAAACCCTCCCTCTGAAAGGGAATCCAGGTCCTTAGAGAGATGGGGTAAAAAAGTTTACACTTCTGCTACCTTGTCAGCTAGGGCTTTAAACTGCCAATTTCATATGATTCAATATCAAGAGTTTATGCTTGTCCAGTTAACTAAAAAGCTTTCCTCTGAAGAATCTTTAGATAAGAAATATGTTCAGGAAATGGTACATAACATACAGCAGGTTAGTAACCATTCTTTAAAATGTGGCTATGATGCACTGGAGGCTTCCTTTAGATCAGCCATGACTGGCACAGTTATCAGGAGACATGCATTGTTGAAAGAACAGGCATTACCAGACCATGTCAAATCAAAGCTTTTGGATGCACCCATGGACAAGGTCAATTTATTTGGTTCCCCTGCTCAGCAGGTGCTAAAAAAGATGGAAGAGAAGGCGAAATCTGTACAAACGGTGAAAGATTTCTTACAGGTTCAACCTCCAAGGTTTAGCAGGAACTGGCCCTCCAAGAATTGGTCCTTTCCGGACTCCTCTAAGCCTCAGAGGGGCAGGAACCAATCCAGGGATGCCTACAGGGGACGCCAATGGCAAGGTAACAACCAGCGAGGCACGGACGCAGCCACCACCTCTACAACAACTCAATCACAGTGACTTGACAGTGGCACCGCCTACCAGGGAACAACTAGAAGCACCCTTAGGCGGAAAACTAACCTTATTCTCAAAAAACTGGCATTGCATCACAAGAGAAAAATGGATTTTGCAAACTATAGACCAAGGTTACAGGTTCCATTTCCATACTCTACCAGGGAAGAGAGGAATGCCAAACCTACCACCTACTCAAAGGACAGAAGCTCTAAAACAAATATCTCAGCTATTAAGAATGAGAGCTGTGGAAAAGGTACCATCTATGGAGCAAGGAAAGGGATTTTACTCCAGACTCTTCCTGGTACCAAGAAAACAAAACAAATGGAGACCCATTCTAGACCTGTCTGCTTTAAACACATTCCTTATTGTTCCAAAATTCAAAATGCTGACCCTACAGCAGCTTCTTCCCATGCTGGGCAAGGAGTCTTGGCTGGTAACTCTAGATCTCAAGGAGGCATACCTGCATGTCCCCATAAGACCTATTTGCAGAAGATACCTCAGATTTCTTCCAGGATCAGAGCATTATCAATTTTCAGCATTGCCCTTTGGCTTATCTACTGCGCCCAGAGTGTTCACGAAATGCTTGGCATCAGTAATTGCTCATTGCAGACTTCAGGGAATCCAAATTTATCCCTACCTGGACGACTGCCTGATTCAAGCGGACAACAAAAGCAAGCTAGCAGAAGACTTACAAAGAGTCATTTACCTGCTGCAAGCCTTGGGATATACAGTCAATATAAAAAAGTCAAGGCTGATTCCATCCCAAAGAATAACCTTTCTGGGTTGCAGAGCTGGACACATCAAAACAAATGGCATTCCTAACTGCAGAAAAGAAAGAGCAACTACCTCTCTACTTCTTGGCATTAACAAAGCAGAACCACCTAACTGCAAGAAAAGTGCTGCAAGCTCTAGGCTTCATGGCATCCTGCATAATTCTGGTCCCTCATGCCAGACTGCATATGAGAAAGCTACAGTGATACCTAAGGAATTTGTGGTCACAACACAAGCACAGCCTAGAAACCAAAATCCCAATAATCCCATGCCTGAAACAAGAGTTCCTATGGTGGGCTCAGGCCTGCCAATCAAACACAGGGTTGCCCTTCTGCAACAGCCAACCAAGCCAAAACATCACGACAGATGCCTCAGACCTCGGTTGGGGGGCACACATGCAGGGCAAGTGCATACAAGGCTTATGGACTCAAGACCAGCTGCGCCTACACATAAATCTAAAGGAAATGCTGGCAGTAAAATTGGCAATCCAGTCATTCAGACCATTTCTCCAAGAAGGTCAATTGATGATAAGGACAGACAACACCACAGTTATGTGGTACATCAACAAACAGGGAGGCACCCATTCATATCCTCTATGCCGGCTGGCACTGGACCTATGGGATGTGGCCCTGAGCTACAACATTCAGTTACAAGCAATTTTTGTACCGGGAAAAGAAAACATTCTAGCAGACATATTAAGCAGAACAACCACAGATGCCCACGAATGGATGCTTCATCCGGACATCTTCAAAGCCATCACAAGGAAATGGGGATTACCACAAATAGACTTGTTTGCATCCCCATTCAATCACCAGCTAAAGAAATTCTGCACAAGGGCATACCACCCACTTGCTTGGAAGGTGGACTCCCTATCCTTCAGTTGGAAAAACCTGACAGCATACGCATTTCCACCACTTCCTTTGATGCACAAGGTGCTTCTGAAGATCAAAGAGGACCGTCCTAGGATCATTCTGATAGCTCCAGACTGGCCAAGACAACGTTGGTACCCATTGCTGAGGAGCATGTCTCGGGAACAAGTATGGACACTACCCCTGATCCCATTACTGTTAACACATAACAACTACAACATCCTGCATCCAAACCTGAAAACTCTGCAGCTAACTGCCTGGAACATTACATAACAGCAATTAACCCAAATTTATCCCAAAGGGTTAAGGACATAATCCTGGAGGCTCGCAGACCTTCAACAAGAAAGAATTATGCAGCAAAATGGAAAAGATATCTCATTTGGAGTACTGCAAAGGGAGAAGATGTGACTCTGGTAAACATGGCCAACATCTTGGAGTACTTGGCAGAGCTCTTCCACACAGGCCTGTCCTATTCTTCCATCAAGATACATGCATCAGCTATTTCAGCACAATACAGCTTGGATCCTCCTGTCTTCTCTCATCCCCTGCTCAGACAGTTTCTGAGAGGAATTAAAAATGTAAAACCTCCCAGGAAACCACCATTGCCAGCATGGGACTTGAACTTTGTGCTAGAAAAATTGACACTTCCTCCTTTCGAGCCAGCAGCAACAGCAGAATTACAATACTTATCCTGGAAAACTGCTTTCCTGCTGGCAATAACTTCAGCAAGAAGGGTCTCTGAACTACAGGCATTAATGGCAGTGCAACCCTTCCTGATCTTCCATCAAGATAGAGTGTCCATGAGAACAAATCCTACATTTATGCCTAAGGTGGTATCCAGAGTGTCATTAAATCAGGCTATCCACCTACCTACATTCTTTCCAAACCCACAAAACACGGGAGAAAGACTTTTGCATACCTTGGATGTACACAGACAGTTACGCTACTACCTGGACAGGACTAAGTCCAATAGAAAAACTGACCAGCTTCTGGTAGCATATGCCACAGGAAAGGAAGGAAAACCTATTTCAAAACAGACAATCTCCAAATGGATAGGAAATTGCATTAGATTTTGTTACTCCTACCATGGAAAGAAAACTCCTGAGAACATCAGGCCTCACTCCACAAGGGCTACAGCCACTACCACAGCCTTCTTACGAGGAGTGGCTACCAAGGACATTATAGAGGCTGCTACTTGGACCTCCGTGCATACATTTGCCAAGCATTACAATTTACCTTTATACTCTACATCCCGAGCAGGTTTTGCCACTGCTGTTTTGCAAGGGATCCTAGCTACACCATAATCTCTACTCTTTCCTCCTCCCCTTGTTTAGCTATGGTATTCTACCCATTTGTAAGGACTGCAGATGCATCCTTGAAGGACATAGTACAGTTTTGTACCTACCATAAATGTAGATGTCCGATAGGAATGCATCTGCAGTCAGGATTACCCACCCACCTTCCCTCTGAGGTACCCCTAGGGTATATGGCAGCCTTCAGGGAGCTTGGGGATCTATTATGGTGTATTTGTTTGTATATATGTACATACATGCTTATTTTTGTGTTTGCTCTCTACTATTTGGAATCATTGGCATTTATCCAAATTTAGCCTTCCAAGAGGGCACCTGGCATCTGGGGCAAGAAACACTGAGGAAAATGGCGTCGGCTGATGCCTTTATACCCGAATAACTGCAGCTATGACGTCGGGTGAAGTGCGACACCAGCCGAGGCCAGACCCAGACTTTGGAATCCGGCCGACCGAAGGGCTGCCTGACGACAGGACAACCCATTTGTAAGGACTGCAGATGCATTCCTATCGGACATCTACATTTATGGTAGGTACAAAACTGTACTTTTTGCACTTACCATAAATGTAGATGTTCAAGTGTATACACTGCTGCAGTCCAGGTTACCCTCCCTCCTTCCCCTCTTACTTGCTGGTACGTACTTATGTCTTCTACCCTTTACTACCTATGGGGAGTATTTGCTGGTAACTGAAAGTTGTTGATTGCTTTTCTTATGTATGTTTTATTAGCAGTTTGAATTGCCTACCTTTTTGGGGGCACCTGACATCTGGGGCAAGAAAAAATGAAGAAAATGGCGTTGGCTACATCTTGTATACCCCTGTCGCACTGACGTCAGGGAAGAAGCAACAGCAACTGACCCCGGACCAAGACTTTGGAACTCAGGCTGACTGGGGAACCGCCTGACAGCAGGATAACCCAGTGTAATGACTGCAGCAGTGTATACACTCGAACATCTACATTTATGGTAGGTACAAAACTGTATTTTGTGGTGGCGGCTGTCACCAAGAGGGGGGGTTCTCTGAAGAGAGCTCTACGGTCCAGCCCCTAAATAGGGAGTTTCAGGCTTTGAATCATTTAGGGAAGCACTTCTATGCCTCAGCTACATTTGTGTTGATGGTAGATGTTAAGTTGTCCATCTCGCCTTCATTCTTGCTGGATGGGTTCGGAGCCGACCTCGGCTCCGACTCGGCCACTCTAAAAGCTTGAGAGTTGGTTCCACCGGCTCGAGGCTCCCCTTATATCCCACAATGCTAGGCGGTATTACCCCAGATCTCGTTTGCCGCTACAGCGATCGAGGTGTATGGTTTCTACCGGCTTCAGGTCAGTTATTATAGATTTATCTATAGTGAATTTAAACCCCTTTAATTTAGTCTATTATAGTTATTTCCCTTAACTTAGTGGATTTTGACCCTTTCCTTCCTGTTTATCCACCCTTTTTTCCACAAGAACTTATTAGTTCTTCCCTCAGGCCTTCGGGCCCTTCCATTCCCTTAGTGGAGTGTATGTGTTTTTTGTTAGGGATCTAAAAATAACTAATCTCCCTTTTTTTTAGTTAACCTTGTGAAAAGTTTAATCGGTGTGTTTGTGTGTGTGTGTGTGGTTACACTTTCTTTGAAAATGTCTAAGGAATCAAAGGTCTCAGGCTTCAAGAAGTGTGACTCGTGCTGTCAGAAAATGTCTCTGACAGACGGTCACACTTCTTGTGTATACTGCCTGGGACCTTTACACCTGCAGGACTCTTGTGCTGTATGCCATGGCTTCAGCCCTAGAGTCCTGCAGGAAAGAAAGAACAAACTTATTTTAAGAGGTTTGCTTAAGCCTGAGGGTTCCCCTACTGCTACTTCGGGCAAACCCTCTAAGGCTTCTAGGTCCTCGACTCCAGCTTCTGAGTCGAGGCCTGGCTGCGAAACCTACTGCTACATCGGCTCCGGCTGGAGCCGATGAGTCTCGGACTGCAGCTTCTGTGGTTCCCTCGGCTCCGGCTGGAGCCGAGGCATTGGAAATTCCTGGGTCGGCTCCAATCAGACCATCGGATCCGACATCTAGAAAGAGGTCTAGGTCACCGTCCCTTGGCTCCGTTCATTCGGCTCCAGCGTCTCCCTTGCTGTCTGAACGGATCCATAGATCTCACTCCTCTAGATCATCGAGGCTTTCGGATCATGATCTTCAGAGGGTAGTGAGTCGACTTCTTAAGTCCGAGGCACTGGCCCAAATGCTTCAGAGCCCGACTCATCAGTCGATGCTGGACCCTATCCCTCAAAATGTTCCTCCTCCGACTCCTTTGAGCTCGGGGCCGGGGCGTGTCGGAACCGAGACTGTGGTAGCGTCGGAACCGATACAATTGTCTTCGGTTCCATCGTCGGCTCCGATTTCTTCCTTTGAAGAATCTCGGCGCCGGACTTCCCTCGTCGGCTCCGAGGGGGTGAGTGGCATCGGACCCTTGTCCGACCCCGCTCTCCCTCTCGGTGCTTCGGCGCTGGTGAGTTCGGCTCCGACATCAGCCTCGGAGCCATCACTGTCGGTGCCGAGGGGGGTTCTCAGCTTTTCGGAGCGGGGACCTCTGGCTCTGCCTGACAGGGGTGCGTTCGAGGTCATGCGGAGTGTGTTGGAACCTGGTTCAACTCCACAGTCGGCTCAGTCCGCCCCTCCCTCTTCGGTGCCTCAGGTTATGTCTACTCACTCCCTCATCCCAGACCGCAGAGAGCCAGCTCCTCAAGAATCCCCTGTGGGATCTCATCCTCTTCGAGGCCTCTCCTGAATTGGCAGGGAGCCCCTAGGAAGAGAAAGTGTAAGAGGAAGCACATAGACTCACCTGAGTCTGTCACCTCTGACACAGATTTAGAGGATTCGAGGGTTCCCCGTTCCCCTTCTGAAGATGTCTCCTTTGCAGACATTCTAGAGATCCTGAAACAGAGGGGAAATTGGCCAGCCCTTAACCCTTCGGAGGATGAATCTGTGTATCTTGAGGCGTTTGGCTCTCGCCCTTCCACCTCCTGGGTGTCCCCCCCCTTTGACCCCCTCATGCAGGTGGTAGCAAAAAAGGCTTGGACGGCTCCTGACTCAGTGGACCCCACCCCCAGGAGACCTTCAAAGTTTATCACAGCACCAACAGATAAGCAATTTCTGACCAAGGGAGTTTCTGTGGATGCTATGGTGGTAGCTGCTGCCACTAAGAAGGAACTAGCTGATCCTTCGGTGCCTGTCCATCCTCCTAACAAGGAATCTAGGTCTATGGACAGGTACGGGAAGCGGATGTTTTCGTCAGCGACCTTTGCTATGCGTTCGTTGAACTACCTATACCATTTCACTCGTCTTCAAAGAGATTTGATCAAGGAAGCGAGTGAGATGTTGAAGGATCCTACAGCTGCGAGTTTTCAGGACAAGATGAACGCTCAGCTGGCTACCCTGAACTCTATAGCTAACTCCTCCATGCACCTCCTTTCATATGCGGCTGATGGAGCGAGCAGAGCCGCAGGGACAGGTGTTGCCTTACGCCGGCATGCCTGGATGCGGCTATGCAATTTTGCGGACCCCTTTAAAACGTCTTTCACTAATTCCCCGTTTGATGGATCATCTCTCTTTGGTCCTCAAGTGAAAGTAACCTTGACGAGGTGCGAGACGGATGGCAAAACTCTTTCTGCCGTCGGAGTCCGTTTTTCTACTCCTTCTAGGCCTTACCCCAAAGGCCAGGAAAGTGGGAAAATGTGGTTCCGCAAACAATCTCAAGGGACTTTGCCTGACGCACAGAGTCGGTTCCCCTCCAGAGGAAGAGGGGGGAACAATAATGGTAGACGTCGCCCTAGAGGCAGAGGGGGTCCGCAGAACCAGGGCAATCGAGAAACTTTTTCCGATAAGCCCTTCCAGCATCCCTGAGGTGTTGCCCGACTGTCCACCTTCGGAGGCAGTCGGGGGAAGATTGTCACTGTACCCAGAAGCCTGGCGATCTCTAACTCAAGACAAGTGGGTACAGTCCATCATTTCCGAAGGCTATTCCATTCCGTTCTTTCGTATTCCAAATCAATCAAAAAAATCCCTTCCAGATGTTCCACCCGCTCAAAGGGATCAAGCAGCGTTGGAAATTTCAAAGTTGCTTGCAAAAGAGCCATTCAGCCAGTGCCAGCAGACCAGCAAGGATCCGAATCTACTCCAAATTCTTTTTGGTTCCAAAGAAAACAGGGGACTGGAGACCCATTTTGGATCTCAGTATCTTGAACAAGTCGGTCAAGAAAACAAGATTTCGGATGGTCACGCTACAATCCATCCTACCCCTATTGGGAAAGGAAAACTGGATGTGCTCTATAGACCTCCAGGATGCGTACTATCATATAAAAATGAACAGACGCCCCAGGAGATTCCTCCGCTTCCGGCTGGGAACCAGTCACTTTCAATTCAGAGCCCTGCCCTTTGGTCTCACCACTGCCCCCCGGGTGCTTACCAAATGCATGGCAGTGGTAGCTTCTCACCTGAGACGTCAAGGATTCCAGGTGTTTCCATATTTGGATGACTGGCTTCTCACAGCTCCTACCAAGCATCTTCTTCTAATGGCCAGAGATTACACCTTTCGCATTTGTCAAAAGTTAGGCATCTCAATAAATTGCGAAAAGTCTGTTTTGTCGCCTTGTCGTGCTATTACCTTCATAGGGGCAAATCTGGACACAGTCAACATGTCTGCGAGACTAACAGACCAAAGAATAGCAGACATATGCAAACTGGTCTCCCTTCTCTTCCACAGCAACAGAGTCAAAGCCAGATTAGTTCTGAAAGTACTGGGGATTATGGCGGCTGCTATCCCTCTACTTCTATTAGCCAGATTCCACATGAGAATCCTTCAATGGATGCTCTTCACACAATGGTCGTACCAGCAACTTCCGATGTCCCACACCATTATGATTACGCAAGCATGCAAGAATCATCTTCTTTGGTGGATTTCTTCCCCTCAGCTCTTTCTGGAAAGACCCTTTGTTCCTTCCCCTCCGGTTGCTACTCTGACAACGGACGCCTCCCTGATCGGGTGGGGGGGGGCATTATCAGGGCAGAAAAGTCCAGGGCATATGGCAACCAGACGAATGCCACTTGCACATAAATGTTCTAGAGATGAGAGCAGTGCTTTTAGCGTTGCAAGCCCTTCAAGACTCTCTTCCCTTGGGAACGATAGCAATCCAGACGGACAATATGTCTGTAGTGTGGTATATCAACAAACAAGGCGGAACCAGGTCCTATCCCCTATGTCGAGAAGCACTCAGACTGTGGCAATGGGCGATTTCTTCTCAGCGGTTTCTGATAGCAACGCATATCCCCGGGAAGTCCAATCTAATCGCGGACAAGTTGAGCAGAGCTATCCTCATGCCTCACGAGTGGTCTCTGAAAGATTCTATTCTGGAGAAAGTTTTTCTCAAGTGGGGTCAGCCTTGCTGCGACCTTTTTGCTACTCCCCAAAACAGCAAGTGCAGAGATTATTTCACCCTATTCCCGTTACCAGGCCAACCCAGCAGAGACGCTCTAGTCCAAGTTTGGCCCCGGGGACTTCTGTATGCATTTCCTCCCTTCCCACTAATCTCTCAAGTGATACAGAAAGCTATCGCTCAGAAGGCCTCATTGATCCTCATTGCTCCTTACTGGCCTCGACAGGTTTGGTTCCCCTTTCTACATCAATTTCTGTTGGAGCAACCTTGGCATCTGGACCTAGTTCCAGATCTTTTGATCCATCAATCGGGTCAGTTACATCGCTCCCTCCCCTCTCTGAACCTCACTGCTTGGTTCCTCCAATTCCAACCTTAGCCAGGCTTCCTCAAATATCTCACTCTGTTCGAGATATTTTGATAGCTTCCCATAAATCTTCCACTCAGAAGATTTATCTTAGTAAGTGGAAATGTTTCGCTTATTGGGCTCAAGGAAGGGACATAGATCCTTTCACTGCTTCCATCCAAATAGTCCTTGATTTTCTAGCTGAACTCTTCCATGCAGGTTCATCTCCTTCTACTCTTAAAGTTCAATTGGCAGCTATTTCTAACTTTCATGTCGGCATTTCAGATTCTGCCATCATGTCTCACAAGCTTTGTAAAGTTTTTTTGAAGGGAGTTTTTCTTCTCAGACCTCCTATAAGAAATCCTCCTCCTTCTTGGGACCTTAATTTAGTTCTCACATCTTTGATTCTTCCCCCTTTCGAACCTGCAGCTTCCTGTTCATTGAAATTGCTATCCTGGAAGACTCTCTTTCTGGTAGCTATTACTTCAGCTAGAAGGGTCTCAGAACTTCATGCACTCAGCAGTCGACCACCATATCTATTGTTTCATAAAGACAGGGTGTCCTTACGAACCAATCCATCCTTTTTACCTAAAGTAGCCTCTACGTCTAACCTAAATCAAAGCATTGACCTCCTGTGTTTTTTCCTAACTATTCTAACAGGTCTGAACAAAAATTGCATTGGCTAGATGTTCATCGTCAGTTAAGGTATTATTTGGATAGAACCAAACAGATCAGGAAAACTGACCAGTTGTTTGTCTCTTATGCAGAAGGCAGAAAGGGACTTTCAGTTTCGAAGGTATCACTCTCCAGATGGCTAACATCTCTGATTTCCTTTGCTTATGAAATTAGACACCAAAGCTGCCTAACAAACCTAAGGCCCACTCCACCAGAGCTTTGGCTACTTCTATAGCCTTCCAAGACAGGCTGCCTATTGACACCATTTGTGCAGCGGCTACTTGGGCTACTCCTCACACTTTCATTTCTCATTATAAGTTGGATTTAGCTTCTAGACATGGAGCTAACTTTGGTTCCACTGTTCTCAAGAGTCTGTTCCGATAGGCCACCCGGGACAAGGTGCTAGGGACGCGGTCCCATCCAGCAAGAATGAAGGCGAGATGGACAACTTAACATATAGAAGTTATGTTCTTACCATAACATTCCATGTTAGTTGTCTTCTTCTCGCCTTTCTTAAGGCCCCACCCTCCTTCCCCCTAGCCTGGACAGACCTAGAGGAGTTTGATTGTGACCTCTCTTTCTACCACCTCTATTGTAGATAGGTATATGCTATACTGTGCATATATTCCTTCTTCAGGTTTTCAGGTCACCTTCTTCCCTTCCGTTTATAGAGGTGGGTTTTTCCCTTTTCCAGTGGTTCTGGAGTTATTTTTGGCTGGGCATAGCTTACAAACGAGATCTGAGGTAATACCGCCTAGCATTGTGGGATATAAGGGGAGCCTTGAGCCGGTGGAACCAACTCTCGAGCTTTTAGAGTGGCCGAGTCGGAGCCGAGGTCGGCTCCGAACCCATCCAGCAAGAAAGAAGGTGAGAAGAAGACAACTAACATGGAACGTTATGGTAAGAACATAACTTCTATTTAATTACTTATCCCACTTGACCAAACTCTAGCGTGACCTGGTGTCTGAAGTGTTAAGGAAAGTTAAGATGCAGCAGACTCCAGAGACTCGGAAGATGCTGGCAACTCTGTTGTCTATCCTGCCATCTATTGCCAATGTCTCTTTGAGGCTCATTTCTAATGCAACTGATGGAGCATTCCAAGTGGCTGGCTCTGGTATTGCCATATTTTGCCATGTTTGGTTCCTCCATATTTGGGCAGAAAGTTAAAGATACTCAAACAATGAGTGAGCAAGACAGGAAGATGCTGTCTGGCATAGGAGTACATTTCCCCACCTTTCGGCGAACCTTTTTGAGGAGTCAGAATAGGGGGTAAGCACCTCTTTTTCAGAAAGTTGCAGCAGTTTTCTCCGGATGCTCCTTTAGAGGTTTCATCCTGAGAACAGGGGAGAATTATAATGGATGCTGTCCATGGGGTGGTGGGCAGGGGTGGGCAGCAGAATCAGGGTTTCCACAGGGCTTTCTCCTAGAGGCTGTTTAAAGAACCCAGAAGGATTGCATGACTCTCTTACTCTGGAGGCAGTTGGGAGTCGCTTGGCTCTTCAACCAGAAGCTTGGATGGTCATTGTTTTGGATGGAAAATCAATTCCAGAGGCTACTCTGCTCCCTTTTTAGAGGTCTCACACTTTAATCACAAGTGTCTCTCATACATTCCACCCCATCTGGGACTGCAAGCAACAGTAGAGATTCAAAAGTTGCTGGCAAAACAAGTCACCCAATAGGTCCCACAAGACCAGCAAAGATCTGCAGTCTGTTTAATAATCTTTTTGGTACCAAAGAGGAAGAAGGACCTCAGGCCCATTTTGGATTTAAGCAAACTGAATCAGTTTGTGAAACACAGCAAATTCCGGATGGTCACAATGTAGTACAACTTACCTCTGCCGAGGAAGGATGATCGGATGTGTTTAGTAGACATCCAGGATGCCTACCATCATTTAAAGATAGACAGGTGCCCCAGGACGTTTCTGCACTTCCACCTGGGGCCATTCCATTACCAGTTCAGGACCCTGTCATTTGGTCTCATCACCCTCCCCCAGTGTTTACCAGGTGCATGGCAGTGGTCGAAGCCTGGCTTTGGCTGCAGGAATTCCAGGTCTTCCATTACCTTGGATGATTGGCTCTTTGCTGCCTCCCACAAGAGCATTGTTGAGCACCACCAGGGATACCTTAATCCAACTGTGCAACCTTTTCGGTATTACAGTCAGTTACCTGAAGTTGAGCCGCAGCCTTTTCAGGTATTAGTTCATAGGTTGTCACTTGGCTGCAGTCAGTCAAATTGCCATGCTTCCGAGCTCCAGAGTGAACAGCCTTCATGCTCAGGCCTTTTTGGTGCTCATGACCTCGAAGCCTCCAGCTCATGCAATGAAATGTTTAGGTCATTTGGTAGGTCATGTGGCATCATCCATAGGGTTGGTTCTTTGATCCAGATATCATATGAGGGCTCTGCAAGGTTCTTTGGCCATACATTGGTCTTACCTAACCCATCCAGTGGATTTTCCAGTATGACTGATGAAGGTGCATCATGACCAAGTCTGTTGGTGGTTGCAGTCTCCTTTAGTGATCAACAGGAGACCATTTGTTCTTCCAGCTCCCTTGGCCCCAGTCACACAGACATCTCGCTTCTAGGGTGAGGTGTGGCATTTTGAGGGGAGGATGGTTCAAATGTCCTCATCTTTTGCAGAGGCCAACATCTACATCAAGTTCTGGAGATGAGAGCAGTCCTTGTGTTGCAGTCTTTTCAGGCCACCCTTCCCAGAGTTGTGATTTCTGTACAGACCAGGCAATATGTCTATTGTCTGGTATCTCAAGGGGGGGGGATGTGTTCATATCCTCTGTTGAGAGTTCATTAGCAATAGGTGATTTATTTTCAGTGGTTTTTGGTGACAACACACATCCCAGGGAAATGCATCATTCTGGTCGACAGTCTGCTTCCCCATGAGTGGTTCCTAAATCTGAGAGTTGCGGCTCAGATTTTTCAGTCCTAGGGCACTCCGTGTTGTGAAATATTTGCCTTCCCATCCAACACCAAGTGCTGTAGCTATTGCCCTTTGTTCCGCGTCTTGGACAGTCACCCAGGAATGTTTTGATTTTTGCTTGGGCCCTGGTACTTCTTTAGACGGATCCATATCAGATCCACAAAACCACACTTCCCCTACGACCAAATCACCGAGGCTACATCCCCTACACCGCACATCGCTGACAACGGTAAGTAACTAAAAAACAAAAAATAACATGTAATGCAGGGTGGCAAGCCCCCCTGCACATCCCCCTACTTAAATATACCAACTCCAAGATCACACCACATTGCGGAAATGGGAATACATCCCGTTCTGCACTACTCACCATTGTTAGTGATCTCCATCTGCGATGTGGTCTCTGTGATCTGATCGTCGGGGAAGTGTGGTTTTGTTGATCTGACAGGATGTTCTTTGTGTTTCACTGTTGCAGCCATTACATTTGGGTTATCTGCTTCCAGGTAGCCCTCAGTCGGCCTGATTAACAAAGTCTTGGGTCCTGCATCGGTTGCTGTCCCTTCTTCCATGACGTCAGGTCATCAGGGGTATAAAACATGCAACCGACACCATTACATCAGTCTTTCTTGCCGTGTGGTGCCTGAAGCAGAACCAGTTTGCAAGTGCCGGTCGGCCAACTCCTGAAATTTTCATTTTCGAGTTTCAACTAAAGCTAAATACCCTGTTGGGGAAACTTTTTCTTGCTCCTTACCGATGTCAGTAAAAGTTAATAATTGCATTACTTGTGGAAAGCAAATACCTCAAAGATTTCCATTCGTAGTGTATTTCTTGTGTAGGCCCTGACCACAATGTACCTTGCTGTCGATTTTGTGCTTTTTTAATCCGCGTACTATCCGTCGTCTGTATATTTTCGCCTGTAAATATTTCGGTTCTCTGTTTAATTATCCAGAAATGTCGGTTAGCCATTCGACTACCAGGATTCCGAAATGGTACTCAGTGAGGCGCTTTCGCAGCCCCTGATACCCGCTACTTCTGATTCGCAGGCCTCTACTGAGACCCATTCAGAGTCCGGTATGCCACGAGATGCGTCAACTATGGAACCCGTGGATGTCTCTACCTTGGATGGGTCTGGAGCCGCTGTGCAGGCACCGGCTTTTGAGGGTGTATTCAGGCCTATGGACTTGCATATTAAACCGACTCCTCCTTCTTTACTTAGGCCTAAATCTCGAACCATGCCTAAAAAACTGACGCCCAGGCCACATGCTCAGGCCTCTATGCCTAAAAAACAAATGATAAGAATGGCTGAAGATCTAATAACTCTAATCAGGGGTAGCCAAACCCCCCTTTCTAAGAGGCCTAGGACTGTAGTTGATTATGAATCTTCTGACCAGGATTCTGTTTTTTTCTGATGATCTGGATTTGCCCTCATCTACTTACGAAGACTTTGATGCAGAGGACTCCATTCCCTCTGCTTCCCCTCCTGAGGATTTTTCTTTTGGGGAAACCTTACACACTCTAAGGGAGCATTTCCACTGGGAAAGCCAGCATTTTTCTGATTCAAAAAAAAGGCTTAGGGATTTCCTTCTCCTACCTCAGCATAGGCCTTTAGCTGTTTCTCCTGTACTAGACATTGTTGTTGATTCTTTTTCGGAATCTAGTTTGGCCCCTGATTCCTTGCCTCTTGCTCCCAGAAAACCTGACAGATACTACAGGGTCCCTGAGTCCCACAAGTTCCTTTTTAAAAATCCTATTGCAGATCCAGAGACTATTTCACAGGGGCCCAAGGGCATTAGGGCTTCTACTGCTAAAAATCCAACCCCTTATGATAGAGAGTCCAGGGCGCTGGATAGATGGGGTAAGAAGGTTTACACTTCTACAACCTTGGCCATTAGGGCTTTAAACTACCAGTTTCATATGTTAAAGTATCAGCAACATGTCATTGGACTGCTTAAACAGAAAATGATGATTCCTGACTGTGTGGAAATAATTACAGGATCTAATGCATTCTGCTGAACAAGTTGGAAAACATACTTTGCAATGTGGTTTTGATTCATTAGAGGGCATGTTTGCCTTAAGGAGCAATCTTTGCCTGATCATATTTAAGCTAAATTGTTGGATGCTCCAATAAATCAGGACCGCCTGTTTGGCAACAAGGCTCAGGAAGTTCTTAAAAAATGGAATATAAAGCTAAATCTATGCAAACTGTTAAAGATTTCTTACAAGTTCAGCCTCCTAGATTTAGGCTCTCTAAGAATTGGTCCTTTCCAGCCCCGTCCAGGTCTTCCTCAAGCCAAACCCAGACACAGCAAAAACCCCAGGTTTCATTCCCAGGGGACATACAGGACTAAGCAGTGAGGGGCCTCCACTTCCAAATCTGGGAGTAATAAAACTCCCCCCTATGGTAAACTGTCTCAATGACTTCCTTTTAAAATTTCCAAGCACTTGTCAACTGACTGCCCTTTTGGGGGGAAAGATTGCTCTTCATGCAAAGAATTGGGAACTCATTACCCAGGACAAATGGGTTTTAAATGTAGTGTCTCAGGGATACAGATTTTACTTCCACACGTTGCCAACACCAAGCGGGTGGCCGGACCTACCCCCCAAATCAGTGGGAACAGGCCCAAAAACAAGTACTTTCTCTCTTAATCTTGGGGGTTATTCAACTGATACCAGTTTCTACTCGAGACTTTTCCTGGTACCCAGAAAAGACAATTCATGACGTCCTATCCTCGACCTGTCTACTCTAAACACCTTTTTGGAGATTCCAAAATTCAAGATGCTGACTCTTCACCAATTACTTCCTATGCTAGGCAAAGACCCCTGGTTGGCAACACTAGATTTAAAAGAAGCATACCTGCACATCCCAATCAGGGAATCTTGCAGAAGATACCTGCGCTTCAAAGCAGGCTACACACACCATCAGATGTTCTTCATGTTTCACTGTTGCAGTCATTACATTTGGGTAATCTGCTTGCAGGTTGACCTCAGTTGGCCTTATTAACAAAGTTTTGGGTCCTGCGTCGGTTGCTGTCCCTTCTTCCATGACGTCAGGTCTTCAGGGGTATAAAACATGCAGCCGACTTCATTACATCAGTCTTTCTTGCCGTGCGGTGCCCGAAGCAGAAGCAGTTTGCAAGTGCTGGTCGGCCGACTCCTGAAATTTCCGTTTTCGAGTTTCAGAACCGAAGTCTTCAACTTAAAGCCAAGTACCCTGTTGGGGAAACTTTTTCTTGCTCCTTACCAATATCAGTAAAAGTTGATAATTGCATTACTTGTGGAAAGCAAATACCTCATAAAGATTTTTATTCGTACTGTATTCCTTGCCTAGGCCCTGACCACGACGTACCTTGCTGTTGGTTTTGTGCTTTATTTAATCAGCGCACTATCCGTCGTTGGTATATGTTTGCCACTAAATATTTTGGTTCTCACTTTAATTATCCAGAAATGTCATTGGTTAGACATCCGACTACCGGGATTCCGAAAAAACGCAAAGATAAAGACAGAGACAGGCCGCCGAGGTCCAAAACTGCCGACGACACTTCTCCTAAGCCAGTCGCCAGTTTGCTGGTACTCAGTGAGGTGCTTTTGCAGCCCCTGATACCCACTACTTCTGATTCCCAGGCCTCTACTGAGACCCATTCGGAGTCCAGTATGCCGCAAGATACTTCAACTATGGAATCCGCGGATGTCTCTACCTTGGATGGGTCCAGAGCCGCTGTGCAGGCGCCGGCTTCTGAGGGTGTATTCAGGCCTACAGATTTGTATATTAAATCGACACCACCTTCATTACTAAGGTCTAAATCTTGATCCATGTCTACAAGACAAATCATGGTGTCCAATCCTGGACCTGTCTACTCTAAACACCTTTCTGGAGATTCCAAAATTCAAGATGCTGACTCTTCACCAATTACTTTCTATGCTAGGCAAAGACCCCTGGTTGGCAACACTAGATTTAAAAGAAGCATATCTGTAAATCCCAATCAGGGAATTTTGCAGAAGGTACCTGCGCTTCAAAGCAGGCTACACGCATTATCAGTTCTCTGCACTGCCCTTTGGCTTGTCTACTGTGCCTAGGGTATTCACAAAGTGTCTGGCTCCAGTTATTGCATTTTGCAGGCAAAGAAGTATTCATATATACCCATACCTGGATGATTGTCTAATTCAGGCAGAAAGCCAGGGCATACTTTTGAATCATCTGGCTTTTATAAAAAGGGTTCTAACTTGTCTGGGGTACACCATAAATAAAAAGAAATCACAACTGGTACCCTATCAACAAATTACATTCCTGGGAGCAAGCTTGAAAACTGCCCAGATGGCTTACCTCACGCCAGAAAAGCAAATTCATTTAGTAGCCTATTTCAAACAAGTGGCCACAAAAACCTTGCTATCTGCAAGACAAAGACTGCAAGCCTTGGGGTTCATGGCCTCCTGCATTCTTCTAATTCCATATGCAAGACTGCGTATGAGGAAACTACAATGGTATCTAAAAAGTCTATGGCGTCAACATTCTCACAGCCTGGAAACAATGATTCCTATCTTACCTTGCCTACGCTTGGAGTTTCTCTGGTGGACAGAGGCCTGCCAACAGAACAAGGGACTACCATTCACACTACCCCCTGCCGCCCAAACCCTAACTACAGATGCATCAGACTTTGCATGGGGGGCTCACCTGGCAGGGAAGTGCATTCAAGGCAAATGGAACCCAAGTCAAATGCACCTACATATCAATCAGAAAGAAATTTTAACTGTACAGAATGCTCTGACAGCCTTCAAGGACTACATTCTTCCAGGACAACTAATGGTAAAGACGGACAACACCACGGTTATGTGGTACATAATCAAGCAGGGGGGTACACATTCCTACCCCCTTTGCAGACATGACATTGCGGAACACAACCTTTTGCTACCAAGTGCACCGACAAGCTCAATTCCGGCCAGGAAAATTGAATACACTGGCAGATGGACTAAGCAGAAGCCTCATGGAACCGCACGAGTGGAAACTGGAACCAAGGATTTTCAACATGTTGACAAGCGAATGGAGGAGCCCAGACATAGATCTGTTTGCCTCCCCTCATAACTACCAGTTGGACAAGTTTTGCATAAGGACTCCACCTGGAAAGTGGATGCTCTGTCCTTCAGCTGGAAAAACCTATCAGTCTACGCCTTCCCCTCGCTGCCTCTGCTCTCCAAAGTTCTACTAAACGTCAAACATGACAAACCAAGGATGATCTTGATTGCTCCATACTGGCCACGCCAACACTAGTACCCCCTCCTGCGCAGTGTGGCGCAGTTATCTCTATGGCACCTGCTTCAGACCCCTTCCCTGCTGTCTCAGCAGGAGAACCAAATTCTACACCCTCGGCTTCCAACATTGAACCTTGCAGCCTGGCTAATCACTTGAATTCACCCTTATCATCCCTCAGCAAACCTGTGATGGATGTCATCTTAGAGGCAAGGAGACCTAGTACTAGAAAATCATATGCTGAAAAATGGAAAAGATTCTGTGCCTGGAACCAATCTCAAGGGATGAGCACAGCAGTGCCCAATTTACCTCAGATTTTGCAATACTTAACTGAGATGCTTCACAAGGGCCTGTCCTTTTTCTTCCATTAAAATTCTTGCTCAGCCATTTCAGCTAATTATAACACAGAACTCCTCCTCTTCTCTCATCCTCTGCTCAAGCAGTACCTCAGAGAGGCTAAAAACTTGAGACCACCCATGAGAGCTCCAACCCCTGTCTGGGAGCTTAACTTTGTATTGGAGAAACTCACTCTACCTCCTTTCAAGCCAGCTGCTACTGCAGACTTAAAATTTCTTTCTTGGAAAACAGCTTTTCTTTTAGCAATCACTTCAGCTTGAAGGATGTCTGAATTTCAGGCTCTTATGGCAGTGGAGCCTTTCATCATCATTCATGCGGACAGGGTGTCACTCAGGACCAATCCATCCTTCATGCCACAAGGTGGTATCCAGTGTGGCTCTTAATCAGTTCATTAATTTGCCGACCTTCTTTCCCAATCCACAGAACAAAGTGGAATGGATTCTGCATTCCTTGGATGTGCACAGACAACTTAGATTCTACTTGGACAGGACTAAACCTCAAAGACAATCCGAACAACTGCTGCAGGGGCAGAGGGGAAGGCTGTTTGAAAACAAACCATTTCTAAATGGATAAGCCATTGCATTCATTTCTGCTGTAAGCACCATGGAAAACCCATCTCCCGGGGGATCAGATCTCATTCCAGCAGGGCCGCCTCTACTTCTGCAGCCTTTCTCAGAGGTGTTCCTACCAGGGACATCCTAGAAGCTGCTACTTGGAGGTTCTGTACATACTTTCACCAAGCATTATCATTTGCCAATTTTCTCTAAATCCAGAGCTGGCTTTGCTACTGCTGTCTTACCAGGGCCTTATTGCTGGCCCTAATGCTGTATAAACTCCTCCTCTCAACCGTAGCTTTGGGAATCTACCCAAATGTAATGACTGCAACAGTGAAACATGAAGAACATAGTACAGTTGTGTACACTTACCATAAATGTAGATGTTCGAGTGTATTCACTGTTGCAGTCCTGGTTACTCTCCCTCCAGCCCCCTAACTACTTCTGGCTATACCTCTACTTTCCTTTACTATGCTTAAAAGCCTTTTTGGTGTATTTGCTTTTTGTTGGCGGTATACCTTTGTGTTTTTGTGTGTATTTGCTCGCCATTGGGGGGCACCTGACATCTGGGGCAAGAAAAACTGATGTAATGACGTCGGCTGCATGTTTTGTACCCCTGACGGCGTGACGTCATGGAAGAAGGGACAGAAACCTATGCATGACCCAAGACTTTGTTAATCAGGCCGACTGAGGGCAACCAGCAAGCAGATTTCAAGAATGTTATGACTGCAACAGTGAATGTACTTGAACATCTACATTTATGGTAAGTGTACACAACTGCACCTTCTCTGCACTGCCCTTTGGCTTATCTACTGCGCCCAGAGTATTCACAAAATGCCTAGCTCCAGTTATTGCATTTTGCAGATAAAGAAATATTCAAATATACCCATACTTGGATGATTGTCTAATTTAGGCAGAAAGCCAGGACATACTTTTGAATCATCTGGCCTTTGTACAAAGGGTTATAACCTGTCTGGGGTACACCATAAATGAAAAGAAATCACACCTGGTACCCTGTCAACAAATTATATTCCTGGGAGCAAGCTTGAATACAACTTTCCAGATGGCTTACCTCATGCCGGAGAAACAAATTAATTTGACAACCTACTTCATCTTTCATGCGGACAGGGTGTCCCTCAGAACCAATCCATCCTTCATGTCCAAGGTGGTATCCAGTGTGGCTCTTAATCAGTCCATTCATTTGCCAACCTTCTTTCCCAATCCACAGAACAAAGGGGAACGGATACTGCATTCCTTAGATATGCACAGACAACTTAGATTCTACTTGGACAGGACTAAACCTCAAATGAAATCTGAACAACTGCTGATTGCATTTGCTGCAGGGGCAGAGGGGGGGGCAATTTGAAAGCAAACCATTTCAAAATGGATAGGCCATTGCATTCATTTATGCTATAAGCACCATGGAAAACCTATCCTCCAGGGGATCAGACCTCACTCCACCAGGGCTGCATCTACCGCTACAGCTTTTCTCAGAGGCATCCCTACCAGGGACATCCTAGAAGCTGCTACCTGGAGTTCTGTACATACTTTCACCAAGCATTATCATATGCCAATTTTCTCTAAATCCAGAGCTGGCTTTGCCACTGCCGTCTTGCAGGGCCTTATAGCTGGTCCTTATGCTAACTAAATTCCTCCTCCCAACCATAGCTTTGGGAATCTACCCAAATATAATGACTGCAACAGTGAAACACAAAGAACACAGTTGTGTACACTTACCATAAATGTAGATGTTCGAGTGTATTCACTGTTGCAGTCCTGGTTACCCTCCCCTCAGCCCCCTAACTTCTTTTGGCTGTACCTCTACTTTCCTTTACTATGCTTAAAAGCCTTTTTGGTGTATTTGCTTTTTTGTTGGAGGTATATCATTGTACTTTTATATTTAATTGCTTCCCATTAGGGAGGCACCTGACATCTGGGGCAAGAAAAACTGATCTAATTGTGTTGGCTTTGTTTTATACCCCTGACGACCTGATGTCATGAAAGAAGGGACAGCAACCGACGCAGGACCCAAGACTTTGTTAATCAGGCCGACTGAGGGCTACCTGCAAGCAGATAACCCAAATGTAATGACTGCAACAGTGAATACACTCGAACATCTACATTTATGGTAAGTGTACACAACTGTACTTTCTCCTTTAGCCTTTCCCCCCAGTTCCTTTGATGGTAAAATTTCTTCAGAAGGCAGCCCATTACAGAGCAACTGTGATCCTCGTAGTTTCTTCTTGGCTTTGTCAGTTGTGGTTTCCCCACCTTTGGCCTCTTCTGAAGTACCCCCTTGAGTACTGGGTCCCATTCCGGATCTCATTTCTCATCCAGTGGGTCTGGATTCCCCAAGTCTTCAGTCTCTCAAGTTTACCAGCTGGTTTATGCAGTTCTGTTGGTGAACAGAAATCCAAGCTTTCACAGGCTGTAGTTCACATCTTGTCTTAGTCTCAAAAAGTCTACTAGAAAAATTTATTCCAGTAAATGGAGACATTTTGTACTTTGGAAGGAGTCTCATGGACTCTATCCTTTTTCTGCTCCATTGGAATCTGTTTTGAATTTTCTTGCTGTGTTGTTTGTCAGGTTCTATGCTTACCATTAAGGTACAGATGACGGTTTACCTTTACAATGCTGAATAACAGTGGTGCGATTGCTCATATGAATGAATCGTAACCACGAAAATCAAAACGGCGACAGTCTTACATGTTCGAAAATCAGCAAATCGAAAAGCAGATTCTCTGATTTTCGAACATAAATGTTGAAAAACGAATGTAATGAAGTGTAAAACAGAGGGGCAAGCCCCCCTGCACCCCCCACAGCCCCCTACTTTAATATTGTAACATTCTATCTCTGAGATCACATTGCAGTGGGGAAAGGGACCATTTTCCGGTCCCCACTATAGTGCAATCTGCCCCAAAATGCCGAATCTGCAATGAGCAAACGTCAATGTGCATTCGCTCATTTCACATTCAAACCTTTTTCATTTTGGCGTTTTCAAACTTTGCAAATGGCCTTTCGGACAATTGCTGTTCGCCGTTGTGCAATACGCACACATGAAGGTAAACCACAGATGACCGCCATGTCTAATTTCCATGCTGGCAGGAACAGTGTTCCTCTGGCCTCCCCTCAAGATTTCCAAGGCATTCCTCAAAGGGGGTATGTGTTACTTCAGCGAACCGTCACTTTGAATGGTATTTCATCGGAAATGCAGTTCATCAAATTCCCCTCATGTGAGAGGCTGTGCCTCCTCACCTCCTGCTAATTATACATACCAACTCCAAGATTGCACTGTAGTGGGGAAAGGGCAAATTTCCTGATCCTCACTGTGCTGCAATGTCAGTATGAACAATTTGACAAATGGTATGTTTGATGTATTTCCACTGAAAATGCCATTCGATGAGCTGATTTTTCACTGAACTAATAGGGACCCTCCTCAAAGGTACCTTTCGGCTATATCCCCTGTTCGCGATCTTGTTCCACCCTGGAATTTGCCTTTTATTTTGCAGATCTGTGCAGGCGTTCCATTTGAACCTTCAGCTACTTCTGACTTGAAACTCTCGTCTTTGGAAGACCTTGTTTTTGATGGCTGCTACTTTGGTGGGGTTTGGAGTTGCAAGGTCTTGATTTTTCTCTTCCTTATTTGGTGTTCCACAAAGACAGGGTGTCTCTCCATACGAACCTTTCCCTTCTTACTAAAGTAGCTTTTGAGAATAATCTTAATAGTTCTATTCATGTCCCTGTGTTTTTTCCTAATTTCTCCAGAAAAGGTGAATACCTTCTGCATTGTTTGGACGTGCATAGACAAATGAGATTTTATTTGGACCTTACTAATGCCTTTAGAAAATCCTGTAAATTTTTTGTCTTCTTTTCAAAACCCAGGCCGGGCTCACCTGTGTCTAAAAGTGAATTTATTCAAGAAGCAATCCGACTGTATTTTTTTTTTGCATATTCTTCGAAATGTAAGACACTTCCACGCTAACCTAGTAGTCATTCAACCAGGGCTATGGCTACTTCTACAGCTTTCTATTCTAGAGTATCAATGGATAAGGTTTGTGCAGCTTTGACTTGGATGGGTCATCACACTTTTGTGTCACATTATAAGCTAGGCATTCAATCTAAATCCATGACTTCCTTTGGCTCCACTTATGTTGCAGAATATCCTTCCTTAGTTCCTTCCAATTACTTTTTTCATGGATGGGGACTCTGTCTCAGAGGTTGAAGTCAGACAGAGCAGACGATATCAGGTATGAAAATTATGTGCTTACCATAACGATAGATCTGATGTTTTATTTTTCGTCTGTTTCAGTGTGTGGGTTGTCATATCCAGCTGAATCTGACCTTAGAGCCTCATACCGAAGCTTTGGATCTGACAGCTGTGAGTCCATCTCTACCCACAATTGCTCTCTCCTACTTTTACTGTCTCATATCTCATTTGCCACCTGTGTAAACCAGAGACATGGACAGAGAGCACTATCAGTATTTATAAGTGTATGCTTTTCTACCTCCTCCTTGTAAAATGTTTCAGAGATTTGTAGTATTAGAGTTGCATTGTCGTAGACCTTTTAGATACAGGTAAGTGTTTTTTTTTTTTTAATACAGATTTTGATGATTTTTTTCTGTGTGTGTGTGAATGTGTATATAGATCATATTGGGATTATAGTTTATTTTCAAAATTTTCTTAGACAAGTAAAGTTGTATTGTTAATTTACTTTTCTCTGATGTCAACAGGTTTTAAAACATGCTCTTCCTGTGGGTATAAAATACCACTCCAAGACCCACACTCACCATGTGTTTACTGCGTCTGTCTTTCTCATCTACAGATTTCGTGCTGCATCTGTGCTGCTTTTGACAGCAGAGCCATTCAAGGGTGTAGAGTGAAGTTGATTTTGAAAGGCCTTCTGTCTTTCTGCAAGCAGTGTCCAAAATGTCTTTGGACTCGAAGACATCTCCCTCTTCCCCTTCTTCCAAAAAGAAGAAGAATGCTAAGGAAAGTGAGAGATCCAAAGAAAAAGAGATGAAGAAAGGGAAAAGTCAAAGAGAAATCAAAAGATGAGCAACTCAAGGATCGCCCAGAGAAAGCTAAGATAAGCTCTCCCAGCCCCACAGCTATTGTGGGTCCGGTGCCTAAAGTTTCGACACAGTCAGATCCAAAAAGTTGTCCTTTACTCCTGCACTGATAAGGTCCAAGGCTTCATTCTTCCATTTTACAAAAGGTACCTTTGAAGCCTGCACTGATGCACTGCATCCTCTAGATCTGGCCGATCTACTTGGAGCCTCATGGAATTCAATGTTTACTGAATGATGAGGAAGTTTTTGGGGACATAAAGTCAGTTGGTAGTCTTCCCATCTCTGCCCCTGAGGAGGGGTCTGGAATTGGCCTTTTTCATCCCAACTGCTCAGCTCTCTACACCATCTCCATTTCCGGAGTCGGTGAACATAGGATCCAACTCTCCTGTGGTAACAGATTCAGAGCTGATAGCCCTGGAGACTTCAGCTTTGATGTCTTCCTTCACTCACTTGACTCTGATTCATTTGGTTCAAGTAGAGTCCTGGAGCCAGAGCATTAGTGTTGGAGTTCCTGAAACAGAGTTGACTCTTGAGATTTTTTTGGAACAGACACGGTCGCTCGCGGTTTTGGCATTTGACAGCTCATTTCAGAGGCCTTCAGCCAGAGGGTTTCTGACTCAACTAATGTAAGTGGTTCTTCAGTTCCAATGGCTGAGTCGACTTTCGAGGCTGTGGAGAGGGACTTGTCTGGACCAGGATGACTGGTACGCACCCAGAGGCTGGATCCATCCAGACTCTCTGTGAAAACTGTGCCTTCCTCCTTAATTCTGGTAGACAGGAACAGGCTTCGAGACTACTCAGCACTCCAGTCCCATGTCCATTTCCAATGTGTTTCCCTCAGTAGTCCCAAGGCAGATTCCATGGAAGAGGACTTGTAAAAGGAAGCATATTGACTCCTGTCCTGAGTCTGTCACTGAAGACACCAACTTAGATGAGGGAGAATGTCCCTCCCAGAAGACGTCTCCTTCAGAGACATCCTTGAATTGATAAAACAGAAGGGGGAATGGGGAATGGTTCACCAAAACTCCTTCTCCTGATGAGTCACTGTTTCTCGAAGCCTTTGGGTCTGGTTGCTCAACATCCTGGGTGGTCCCTCCTCCCTGAGGCCTTAGTCAGCTTTATCACTCAGAAAGCCTGGAAAGAGCCTGATACGGCAGAGCCCATTCCAAAGAAGCCAGATAAAATTTTAGTAGCCATAAAGGAAGGAAATTCTGGGTTAGGGGTCCCCTGTTGATGCCATGGTGGTAGCACCAGCTACTAGAAAGGGACTGTCCATCCTGCTAACTGGAAGTCTAGGACATTGGGCAGAGTGGGGAAATGGACAGATGCTTCAGCCACTTTTTCTTTGTGCACTGCACTAGATGGCTCACTTGACATGTTTCCAGAGGGATTTGATAAAGGAACTTTCAAATTCACTGGCGGGTAACCTACTGGCTGATATTCAAAAATGTGTGGATTCCCACTTGTCTACCCTAAAGTAATCTTCAAATTTAGCCATGAGATTGCTTTCTAAAGCAGCAGATGGTGCAACCCGAGAAGCTGGTACAGGTATTACGATGCAATGTTATGCCTGGATGCGCTATGCAACTTTGCAGAAAGCTTTAAAATGTCCTTCATAAATGCCTTATATGATCACTCCACGTTGAACTGAAAGTCAAGGACACACATACCAGAAGTGAAAAGTACTCTAAGACCTTGACTTCTGTTGGAATCCATTTTTCAGTCCCTCAGAGAGCTTTCTCAGGGAATCGGAGGGGGAAGAAAAATGGAGTTCAAAAAAATCTCAAGATTTTCCTCAGGAAAATTATGGGGATAGGTCTCCCAGAGGCAGAAGAATAGGAAGTTCCACGGGACATCGCCGACTAGGCAGATGCAGTCTGCAAAATCAAGGTTTCAGTGAACCTTTCACAGAGAAACCTTATAAGTGCCCTTGAGCACTTCCCTGTGTGCTACAATCTGGAGGCAGTTGGAGGACACTTTTCTTTACACCCTCAAGCCTGGCAAAATATAACTTCCAATAAGTGGGTGCTAAAGAACATTACCAGAAGTTATACAGAACCCTTTTTGGAAGGCCCGGGAATAAAACAAAGGATTCCTGCCACCACCCAATCAGTTGGAATCTGTAGCAATTGAAGTTCAAAAGTTGCTGGAAAGTAGTCATCTATCTGGTTCCCCAAGACCAGTCAGATTTCTGAGTTTAGTGAAGGTTCTTTTTAGTATCAAAAAAGACAGGAGACCTAAGACCAATTCTGGATTTCTGGATTTCTGCAATTTGAATCAGTTTGTAAAACAGACAAAATACCAGATGGTCACAGTACAGTCCATTCTACCTCTGCTCAGAAAGATGATTGGATGTGGTCTGCAGCTCTCCAGGACTTCTATTATCACATAAAGATCCAGCAGTATTCCAGATAATTCCTCCATTTCCATCTGGGAAACAATGACGGTCAATTCACAGCACTGCCATTCAGTTTCACCACGACCCCCTGGCTGTCCACCAAGATAATGACAGCTGTGACAGCCTATCTCAGGTTTCAAGGGATCTAGGTATTCCCATGTCTAAAATATTGTCTTCTAACTGGTATCACCAGGGATTTACTTCTAACACCCGAGCCATTCCTGTTAAAACTATTAACCCACCTGAGCATCTCTCTAAACACCAACAAGAGCAAAATTCTGCCTACCCAATCCATAGAATTCATAGGCTGTCGCATAGAACTGTGCATCAGTTAGCAAAACTACCCACAGCATGGGTCCAGTCAGTCAGATCAGTTGCTCTTCAGGTAGTAAGTCATCCCAATCCCCCAGGGTTGACTGATATTATGCCTGTTAAGTCTTATGACTTCCTCCATTGTGGTGGCTCCTTTAGCCAGGTATCACATTAGAGTTCTGCAATGGGCATTGGCTGTACAGTGGTCTCAGAGAATTTATCCCTTTCACTACAGAATACATCATGCAAGTATGCAGGAACCCATTTAGTGGGGGATTTCTTCTAACTCTGTTACTCAGGTCACACCCTCCATTCTCCGATACCCAAAGCCACAGTGACCACAGACACATCCCTTCTTGATAGGGGCAGTTTGAAGGGAGAACAGTCCAAGGAACGTGGTCCTCAGTAGCGGTCAACTTTCATATCAATGTCTTGGAGTTAAGAGCAGTTCTTCTTACATTGCAGGCACTTCAGGACCATCTACCCAATTATGTGATGGCTATACATTTGGTGTCAGTGGTTTGGTACATCATCAAACAAGGTGGAACCCAATCTTACCCTCTTTGCCAAGAAGCCACAAGAATCTAGCAATGGACAATGTCTTCAAACTGCTTTCTATTAGCAATGCTTATACGTTGGACATCCAACATCCTAGTGAACAAACTGAGCAGAACTATACTACAGCCTCTTGACTGGTCTCTCAATAAAACAGTGGCAACAAAGATCTTCAGCTGTTGGGGTCATACTTTGCTGCAATCTTTTTGCTTCATCTCTAAACAACAAATGCAGAAGTTACTTTGTCCTCATCCTTCCACAGGGTCAGTCACTGAGAGATGCACTAGTCCATCTTTGGTCTCCGTTACGCATTCCTCTTCTCACCAAGTTCATTCAGAAAGCAATGGAGTGCAAGATCAGGATAATCCTCATTGCCCCCTTCTGGCTCAGCAGGTATGATTCACCTTTTTTTGGCCTTATCTAGTTCACCCATCATGGGTGCTGGATCCATTCACAGATCTCCTCACATACCCTTCAGGACTGCCTCTACTGGACCTAAAGACCCTAAAACTAACTGCATAGTTTCTCTAGGTCTAACAATTGCCAGAGATAATGGGCTTTTCACCCCAGGAGTGCAAATCATATCTTCTCAAAGAAATTCTACCAAAAAAACTTACAAAAGCAAATGGAAGCGTTTTTCCATCTGGGCATCCTCTAATGAGCTAGACCCCTTTTCAGCACTGTTTCCAAAAATGTTAGAATTTCTTTTGGAACTAAGACGAGATAAGAGTTTTTCAACAATTAAAGTGCAGTTGGCAGCCATTTCAAACTTTAACACAGAGTTCATCAGTGTTTCCATTGCTTCCCTCAAAATTTCCAAGGCTTATCTAGGAGGTACCTTTTTACTGAGACCCCAATTCATGATCCAGTCCTTTCCTGGGATGTCACCATTTTGCTTCAGTCTTAACATTTGAGCCAGCAACATTAGAACAAACCCTTCTTTTCTCCCAAAAGTGGCTTCTGAAACACATTTATACCAACAAATTGACTTGACAGTCCCCCCCCCCCCCCAGTTTTTCCGACGGGAGAATGTAAGTTACATACATTAGATGTGCACAGGCAACTCTGATTATACCTTCACCACACCAAGACCATTAGAAAATTGGATCAGTTGTTCATATCTTTTTTCAAGAAAAAGTTGGGGCATTCAGTTTCTAGAGTAACCAAGATGGTCAGCAAATTGCATTTCCTTTGTCTCTGATTCTGTAGGCATGCCTATACAAATCGAAGCCTGAGGCGTGCTCTACAAAAACAGTGACAACCTTAACAGCTAAACAAGTTCCTATAAGTGACATGTGCAGCAGCAACTTGGTCATCAACTCATATCTTTGTGTCTCACTACAAATTAGATGTCCAGTCTAGGACACGCACATCTTTCAGTTCTGCCATACTTAGGAATATCTTTCCTCAACTGCACCTAGGTACCTGTTGGGTAGCTTGGGAATGGTTTACTATCAAGATGTGGAATTGCAGTTTGAAGAATACGGGTTGGTCGAATGTGTATTATACCAACGTCCATAACGAACTGAAAATATTTGAATTCATATCAGTGAAGTGAGTACACATTAGCTAATATGAAGTTGACATTTTTAAACTGTGATTGTGGTAAAGAGCGGATTGGGGAATTTTCCCTTTTCCTCACTGTAGTGCAATCTCAGAGTTTGTATGCATAATATGCAGGGGGTGTGAGTGACATAGCCCCCTATGAGGGAGGGTGCACGGGGGTTTGCCCCCCTCCAGAAATGTTAACAGTAATACAGACTTTCGACATTGGAACTTCCGATGTTCAAATGTCGATTGTCATGGTTACCATTTCTGACATTTTGGTAATTTGGTATTACCAAAGTCAGATAAACAATTTGGTAACTTTCTAAGAAACTGTTTTCAGTTTCAACATTTTGTTATAGTAAACCTTAGGAATCTGTCACACATGTTGAATAAGATGAAAAAAGACAACATCTGATATGAAAGTTATGAACTTACCATAGTGATAGATATGTGTTGGCGCCTTTTCATCTGGTTCAACTCCCCTGCCTCCTTCCACCTTCAAAATTGTTGTTGTATCTGTAGGGATCGACCAGATCTTTTTTGCTCCCTGTCTGATCCACACGCACACACACACACACACACACACACACACGTGCGTGTGTGTGTGTGTGTGTGTGTGTGTGTGTATATATGTATATATATATATATATATATATATATATATATATATATATGTATGTATATATATATATATATAACTAAAATTAACCGCACTCAAAAAAATTGAACGAAGAGAAGAAATTTTAACTAAGAAATGAACTTCGTGACAATAAAAGCATTCAATAAAATAGTAAATAACACCAACAACTCTTGTAGAACTTTAGCGCTTTCGTCTTATTTATTATCAAGACTTCTTCAGAAAGACATGTTTCATAAGTTTCACTTATGAAACATGTCTTTCTGAAGAAGTCTTGATAATAAGACGAAAGCGCTAAAGTTCTACAAGAGTTGTTGGTGTTATTTACTATTTTATTGAATGCTTTTATTGTCACGAAGTTCATTTCTTAGTTTATATATATATATATATATATGTGTATATATATATATATATATATATATGTGTGTGTGTGTATATATGTGTATATATATATATAGAGAGAGAGAGATATATCCATATTTAGTAAAACCAACCAGCAGAATGTGAGCAATCCAAAGGACACCATGTTTATTGAAGTTAAGCGCTTTCCTCTCTATTACAGAGGCTTCCTCAGAACAATATTGCACAAAAACCCAGCCAAATATATACCCACCCCTCAATTAACCATTCAAAATTGCGCCAAAAATTTTAAAGCAATATATACACATCAAATTACAGCAGTAAAAATATTGCATATAGCAAATAACAAAACTAAATAAATGTTACCATAAAATATTATAATATGTTAAATTATTAAATAAAATCCATGTTAACTTTACTAACCTAAAATTTGATCAAGTTTTAAAACACTAGCAATGCTTATAGTTTCATTGATACCTGGGTAACAAGAGGCATTCAAAAACAACTGCCATCTCAATTCCATTATATCCAAATGCACATATGTAATGCATCCCTGTTCATCCAGCACTAGTACTGCTGTAAAACCAAAAATTGAAAGTCATGTGTTGGATTTTCATTGATATGTCTATACAAAGCACTAGTAACCTTACAGTGTCTGATGTCACCCAGATGTTCCCCTATTAATTTAAATTTTATACAGGTTTTCCCAATGTAGAAACTAGAACATTTTCCACATTTATCCATATACACAACATTTTTACTATTACAATTCTAGTGGTCTCTAATATTGACAGTCTTCCGATTAACCCTAATTTGACCTTCAGTTTCCATTATAAATGGACAAAAAGAGCAGGAAATACATTTAAAATTACTTACTTTTCTGTTTATTCTGCCTTCATGTCTAATACTTTCCAAAATGTTCTTTATTGATTTGTCCCTCCTAAAAACATGTCTCTGTTTTTTACCAACTTTCAACCCAACATTAGCATCAACTTGAAGAATCTCCCAATTGGCATTTACCACATCAATAATATTGTTGGCCATGCCATTGTAGGGCAAAATGAAGGCTGAGTTGTAAAAAACTTTATCATCACTAGATCTATTAGTACTCACAAATCCGTGGCCCAATATGGGTCTATAAAAACCTTGCTTACGTTTGTGGGTTACCTCATGAGCAAGGTCATCCAAAAGACAGTCAGGATATCCCCTTTGTTTAAACATATGTGTAATAAAATCTAATTCTACCAAAAAATCCACATCAGAACTCACCAATCTGGTAGCCCGCAACAACTGGCCTTTAACTACGGCCCTCTTTTGATGGTGCGGGTGCCAGCTCCCATAATTCAAATAGGAATTTGAGAATGTAGACTTTCGGTGAATTCTGGTGTTAAAATTCATATTACACCAATCTATCTCAAGTTCTACATCTAAGTAGACAATTTTATTCTTGCTATAAACATAGGCAAATTTAAAAAAAACAACTGTTTCATTAATATATACCAGAAACTCATTTAAACTGTCTTCTGTACATTTCCAAAGAAGAAACAAATCATCCAAGAATCTGGTATAGTGTGCAATATTAGACATGTAGACTATTAATCAAAAATTCCTGCTCCTAATAAGACATAATAAGGTTGGCAAAAATGGGGGCACATGCCGCCCCCATTGCCACTCCTTTCACCTGTTTATAATACTGTCCCTCAAACCAAATGTAGTTATTTTTTAAAACTAATTCCATAAGTACACTCAGTTTGTTGATTTCATCTTGAGAAAAAATATTGGATGTAATGCAGTCCCATCTCACCTACATTCATAACTGATGGGCTCGGAGCAGAGAATCGGCTCGGACTCGGCCGATACACTAGCACAAAGTCTCTCATTGGCTGGGCCAACCCCCTTATCCCAGGATGCACCACGCCCAAACCCCTAGATCTCGTTTGCCTCTCCTAGAGTAACGGCGTGGTCTCGACTTAGCTGTGGCTAAGTACCCTTCCTTTTTGGCCTTTTGGTCGCTTTCTTTGACAGTTAGCTTAGAATTTATACTCAAACAGCTATTTTCATAGCTATCTGGTTGTTAGCTCTTTTGTGGTTGATTGTGTTTGTACTTTGAATTGTTGTGGTAATCCCTTCTGTTTGGCGGGCTAGGCCCGTTTGAGTTAGAGGGCCTTTGCCCTATCTCTTAGAGCGTTTAAGTTAGAGCTCTTCACCCACTTCCTTCCTTGTGTGTTTTGAGTGTGTCGACAGTGGGTATGTCTGGCAAAGAAAAGGAGCATAAGCCATCAGGCTTTAAAAAATGTCCGAAATGCAGTTATAAGATGTCGTTGACAGATGGCCACGCCATCTGTGTTTATTGTTTAGGGGCCAAACACTTGCAAGAGTTTGGCAGTGTTTACCATGCTTTCTCCTCTCGTGTCCTACACGAGAGGAAAAATAAGTTCATCCTCAAGGGTCTCATCAAACCACCCTTCGAGGAAGCTTTGGCTTCTTCTCCCTCGTCTAATTCGAGGCTAAAGAAGTCTTCGGCTCTGACAAGTCCGTCGGAGCTGCCTGCAAAAAGGTCTAAATCTGTGTCCCCTTCCTCGGCTCCACTGGCATCGGAGCCGAAGGATAGAGGATCTAAAGCTGGGTCTCCCTCCTCGGCTCCACTGTTTTTGGAGTGTCGGGTCGAGAGATCAGGTACTCTGTCCCCTTCCTCGGCTCCACTGATTTCGGAGCCGCAGAATAGAGGGTCTAAATCGAGGTCTCCTTCGTCAGCTCCATTGGTCTCGGAGCCGCTGGAGAGTGTTTCTGCTCTGGGGGCCGTTTCATCGGCTCCTGAACCGTTGGTGCCGAAAGGAGTCTCAGTTCTGGTCGAGTCTGCTTCAGCCCCGATACCTTTGGAGCCGAGTCAGAGCTGGCCTCCTAGCCTGGTTTCGGAGCCGATAGGAAAAGTCTCTCGGCCCCCTTCTGTTTCCTCCAGGCTTTCAGACTCAGATGTAGATAGGGTGGTCCAGAGGCTCCTCCAGTCACCTGTCTTATCCAAATTATTTTCGGCTCCAGCCTAGTCGGCCCTGGAGCCAGCCCCTTCGATACCGTTTCTTCTTCCTCCGACAACCTTGGTGTCATTGTAGTCGGAGTTCGTAGAGTCGGGTAAAGTCCATGAGGCGGTCACGAGACCCGCTGCTAGTCTGTCGGCACCGTCTTCAGCTCCAACCCTTTCTGTGCCTTCCAGAGGTTTCGGTTCTCGGGTGTCCTCAGCCGGGGCCGAGGGGGACTCGTCGGGGCTTCTGGTTTCGGCCCCGAGTCTCTCTCTTGGCACCTCAGCTAGGGGAACCCCGACACCAGTCATGGTCTCGGGGATGGGCCCCTCCTCAGATTCTGGTGGGCCCGCCTTCGAGGCTATGGGGAGCGCGTTGGCCAAGTCTCTAGTGAGTTCACCCGAATCTGCGACTCCTTCCCTAGACACGGCGGCTAGAGCTTCTGGTGCCCACCTGTCTTCGGACAGCACTGCTCCTAGGCCTGAGGATTCCTCTGCAAGAGGAAGCACATAGACTCCCCAGATGAGTCTGTCACCTCGGACACCGACCTCGATGATGTGGAGGGGTCCCCCAAGTCATCCTCAGATGATGTCTCATTCTCCGAAATCCTGGAGATCTATAGACAGAGGGGCGACTGGCCATCCAAAATCCCTTCCGCGGAGGAGTTGGTCTTCCTCGAGGCCTTTGGAGCCCAACCTTCCGCCTCCTGGGTGTCTCCACCCTTCGATGAGTTACTGGACCTTATTTGTCGAAGGGTGTGGGAACACCCTGATTCTGTGGAGCCAGTTCCTTCTCACCCCAACAAGTTTTTAACCGCGCCCCCTGGCAAGGAGTTTCTAACCAAGGGAGTTCCGGTTGATGCTATGGTGGAGGCGTCTGCCACCCAGCTAGATGTGGCAGAGGCATCTACTTCTATCCATCCTCCTAACAAGGAGTCCAGGAGCATGGATAGGTATGGGAAGCGTACCCTGACGTCAGCGACCTTTACCCTGCGGTCGCTGAATTATTTATGTCATTTTACGAGGCTCCAAAGGGATCTCATAAAGGAGTTGGGAGATTCCCTGTCGGGTAACGTGCCTGAGGCATTGACGCAGTTTGTCAACGCCCAGCTGTCTACCCTTTCGTCCATTGTTAATTCGTCCATGAGGCTCATATCGCATGCAGCCGAAGGGGTGGGTAGGGCAGCGAGTTAGGGCGTAGCCCTTAGGAGGCAAGCCTGGATGCGCTTGTGTCACTTTGCGGAAGCTTTCAAGTCTTCCTTCACCGACGCTCCATTCAATGGGTCCTCTCTTTTTGGACCCAAGGTGAAAGACACACTCACTAGATGTGAGCAGGAGGGTAAGACTTTGTCTGCCGTAGGGGCCCGTTTTTCACTTCCCTCGAGACCTTACCCCAAGACTCAGAGGGGAGGAAAGATGTGGTTCAGAAAGTCCCAAAAGTCTTTCCCTGCCCATCAGAGTGACCCCCGCCCCCAGGGGCAGAGGGGGAGGGAATTATTCTGGAAGACGTCGCCCCAGAGGCGGCGGAGGCCCCCGCAACTCAGGAGACCGCGAATCCTTTCGTGGTTCCTCCGTCCAGCGTCCCTGAGGGACTGCCCGACTGTGCATCTCCGGAACCAGTCGGGGGGTCAATTTTCGATGCATCCAAGGGCCTGGGGTTCCATCACTTAGGATCAGTGGGTGCTTCGTATCATCACCGGAGGTTACACCATTCCCTTTATCCGTTCCCCTCCACCCTCAAGGAAAATCCCGGACGTGCCACCCAGTCAGCGGGATCAAGCAGCCATAGAGGCCGCAAAGCTGTTCGGAAAGGGAGTCATCCAGCCAGTCCCCGCACACCAGACCGGATTAGGAACTTACTCAGTTACTTTTGGTGCCGAAAAGAACAGGGGACTTGAGACCCATTCTGGACCTCAGCCACCTAAACTGCTTTGTAAAGAAGTCCAAGTTCCGGATGGTCACGTTGCAATCCATTTTCCCATTGCTGGAAAAAGGAGTATGGATGTGCTCCATCGATCTCAAGGACGCCTATTATCACATCAAGATAAACAGGGCGTCCAGGATACATTTACGCTTCCGCCTAGGAGCCAGTCACTTCCAGTTCCAAGCCCTGCCCTTTGGTCTCACCACAGCCCCCAGGGTGTTTACCAAATGTCTGGCAGTGGTGACGGCTCACCTGAGACGTCTGGGATTCCAGGTGTTTCCGTATCTAGACGACTGGCTCCTCACCGCCCCCCACCAGGCATCTTCTTATTCAAGCCGTGAGTGCTACCATCGAATTGGGACATCTATTAGGAATTACATTCAACAGGGAAAAGTCTGTATTGCTGCCATCACAGCATGTTGCCTTTATAGGTGCAGAGCTAGACTCTGTCGAGATGCGAACATTCCTTCCAACAGAGAGGATAAAGATACTACAGTACCAAGTCCTAGCCTTACTACCCCGAAGCAAAGCCCCGGCCAGGATGGTCCTTCAGCTTTTGGGGTCGATGGCGGCCGCCATTCTTCTGGTCCCTTTGGCGAAATTGCACATGTGAATTCTCCAATGGCTCCTGTCGACCCAGTGGTCGTACCAATATCTGCCCTTGTCCTAGCCGATTCTCATTACGGATACCTGCCGGCGAGATCTTCGTTGGTGGCTCCTCTCCTCCAACCTGAACCAGGGGCGACTCTTCTGCCCCCCCCCCATTGCCACAGTGACCACGGACGCCTCCCAGATATAGTGGGGGGGCATTATCTGGACAGGACGGTTCAAGGCACGTGGCAGGATCACGAAACCCACTTACATATCAATGTCTTGGTGATGAGGGCAGTGCTTCTAGCGTTGCAGGGACTTCACAGCTCTCTTCCCAAGGGTACCATCACAATCTTCTCAGACAATATGGCGGTAGTATGGTACCTGAACAAGCAGGGAAGAACCAGGTCTTATCCTCTTTGCAGAGAAGCCATGAGAGTTTGGAACTGGGCGATCGCTTCCCAGAGATTTCTAGTGGCAACACACATTCCGGGGAAATCCAGTGTGATAGCAGACTGAGCAGAGTTATTCTGATGCCTCACAAGTGGTCCCTGAACAACCGAGTAGCGGCTCGGATCTTCTCCAAGTGGGGGTTTCCCTGCTGCGACCTTTTTGCCAGCCCTTGGAATGCGAAGTGCAGCAATTTCTTCTCCCTGATTCCCTCCCAGGGACGCTGTAGTCCACAATTGGCCCTCCGGTCTGCTCTATGCCTTCCCTCCGGTCCCACTACTAGCAAAGGTGATTCAGAAGGTGATCTGCTTGGGAAGCAACATGATTTTGATCGCACCACACTGGCCCCGCCAAGTTTGGTTTCCTTTCCTTCGGAAGTATGCAGTGAAGGATCCTTGGATTTTGGACCCAGTTCCAGACCTCCTGACTCTTCAGTCAGGTCAGGCCCATCCATCACTGCGAACTCTCAAGCTAACGGCTTGGCTGCTCCACTTCCGACCTTAGTCATACAGCATATCCTTTCGCCTGAGGTGGTCTGGATTCTGTCTTCTTCTCACAGAGCTTCCACTAAGGAGATATATTCTAATAAATGGAAAAGGTTTGCCATTTGGGCCCAGCAGCACAACCTTGACCCTCTTACAGCCCCCGGTGTCTGCAGTATTAGATTTTTTGGCAACTCTTTTTAGACAGGGTTCCGCTGTCTCCATGCTTAAAGTCCAATTGGCAGCGATTTCTAATTATGTTTCCTTTGAGCCTTCACTCATGAGTCATAAGTTGTGTAAGGCCTTTCTTAGGGGAGCTTGGTTGCTTTGCCCCCCGGTGTCGCAACCTGTCTTGCCATGGGATTTGAATGTAGTTTTAGGAGCCTTGACGTCTCATCCCTTCGAGCCGGCAGCCACTTGTGAGCAAAAGTTCTTATCTTGGAAGACTGCCTTTTGGTAGCTATTACTTCAGCCAGAAGAGTTTCTGATCTTTCACAAGGATAGAGTGTCTCTAGACTAAACTCGTCATTTCTTCCGAAAGTTTCTTCTGCTCTTTGTCTGCAGCAATCTATAGAGCTGCCAGTTTTCTTTCCAAAATTTTCCAACAAGGCAGAATACAGACTTCATCAGTTGGATGTGCATAGACAACTGAGGTTTTATTTGGATACGACACAGCAGCAGAGGAAATCAGACCAGTTGTTTGTGGCCTTTGCAGATAACAGGATTGGCAAAGCAGTAACTAAGACCACTATTGCTAGGTGGATTAGGGATTGTGTTTCATTTATTTATGCATCAACAGGAAGGGACATTCCATTTCCAGTTCGAGCGCATTCTACTAGGGCTATGGCAACTTCAGTGGCCTTCCATGCCAACCTGTCGGTGGATGAGATATGTGCAGCAGCCACTTGGGCTTCTCCACATACTTTTATTTCTCATTACAAACTGGACGTGGCCTCTAGAGGTCCGGGCGTCCTTTGGTTTCACAGTGCTCAGGAGTGTTTTCCAGTGAGCCTCCCAGGATCTAGGTGCTAGGGACGCTGTCCCATCAGTTATGAATGTAGGCGAGATAGGATCACATTACATCTTTTAGTTATGTACTTACCATAATGATAGATGTATGTGACCATCTCGCCTACATTCGTACGTACCCACCCTCCTTCCCCCTACCTGTTGGATCTGGAGGAAACACTATTGTACAGTTGGAGTGGCTCATGTGAGTGAGGAGTTGTGGGGCAAACAAGATCTGGGGGTTTGGGCGTGGTGCATCCTGGGATAAGGGGGTTGGCCCAGCCAATGAGAGACTTTGTGCTAGTGTATCGGCCGAGTCGGAGCCGATTCTCTGCTCCGAGCCCATCAGTTATGAATGTAGGCGAGATGGATCACATACATCTATCGTTATGGTAAGTACATAACTAAAAGTTTTATTGAGTAGTTTTAACCAATAAATACCTAAATCATGGAGAATAACAGTAAACAGATTAACCACATCAACAGTGACCGTAATTATATCAGTGGTTAATTCAGTGCCATTTAATCTGTCAATAAATTGCCAGGAATCTTTACTAATATAATCAAAAAAACCTAGGCACTTCTGCATTTCATGATCTAGGTATTTGGCAATAAAATAAGTCTTGGACCTTTTACCATCCACAATGGGCCTGAAAGATGGATTAGCCAGTCCCTTGTGGATTTTTGGTATACCAAAAATATTTGCCACCCTAGGATATTCATTCCTCAAAAAGTGGTACTCATCTACATCAGTTTGGGCTTTGTAAATCATATCTTCAAGTGCCAAGTCTGTCTTTTTATATGCCACCCTAATCTCATTTAGGGAACTTTCCTCATAGGCTTCATCAAGTAGAATGTTATTCATGCCATCTAAATATTGTCTCTTGTCCATAACTATCACTGCATTGCCATTGTCTGGTTTCATAAATCTGACCGTGGGATCTTTAATCATTTCAAGCATAAGCTGCTTTTCCTCCCCAGTCAAATTAGAATAATCAAACTTATCAGTGTAAATATAACATTTTCTAATTGCCTTTTCACACATTCTTTCAAATAGTTCGACAGTTTTGTTCAATGGAGGGTTAAAAGTACTAGCTTTTTTTACAATTATTCCTGGTTTGATTTTCAACTGCAGCCTCCTGGTTAAACCATACTTTTAAATTTAACTTCCTAGTGTATCTTTTTAAGTCAGTAATAGATTCCACCAAGTTACCCACCCTGCATGGAACGAAGGTGAAACCTTTGGCTAAAAAATCAGCATGCTTTTCACTCACAGCCAGCCTTGAATAATTATACATTTTGAAATCACCCGTACTATTAGTGACTTTCTCGGGCCTAAGCCCTTCATTGTTTAACATTTGATTGTCAAGACACTGTATCAAAACATCCAACATATGTTCACAATTGTCATTACCGTTTGTATTAAACATTAAAAATTCAGGACCCTCATTTTCATGATAAACACATTTGTCTTAAAATTAATGTATTCAGTAGTCATACCATTAACTATGTCACTACCAGCATTTGTATTGTCGGTAATACTATAATCGGATGTAATATAGTAGGTTAGGTCTGTCAACAAGCATAAATCATTGCCATTGTCCACTTCAAGTTCAGAATGACAAAAAGTACATACCAGCAAAGAGTCATCAACATGATTGTTGTGTTTTTGATTCGAACTACAAGAGCAATCTTCTGTCAGACAATTAATGCTGTTGTGTTCTGCATGAATGTTAAAACCAAGGGAACACAAGGAACAGCTAATGGTTTCAACGTTGTCACATGAAACCGCATTGTGGAATTTGTCAGTGAAAACTAATTGTTCCTTGTCCTTTCAGCCTTCGGTTTTGCTCCCGGTGCTACAAATTGTTGAGGGTCCTTCCCAAAAAAAAAAAAGCAGAAGTAGAAGCACCTTCTTTACCCCGCAAACGGTCGGAACACCTCACCTCTTCATCCACGCTTGTAGCTGACTGCAAACGCTGGTTATGCACTTGTCGAGAAGCCGCACTATGTTGCATCACTTCCTTTTCTTTACTTAGTTCACCAACACGCTCATCTTAGACATGCCCCCTGAGGAAAGGGTAAACGCGATCACCATTGTATTAATTAAAATCTTTTTGGAGCTTACTTTCTTTATGAATAAAAATGGCATTACAAGCATTGTTTACCTGAACATGGACACTATGATAAAGACCTTGGTTTTGACTTGAATTAAAATCACGATCAGCCTGAATGGACTGATCCAATTCATCAAGATCATTAATAATTTTGTCCATTTTAATTTGATTATATTTAACCATTAATGCCATTAAATCCATTCCTGCTTTATCAAAAATCAAATGTACCTCCTGTAAAAACTCATTATTTTCTTTAACCCCGTTTGGATACCTCGACATTCTTAGTCCACAGGGCACTTGTTTCATTTCTATGTTCCTGTTTAGATAAGCGTTTTCAAGTTGCAACTTTTTGAAAATTAGTAAGTCTTTTTCAAAATGCTTCAGTTTTTCATTCAGGATGGAAAATCGCTGAGATTGCATGTTGCCAGCATTGTAGTCACAAAAAAGAAAACTATTTTCTTTCCAGTGATTACAACCAACATTTTGACTGTCCATTCCTACATTATTGTCTTGATTAATTTCAGTAATTTTACCTTGTGGGTCATTATGCAACCCATCCTGTTCATTTCTCCTTGAAAATTGAGAATCCACAGATGTTGGGGTTGGCTGGGTAAGAGGGAGACCTAAACTCCCAAAAGAAGGAACACCACAATTTTGTTTGTCCATCAAATTCTTGATTTGTAAGGTGTGTTCACCTAACTGTTCATTAATCTTTTGTAATATTTTAAAAATGTCCTCATTGGATACCTGCTCCTCCATCCTGCTGCCAAAATGCCAAACACACAAAATAGTAAACCACAGAAGAACCAACCATCAGAATGTGAGCAATCCAAAGGACACCAAGTTTATTGAAGTTAAGCGCTTTCCTCTATTACAGAGACTTCCTCAGAACAATATTGCACAAAACCCAGCCAAATATATACCCACCCCTCAATTAACCATTCAAAATTGCACCAAAAATTTTAAAGCAATTTATACACTTCAAATTGCAGCAGTAAAATGTTGCATATAGCAAATAACAAAACTAAATAAATGTTACCATAAAATATTATAATATGTTAAATTATTAAATAAAATCCATGTATCTAGGAGGTACCTTTTTAATGAGACTCCAATTCATGATCCAGTCCCTTCCTGGGATGTCACCATTTTGCTTCAGTCTTTAACCCAAAAAACATTTGAACCAGCAGCATTAGAACAAACCCTTCTTTTCTCCCAAAAGTGGCTTCTGAAACACATTTATATCAACAAATTGACTTGCCAGTCCCCCCCCCCAGTTTTTCCGACAAGGGAGAACATATGTTACATACATTAGATGTGCACAGGCAACTCAGATTATACCTTCACCACACCAAGACCATTAGAAAATTGGATCAGTTGTTCATATCTTTCTTCAAGAAAAGGTTGGGGCATTCAGTTTCTAGAGTAACTAAGATGGTCGGCAAATTGCATTTCCTTTGTCTCTGATTCTGTAGGCATGCCTATACAAATCGAAGCCTAAGGCATGCTCTACAAGAGCAGTGACAACCTTAACAGCTAAACAAGTTCCTATAAGTGATGTGCAGCAGCAACTTGGTCATCAACTCATATCTTTGTGTCTCACTACAAATTAGATGTCCAGTCTAGGACACGCACATCTTTCAGTTCTGCCATACTCAGGAATATCTTTCCTTGACTGCACCTAGGTACCTGTTGGGTAGCTTGGGAATTGCAGTTTGAAGAATACGGGTTGGTCGAGTGTATTCTGCCAACGTCCATAACGAATAGAAAATATTTGAATTCATATTAGTGAAGTGAGAACACATTAGCTAATATGAAGTTGACATTTTTAAATTGTGATTGTGGTAAAGAGCGGATTGGGAAATTTTCCCTTTTCCTCACTGTAGTGCAATCTCAGAGTTGGTATGCATAATATGCAGGGGGTGTGGGTGGCACAGCCCCCTACGAGGGAGGGTGCAGGGGGGGTTTGCCCCCCTCCAAAAACGTTAACAGTAACACAGACTTTTGACATTGGAACTTCCGATGTTCAAATGTCGATTGTCATGGTTATCATTTCTGACATTTTGGTAATTTGGTATTACCAAAGTCAGATAAACAATTTGGTAACTTTCCAAGAAACTGTTTTCAGTTTCAACATTTTGTGATTGTAAACCTTAGGAATCTGTCACACATGTTGAATAAGATGAAAAAAGACATCGGATACGAAAGTTATAAACTTACCATAGTGATAGATATGTGTTGGCGGCTTTTCATCTGGTTCAACTCCCCTGTCTCCTTCCCCCTTCAAAATTGTTATTGTATCTGTAGGGATCAACCAGATCTTTTTTGCTCCCTGTCTGATCCAAACACACACACACGCGTGTGTGTATGTGTGTGTGTGTGTGTGTGTGTGTGTGTGTGTGTGTGTGTGTGTGTGTATGTATGTATATATATATATATATATGTGTGTGTGTGTGGTAAACCAAACGTACCCAAAAAGGTATAAACTCATACAAAACACACAAAAAAAAAAATAGAAAAAATACGGACCGAGCTTCACTCAACTGTTTTAATGCAGAGCTCCAAAAACTAAGCGCTTTCACCATGCACAGATGGCTTCATCAGAGTTAATAGGAGCCATTAAACAAAATACATTTATGCAGCTGTCAGTCACTCATACACCAATCACATCCCTACACATAATCAATACATTAATTTAAAAAAACTATACTGCTCATTAGTCCAAAAATAATTTAAAACAATATTCATTAAATGCATATAGAATGTATATACACACAAATGTGCCAATACAATACTGTATATGTGTATAATAAATCCTAAAAAAAATATTTTAAATGCTACTAATAAATATACATTAATAATGCTAAAAAGCAAAAAAAAAAAAAAAAAAAAAGTAAGAATTATAAAATAATTATAATATAACAATACTGTAGGGACAAAAATACCTCAAGGTATACAAATGATACCTAATTAAACTTCATGTGCCCTTTGTTTCATCACTGGCATAATTGATATATGGTCATTCAAACCTGGTTGACAAGTTGCATTTAAGCTAACTTGCCATTTGTATTCCAATAATTCAACTTTAAGTTTGTCATCCCCCCCCCCTCTTTCACTAGGAATCACCCTATCAATCACACAGAAAATAAACTTCTTATAGTTTGGGCAGCTACTACTGTGTATATATAGGGCATTATGCATGTCCCTGATGTCCTTCAAGGATGCATCTGCAGTCCTTACAAATGGGTTGTCCTGTCGTCAGGCAGCCCTTCGGTCGGCCGGATTCCAAAGTCTGGGTCTGGCCTCGGCTGGTGTCGCACTTCACCCGACGTCATAGCGGCAGTTATTCGGGTATAAAGGCATCAGCCGACGCCATTTTCCTCAGTCTTTCTTGCCGCGTGGCGCCCGAAGCAGAAGCAGTTCGCAAGTGCCGGTCGGTCAGAACCAGAGATTACTACTACAAGTACCGAAGACTTCTAAAAAGCTAAGTACCCCGTTGGGGACTCTTTCTTGCCTCAGCCGATGTCAGAAAAAGTGAATAACTGTTTAAATTGTGGGAAACAAATACCTCATAAAGATTTCCACTCTTACTGCTTACCTTGCTTAGGCCCAGACCACGACGTAGCAGCTTGTCTAGCCTGTGCTTCTTTCAACCGACGAACGCTTAGACATCGGTCGGAATTTGCTGAAGAGTTTTTCGGCTCCGCTTTTGCTTACATTATGCCGTCGGATACTCCGACTTTGCAAATTTCTAAAAAACGCAAGGAAAAGGACCGACACTCGCGGTCCGCGGTTTCGGCCGAAACCGCGGTTAAGCCAACCGCGAGTGTCTCTGTTTCGGCTGAAACCGAGTCCACGGTTCTTCCTTCGGCCGAAAGCTTGCCTCTTACCGAGGCCTCATCCAGCTTGGCTGAATCTGCTACTGAAATCACACCTGCTCTTGCAGGTTCACAGGATTTATCTGATACTATCCCTTTGGATATTTCTACCCCTGCACGTGGAGCTGCTAGGCCTCCTGCATCCATGTCGATTAAGGCCTTTGCCAGGGCTAAAGCAGCAAAAACTACCAAAACTGTGCCTGCTAAGACCCCCTCTCACAGGCCTAGTTCTAGTTCACAAATGCTTAGTCTAGCAGAGGATCTCATTTCTTTGATCCGGGGATCCCAACCACATCCTGACAGGGCCTCTCACCCACCTCCAGAGAAGAGGACTAGAGTAGAGCCCCCTGAGCCAGTTTCTTCAGATGGCTCCTCTGATGAATCAGATAATTCAAACCCTCCAGAGGGCCCATTTTCTCCTTATGAGGACTCTGATGCAGAAGAGTCCATTCCTTCTGCCTCTCCTCCTGAGGAATTTTCTTTTGGGGAAACCTTGCATGCTATGAGGGAACAATTTCAATGGCAGGGCCAGGATTTTTCAGACTCTAGGAAAAGGCTTAGAACCTTTTTGCATTTGCCACAGCATAGGCCTTTAGCCATTCCTCCAGTACTTACTGTTGTGGATGATGCTTTTAATGATGCTTGTACTGCTCCTGATTCTCTTCCTCTGGCCCCTGCTAAGCCCGATAGGTACTACAGGGTTCCGGACACACATTATCATTTATATAAGGCCCCTTTTGCAGATCCCGAAACTATCTCCCAGGGAGCCAAGGCTGTAGCAGCTACCAAAAACCCCCTCCCCTCTGAAAGGGAATCTAGGGCCTTAGAGAGATGGGGTAAGAAAGTTTACACTTCTGCTACTCTTTCAGCTAGGGCCTTGAACTGTCAATTCCACATGATTCAGTATCAGGAATTTATGTTAGAACAGTTAACTAAAAAACTGTCCTCGGATGAACCATTAGACAAAAAATCTGTACAGGAAATGGTACATAACATTCAGCAGGTCAGTAATCATTCCTTAAAATGCGGCTATGATGCACTGGAGGCTTCCTTTAGATCAGCCATGACTGGCACAGTGATCAGAAGACATGCATGGTTAAAAGAACAGTCCTTACCAGGCCATGTTAAATCAAAGCTCCTAGATGCTCCCATGGATAAGCTCAATTTGTTTGGCTCCCCTGCACAGCAGGTGCTGAAGAAGGTGGAAGAGAAAGCAAAATCTGTACAGACAGTCAAGGATTTCTTGCAGGTCCAGCCACCAAGGTTTAGCAGGAACTGGCCTTCCAAGAAATGGTCCTTTCCAGACACCTCCAGACCTCCGAGAGGCAGGAATAGACGCTCAAGAGGCAGGGGTTAGTAAACTGGCATTACATCACAGGAGACAAATGGATTTTACAGACAATAGACCAAGGTTACAGGTTTCACTTCCATACTCTACCAAGGAAGAGAGGAATGCCAAACCTACCTCCAAATCAGAAGACAGAAGCTCTAGAACAAATAACTCACTTACTAAGGATGAGAGCTGTAGAAAGGGTACCATCTATGGAACAAGGGCAAGGATTTTACTCCAGACTCTTCCTGGTACCAAGAAAAGAAAACCAATGGAGACCTATTCTCGACCTGTCCGCTTTAAACACATACCTCATTGTTCCAAAATTCAAAATGCTGACCCTACAGCAGCTTCTTCCCATGCTGGGCAAGGAGTCTTGGCTGGTAACTCTAGATCTCAAGGAGGCATACCTGCACGTCCCCATACGACCAAATTGCAGAAGATACCTCAGATTTCTTGCAGGATCAGAGCATTATCAATTCTCAGCATTGCCCTTTGGCTTATCTACTGCGCCCAGAGTATTCACGAAATGCCTGGCATCAGTAATTGCTCATTGCAGGCTTCAGGGAATTCAAATTTACCCTTACCTGGACGACTGCCTTTTACAAGCGGACAACAAAAACAAATTAACAAGAGATTTGCAAAGGGTCATTCATCTACTACAAGCCCTGGGATACACAGTCAATATAAAAAAGTCAAGGCTGATACCATCCCAAAGGATAACCTTCTTGGGTGCAGATCTGGACACAACAAAACAAATGGCATTCCTGACAGTAGAAAAACAGGAACAACTCCCTTTCTACTTCATGGCATTAACAAAGCAGAACCAGTTAACAGCAAGAAAAGTCCTGCAAGCTCTCGGTTACATGGCATCCTGCATAATATTGATTCCACATGCCAGACTACATATGAGAAAGTTACAGTGGTACCTAAGGAATGTATGGTCTCAGCACAAGCGCAGCCTAGAAACCCAAATTCCAATAATTCCATGCCTGAAGCAAGAATTCCAATGGTGGGCTCAGGCCTGTCAATCAAACAAGGGACTGCCCTTCCACAGCACTCAACCAAGCCAAACCATCACAACAGACGCCTCAGACCTCGGTTGGGGGGCACACATGCTGGACAAGTGCATACAAGGCTTATGGAATCAAGACCAGCTGCACCTGCACATAAATCAAAAGGAAATGCTGGCAGTAAAACTGGCAATTCAGGCATTCAGACCATTTCTTCGACAGGGTCAACTGCTGATAAGGACGGACAGCACCACAGTTATGTGGTACATCAACAAACAGGGAGGCATACATTCATACCCTCTATGCCGGATGGCAATGGACCTCTGGAATGTGGCACTGAGCTTCAACATTCAGTTACAAGCAATTTTTGTGCCAGGAAAAGAAAATATACTAGCAGACATCCTAAGCAGAACTACCACGGATGCCCACGAATGGATGCTGCATCCGGACATCTTCAAAACCATTACAGGGAAATGGGGACTACCAGAAATAGACTTATTTGCATCCCCACACAATCACCAACTGAAAAATTTCTGCACAAGGACGTACCACCCACTTGCTTGGAAAGTGGACTCCCTATCTTTCAGTTGGAAAAACCTGACAGCATATGCATTCCCACCTCTTCCTTTGATGCACAAGGTGCTATTGAAGATCAAAGAAGACCGTCCAAGGATCATCCTGATAGCTCCGGACTGGCCAAGGCAACATTGGTACCCATTACTGAGGAGTATGTCTCGGGAACAAATATGGCCTCTGCCCCTAGTTCCCTTGCTGTTAACACAAAACAACTTCAAAACCCTGCATCCAAACCTGAAAACACTGCAGCTGGCTGCCTGGAACATTGCATAAGACCAAATAACCCAGATTTATCTCAAAGGGTTAAAGACATTATCTTGGAGGCTCGCAGACCCTCAACAAGAAAAAATTATTCAGCAAAATGGAAAAGATATCTCATTTGGAGTACTGCAAAAGGAGAGAATGTGTCACTGGTAAACATAGCTAACATCCTGGAATACTTGGCAGAGCTCTTCCACAACGGCCTGTCCTATTCTTCCATTAAGATTCATGCATCAGCTATTTCAGCAGAATACAACTTGGATCCTCCACTCTTCTCACATCCTCTGCTCAGGCAGTTTCTGAGAGGAATTAAAATGTAAAACCACCTAGGAAGCCACCATTGCCAGCATGGGACTTGAACTTTGTGCTAGAAAAGTTGACACTCCCTCCTTTCGAGCCAGCAGCAACAGCAGAATTACAGTACTTATCATGGAAAACTGCTTTCCTGCTTGCAATCACGTCAGCAAGAAGGGTATCTGAGCTACAGGCATTAATGGCAGTACAGCCCTTCCTGATCTTCCATCAAGATAGAGTGTCCATGAGAACTAATCCTACTTTTATGCCAAAGGTGGTCTCCAGGGTATCTTTAAATCAAGCTATCCACCTACCTACATTCTTCCCCAACCCACAGAACAGGGGAGAAAGACTGTTGCATACCTTGGATGTACATGGACAATTACGTTACTACCTGGACAGGACCAAGAGCAATAGAAAGACTGACCAGCTACTGGTAGCATATGCGACAGGAATGGAAGGAAAAGCAATTTCAAAACAGACAATCTCTAAGTGGATAGGAAATTGCATTAGATTTTGTTACTCCTACTATGGGAAGAAAACTCCAGAAAACATCAGGCCTCACTCTACAAGGGCTACAGACACTACCACAGCTTTCTTACGAGGAGTGGCTACGAAAGACATTTTAGAGGCTGCTACTTGGAGCCCCGTGCATACATTTGCCAAGCATTATAATTTACCTTTATACTCCAGATCCCGAGCAGGTTTTGCCACTGCTGTTTTGCAAGGGATCTTAACTACACCATAATCTAATTTCTCCTCCTTCCCCAGTTTGGCTATGGTATTCTACCCATTTGTAAGGACTGCAGATGCATCCTTGAAGGACATAGTACAGTTTTGTACCTACCATAAATGTGGATGTCCGATAGGCATGCATCTGCAGTCAGGATTACCCACCCTCCTTCCCCTCTGTGGTACTCCTAGGGTATTTGCCCATCTTGTAGCTAGCTGGGGGAATCTATTATGGTGTATTTGTTTGTATATATGTACATACATGCTTATTTTTTGTTTGCTCTCTACTATTTGGAACCATTTGCATTTATCCAAATTTAGCCTTCCTAGAGGGCACCTGGCATCTGGGGCAAGAAACACTGAGGAAAATGGCGTCGGCTGATGCCTTTATACCCGAATAACTGCCGCTATGACGTCGGGTGACGTGCGACACCAGCCGAGGCCAGACCCAGACTTTGGAATCCGGCCGACCGAAGGGCTGCCTGACGACAGGACAACCCATTTGTAAGGACTGCAGATGCATGCCTATCGGACATCTACATTTATGGTAGGTACAAAACTGTACTTTCTTAATAGCCCTAAGGTGTTCAGCTGTCCTGCCCTTTAATCTATGTCGTTTTTCCTACGTAGAATCCTGGGCATGAAGTACAAGTTGCTAAATAGACGACCATTTTTGAGTTGCAACTACATCTACCCGGACAAGGTATTGTCCTATTGTACCCAAAAGCTGTCACATAGGGACCATCGTTTATAAATTTACTGTATCTACAAGGCTCAAAAGACAAACCCACCACCATAAATAGCACAAGTAACAAATGTGTTAGGTAATGCTACTCAGTGTCAGAAGTCTAAACCTCAAAATGCATGCACTCGAGGCACTCCTCAGTATGGAGAAAATTGATGTATGTGCAGTAACAGAAACCTGGTTTAAGGCTCCAGAGAGCACCCCAGCACTACCAGGCTACAACTCATACCATGCATTTTGGCCACAGAACCCAGACTGAAATACAAAATGCGGGGGCGTATCCATATTCATCAAGGATACCCACACTTCCAGGTTAGTGGCACAGCACGATGCTTCAGAGATCATCCACATGCAACTAACAATGGGCAAAACTACAAATTGTAGCTTGCTACAGATCACCCACCATGTCCCAGGACCCCCATTCTGCATTTCTGGAAACACTGGGAAACATAAAGGTCATACCAAACACCCTAATATTGGGTGATTTCAATTACGCAAACATTAACTGGGAGAACTACTCAAGTACCAACTCCCTTGCCCAACACTTCCTAGAATTTATAAACTCAAATGCTTTGGATCAACTGGTCAACACTCCCACCAGAGGTGACAACATATTGGACCTGGTCATCACCAACATGGGCGACAGGTGTTCCACACCGGGGGTCAACCCCTCACTGGTTAGATCTGACCATAAACAAATCAGTCTGGATATCCACATTCTTCCCCCACCTCCGGTCAAGGAAACCACAGTGGAAAACTTTTCAAAAGCAATCTTCACGTTACTTAAGACCGAGGTGGAAAGTTTCAACGCCCCCATTCTAAAGAATAATGCTGTCCAAACTGCAAAATCCTTTACAAATGCATTATATGGGCACCTAGAAGAATGCATGGATTGTGCTATCCCAAGCAAAACCAAGATTCACTCCTCTAAGAAAAGGAAACCAAGTCTGGTGGACCCCTGCCATAAACAAGCTATACAACAGAAGGAGGAAACTAGTACAGAAAAGAGCAAAAAGAGCAAAATCCCAAACAGGGAAGACATCCCTGATCAGATTCAGCAAGAAACTACGATCCCTCATAAAATCATCCAAGGCTAGCTTTGAAAGAAACAATTGCCAAGGACTCCAAAGATAACCACAAGGCATTCTTTAGCTATGTTAAGAATATAACTGGCAATGCTCAGATCTGCTCGTAGTTAGTGCAGAATAGCACAAAATACACTGAACTGACCGATATCACCAACATCCTGACAGACTGGTTCAGTGCAAACTTCACCCCCCCCCCTTTCACCCCCATAAGGGCCCATAACCATACCAGAAGAATGTAGAGCCCCTGAAATCACAGGCACTCAGGTTAAAACAGCCCTCTCCAAAGCCAAAATCACAGCATCAATGGGACTGGACGGTGTCCCAGGCTGTGTCCTACACGAGCTCAAAGACGAACTAACCCCTCACCTAAACACACTGTTTAAACTCAGCCTCTTCACAGGCTACGTGCCCATAGAGTGGCGCACAGCAACGGTTATTCCACTCCACAATGGTGGACCCACAACAGACCCTGCGAACTATCGCCCTATAAGCCTGACTAGCTTGGTCTGCAAGGCTATGGAGCACTTCATCATGAAACTCATTAACAGAGACATTGGGAACCTCCAAACACTGGACCCTAACTAGTTCAGCTTTAAGGGCAGATCATGCCTCCTAAACCTGGTGGACTATTCTGAGACAGTTACCAAGGCTATAGACGAGGGGAAGGTGGTACACACAGCCAACCTAGACCTTGCAAAGGCCTGTGACACCATTCACCATTCTGGTATTATAGACAAGCTCACCAGCCTGAACATAAACCCCTATGTCACAAAATGGGGTTACCAACTGGTTCATGGACAGAACCCACATGGTGAGAGTTGTGGGAGCTAGGTCCGACTCTAAACCAATTACAAGTGGCATTTCCCAGGGCTCAGTCCTAGGACCCCTCCTGTTCAGCATATACTTCTCAGAGGTACAGGCAAGCACAGGAGGACTATGGCTGACCAAGTTCGCAGACGACTGCAAACTAGGGGCTGTAATTGGCTCTCCGGCTGACACAGACATCCTCCAAAAGGGTCTCACTGAGACAGATACCCGGTGTCAAAATTATGGCCTCAAGCTAAATGCCAAAAAGTGCATAGTCATCCACTTTGGAAAAAAACAACGTACCCACAAACTACCACATAGGTGGTAGTCCCAAAATACAGAAGACGTAGTAAGGGATCTGGGGACCCAAGTAGATAGTAAACTCCCCTTTGATAATCACATTGCCAAAGTGGTTAGAAAATCCTTCTATGTGGCCCACATAATCACAAAAAGGTTCTCATCCAGATCAAAAGAGGTCATTGTGCCCCTCTACTCATCACTCATCAGACCCATCATAGAGTACAATGCCCCATTTGGGATGTACCTTACAAGATGCCTGCAACAGCTGGAAAGACCACAGAAGTACCTCACCAAGAGGATCACTGGCCTCACAGATGCCCTATGCAGCTCGACTGAAGAAACTCCAGCTGTACTCTTGCATACCGTCTACTCAGAGGTGATCTCTGCCTGACATACAAGGCCATATCCAACCCAGAATTGATGGACATGCTCCACCTAAAGAAAACCATATCCCCTCAAGCCACCCGCTCTAGGGATCTAAACCTCACCACAACAATAAATAGGATGTGCTGGAGAGATAGATTCCTGTCCCAGAGACTTCCCAAGCTTTGGAACAAGATTCCAATCTACATTAGGCAGAACTCCTCATTAACACTCTTCAAGAGAAACCTTGACAAGTGGATGGGAAACAGAAAGTTTACCCTGGGGATCACTTCAGTGGCTCTGCTGGACAGAGGCACAGGGAACTAATCTAAGGGGGCGGTGAAAGCTAACACATTCTGGCTAGGCTTATAAATGCCTTCGGGCAGATAGTCTGGTACCTACCTATGAACCTGTTCCATAAATGCTACCACAATATTCAACTTAACTCCACTCACTTGTCTGCTTTTCACAAGACTTTCTTTAAAATAGTTAATGCCCTCTTCGTGTGGGATAACCGAAAAAGGGTTAACCACATCAATAGTAAGCAATGACCAATTATTGTCATCACTACTGAGTGTAGGCAAATGTTCAAGACAATGCCAAGAGTCTTTTAGTATGTGGCCAACTCCAGTCACAACCTGCTGTATTCTTTTGTCCACATAAGCTGTCATAGGCTCAGTTTTGGAGTCTCTTGCCGCCACAATTGGCCTAAATGGAGGATCATTTATATTTTTATGGATTTTAGGTTTACCAAAAATAACAGGTGTGACTGGGTGTTCAACATTTAGAAACTGAAATTCAGTCTCCTGTATAGCCCCTTGAAACACAGCATCTAGCAGAAACAAATCTATTTTGTGGTAAGCAATATTCAGTTTGTTTTTAGAGACCCTCTAGTAAGTGGTGTAATCATCCAAAATATTTTGCATTTTCGATACATAATCAAAGTGGGACATAATGACAACCCCACCCCCCCTTCATGATTCTGACCTCAGTATTATTAGCCAAATCAAGTAGTGCATTCCTTTCATCCCCAGTGAGGTTGTCATCATTAACAGTGTTGTGTTTCTTCTTAGTCAAACTTCTAATACCATTAATACACAGCTTTTCAAAAGTTAATACATCCTTATGCACAGGTGGTATAAATATACTTTTCCTACTAAGACTTGGAGGTAGCAAACTCTTCTGAGTATTCTGGTCTTTAAAAACAATGACAAATTCAGTTGCCTTGTAAACAATTTCAAACTTGTGTAAACATCCAAAATATTAAAATAAAACGCTGGGACAAAGTTTGTTTGTTTAAATTAACTGTTAGGCTGCCCACTCAAGTGCGCTAGCCTGTGCGTTTAATATACTGTTGTTTTCCTGCATTTTCCAGTTGTTTTCTTGAAAACAAAACAAACAAAAAAAAAAATCCTTGTTTCCCGCCTTTCCTTGGCTAGAATAGTCCCCTATACAGGCTTTGCTGTATTCTGGACTTTGGGATAGGTCCTGTGTTGCCCATTACCTAACAGTGTGGGGAGCCTTGAGCAGCCTATCTGTCCCTAAAGGAGTGACCTCAGCACAAGAATCTAGTAGTAATTGGTTGTTCTGGACCATTTCTAGCTCTTTGAAGTTCCCTGCATAAAAATCCGCCTGTGAGCGTTTTTTTTTTCGCTTATACTACTCAGCAACAGCTCCTCGTGGTCCTGCAGAGTGGTGCTAGCAGCAGAGAATCGAAAAAAGTGACTACTTTCAAGATATAAGTATATTTTTGCTGTTTCTACCTGTGTGACCTTCCTTTCTTGCTGAAAACGAAGTTAAACTGCTAATTTAACTGTATTTAGTGTTTTTTTATTACCTGCACTTAAGTTAAAGTTTGTTTGTTTAAATTAACTGTTGAGGCTGCCCACTCAAGTGCGCTAGCCTGTGCATTTAATATACTGTTGTTTTCCTGCATTTTCCAGTTGTATTCTTGAAAAAAACAAAAAATATCCTTGTTTCCCGCCTTTCCTTGGCTAGAATAGTCCCCTATACAGGCTTTGCTGTATTCTGGACTTTGGGATAGTTCCTGTGTTGCCCATTACCTTACTTGGATAGAAAGAAGTTTCTTTGCTCACCAGTGTGAGTGGGGAGCCTTGAGCAGCCTATCTGTCCCTAAAGGAGTGACCTCAGCACAAGAATCTAGTAGTAATTGGTCGTTTTGGATCATTTCTAGCTTTTTGAAGTTCCCTGCATAAAAATCCGGATGTCCTTCAAGAATGCAACTGCAGTCCTGACATATGGGTTGTCCTGCCTCAGGCAGCCCTTCGGTCGGCCGGATTCCAAAGTCTGGGTCCGGCGTCGGCTGATGTCGCCTCTTCCCCGACGTCAGAGCGGCTGGGGTATAAAAGCATCAGCCGACGCCATCTTCTTCAGTCTTTCTTGCCACGCGGTGCCCGAAGCAGAAGCAGTTTGCAAGTGCCGGTCGGCCAGCTCCTGTGTTTTCAGATACCGAAGTCATCAAAAAGCTAAGTACCCCGTTGGGGAACCTTTTCTTGCCTCAGCCGATGTCAAATAAAACTGCAAAAGTTAATAATTGCTTGTCTTGTGGTAAACTAATACCTCATAAGGACTTCCATTCTTACTGCCTTCCCTGCCTCGGCCCAGACCACGACGTCTCGGCCTGTGCTTGCTTCAATAAGCGCACACTTAGGCGCCGGGCAGAATTTCCTGAAGACTTTTTTGGGGAAAATTACTCCTATATCATGCCGTCGGAACTACCGACAGCACATATTTCCAAAAAACGGAAGGACCGGGACCGACATTCGCGGCCCGTGACTTCCACCGACACCACGCTAAAGCCTACCGCGAGTGCATCGGTCTCTTCGGAGGCGGTAATTCAACCGCTCCAGGCCGACGACACCGCTTTACCGCTGCCGGTCCCGGAGGCTACCCCGGTGCCAGTTGTTGATTTTCCTCCTGAAACCGAAGCCCAAGATTTGCCTGACACCATGCCGGTGGACAAAGTTACTCCAGCACGTGGGGCAGCTAGGCCTCCTGTGTCTATGTCCATCAAGGCCTACACACGTGCTAAGGCTGCCAGCCAGGCTAAGTCTCACCCTCCTAAATCTTTTTCACAGGGTCCCACTTCTGATAAACAGATCATGACTTTAGCTGCAGATCTAATTTCTGTAATCAGGGGCTCTCAGGCTCATCCAGACAGAGGTACTCAGCCGCCTTCAGACAAAAGGCCTAGGGTTGAGCAGGCAGATACCCTTTCCTCAGATGAAGCCTCTGGTGAGTCAGGCCATTTAGATTCCCAGGAAGAATCCTTCCCGGCCTACGAGGATTCTGATATATCCATTCCCTCTGCCTCTCCTCCTGAGGATATTTCTTTCGGGGAAATTCTCCACTCCATGAGAGAGCATTTTCAGTGGCAGGGCCAGGATTTCTCAGACTCCAGGAAAAGGCTTCAGACTTTCCTTAAGTTACCCCAGCACAGGCCTTTAGCTATACCCCCAGTGTTAGATGTATTGGATGATGTGTACTCAGACTCCAGTACTTCTCCTGATTCTCTCCCTCCTGCTCCTGTCTTCTCTCCCTCCTGCTCCTGTCAAGCCAGACAGATATTACAGGGTTCCTGAAACTCATAAACATCTCTTTAAGGCCTACTCTGTTAATCTAGAAACTATTTCACAGGGGCCCAAAGGTGTGGCCACTTCCACGGCCAACAATCCTTTGCCCGCAGACAGGGAATCTAGGTCCCTGGAGAGGTGGGGTAAAAAAGTTTATACCTCAACCACCCTTGCCATGAGGGCACTTAACTGTCTTTTTCATATGTTTCAGTATCAGGATTTCTTGCTGGATGATTTGCAGAAAAAGTTAGCCTCTCCTGAGCCTTTAGATAGAAAGGCCTTGCGGTTCATAATACTCAGCAGGTTAGCAATCATTTTCTTCAGTGTGGTTATGATGCATTGTAAGCTTCATGTAGGTCAGCTATGACAGGGGCCGTCATACGTAGACATGCTTGGTTGAAAGAACAGACATTGCCAGATCATGTTAAAGTAAAGCTTCTAGATGCACCTCTGGAAAAACACAAGCTATTTGGTGCTAATGCACAGGGTGTGTTGAAATCAATTGAGGAAAAGGCTAAATCAGTACAGTCAAAAGATTTCCTCCAGGTTTAGCCACCAAGGTTCAGCAGGAATTGGCCTTCGAAGAATTGGTCCTTTCCAGACACTGACCAGTTCCAAAGGGGAAAAAACAGGCATGCTCGAGGTAGAGGGCAATACCGAGGCTCCTACAGGGGCCGCCAATGGCAACCAACTAATCAGAGAAGTGGCGCAGGGACTTCTACTGCTGCACAGGGACAATCACAATTACTTGACTTTGACACCGCCGACCAAGGCTCAAAGAGAAGCACCTTTAGGCGGAAAATTGTCTTTATTTTCAAAAAATTGGCACGTTTTTACAAAGGACAAATGGATTTTGGACATAATAGACAAAGGTTACAGGTTCCACTTCCATACCTTACCAACAAGACAAGGCATGCCAAACCTGCCACAAAATCAAAGGGCAGAGGCACTTATACAAGTTTCAAAGCTGCTACAAATCAAAGCAATAGAAAAGGTTCCTCCTCAGGAACAAGGCCAGGGATTCTACTCAAGACTGTTCCTTGTTCCAAGAAAAGAATAACAATGGAGACCTATACTGGACTTGTCCGCTCTAAACACTTTTCTCATTGTGCCAAAATTCAAAATGCTGACGTTACAGCAACTTCTTCCCATGCTGGGCAAGGGGTCTTGGCTGGTTACTCTGGACCTCAAGGAGGCATACCTGCATGTCCCAATCAGACACAGCTGCAGAAGATACCTCAGATTTCTTGCAGGGTCAGAGCATTATCAATTCTCAGCATTGCCTTTTGGCTTATCTACTGCGCCCAGAGTATTCACGAAATGCCTGGCATCAGTAATTGCACATTGCAGACTTCAGGGGATACAAATATACCCTTACCTGGACGACTGCCTTATACAAGCGGACAGCAAACAAGCCTTGATAAGAAACTTGGACTATGTCATTCACTTACTACAGGCTTTGGGATACACAGTCAACATTCAAAAATCAAGACTACTGCCATCCCAACAAATAATTTTTCTATGAGCCAAACTGGACACAAAATCACAAATGGCTTTCCTTACAGAAGAAAAACAAGAACAATTACCAGATTACTTCAAAAGCCTAGCAAAGCACACCCAGATGACTGCAAGGAAAATCCTGCAGGCCCTGGGTTTCATGGCATCTTGCATTCTTCTGATTCCACTGGCAAGACTACACATGAGAAAACTGCAATGGTACCTAAAACGTTTATGGTCTCAACACAGCCACAACTTAGAAGCAATTATTCCACGCATTCCATGTCTACAAAAGGAATTTTTGTGGTGGGCACAAGCAAGCCAGCTAAACAAAGGCATGTCTTTCAACAAACCAAACCATTACAACAGACGCCTCAGATCATGGATGGGGGGGCGCACATGGAGGGCAGATGCATTCAAGGGCAATGGGCACCCCGGGAATTGCATCTGCACATCAATCAAAAAGAGATGTTGGCAGTGATTCATGCAATCGAGGCCTTCGGAAAATTTCTTCAGCAAGGTCATCTGCTAATAAAGACAGACAACACCACTGTTATGTGGTACATAAACAAACAGGGAGGCACCCATTCTTACCCCCTCTGCAGACTAACAATGACTCTTTGGGAAAATTCCCTGAAACTGAACATACAGTTGTAATCCCAGTTTGTTCCAGGCAAGGACAATGTTCTGGCGGACAGTCTAAGCAGAAACATTATGGACCAAGACGAATGGATGTTGCATCCAGACATTTTTTCACAAATAACTCATGCATGGGGAAGGCCGGACATAGATCTCTTTGCCTCACACCTCAATCATCATCTGAAGAAGTTCTGCTCAAGGACACACCATCCTCAAGCCTGGAGAATGGATGCTCTCTCCTTCAGCTGGAATTCTCTAACAATCTATGCATTCCCACCTCTACCATTAATGACCAAGGTGTTACTGAAGATCAAAGCAGAACAACCGAAGGCATTTTGATAGCTCCAGACTGGCCAAGACAGCACTGGTATCCATTACTAAGGAGCATAACTCGCACCAAGCCGTGGCCCCTGCCTCAGTGGCCTCTGCTTATAACTCAGCACAATTACAGGACTGTTCATCCCAACCTGCAAACATTGCAACTGACAGCTTGGAGGGTTCCATGACTTCTCCCCATATCTCTCTCCAAAAAAGTTCAAGAGATCTTACTGGAAGCACGCAGACCTTCCACCAGAAAAACTTATTCAGCCAAATGGAAGAGATTCAACATCTGGAATGCCAACAAGGGTCAGGATGCATCAGTAATGAGCATCCCACAGATACTAGAATACTTGGCAGAAATGCTTCACAATGGCCTTTCATACTCTTCCATAAAAATTTACGCTTCAGCAATTTCAGCAAAATACAACTGTGATCCACCTGTGTTTTCACATCCTTTGCTAAGACAGTTTCTAAGAGGGATAAAGAATATCAAACCTCCAAGAAAACCACCAGTGCCTGCATGGGACCTCAACTTCGTCTTGGAAAAATTAACTCTTCCTCCTTTTGAGCCAGCAGCATCTTCAGAATTGCAATTTCTCTCCTGGAAAACAGTTTTCCTGTTGGCAATTACTTTAGCAAGAAGAGTCTCGGAGATACAGGCCCTCATGGCAGTACCTCCATTTCTCATTTTCCATCAGGACAGTCTCTTTAAGAACCAATCCTTCATTCATGCCAAAAGTGATATCCAGGGTTTCTCTAAATCAAGCAATTCACCTGCCTACTTTCTTTCCCAATCCTCAAAATAAAGGAGAAAAGCTTTTGCACACTTTGGACATACACAGACAATTGCGCTACTACTTGGACAGAACAAAGGCCAACAGAAAGTCTGACCAAATATTTGTAGCTTACGCTGCTGGAGTACAAGGAAAGGCAATTTCCAAACAAACAATTTCAAAATGGATTGGAGACTGCATCAGATTCTGCTACTCTTTCCATGGAAAAGGTGTGCCAGCCAATATCAGGCCACACTCCACCAGAGCTACAGCCATCTCCACAGCCTTTCTAAGAGGGGTGGCTACAAAGGACATTCTAGAAGCTGCTACATGGAGCTCCGTGCATACATTTTCCAAACATTACAACCTGCCTTTATATTCCAGATCCCAAGCAGGCTTTGCTTATGCAGTCCTGCAGGGCATTTTAACTACACCATCCTTATCTTAGATCCTACCACCCCCAGCTTGGCTATGGTATTCAACCCATATGTCAGGACTGCAGTTGCATTCTTGAAGGACATAGTACAGTTTTGTACCTACCATAAATGTAGATGTCCGATAGATATGCAACTGCAGTCAGGTTTTCCCTCCCTCCTACCCCTCTGTAATTCTCTTTTTTGGGTCCACTCCGACTTTTTCAAATTAGCTGGGGATATCTGTTATGGTGTATCTGTTTATTACTGTTGTGCATGTCTGGAATTTTTATCCATTCTCTAAATTTAGCCTTCCTTGGAGGGCACCTGGCATCTGGGGCAAGGAACACTGAAGAAGATGGCGTCGGCTGATGCTTTTATACCCCAGCCGCTCTGACGTCGGGGAAGAGGCGACATCAGCCGACGCTGGACCCAGACTTTGGAATCCGGCCGACTGAAGGGCTGCCTGAGGCAGGACAACCCATATGTCAGGACTGCAGTTGCATATCTATCGGACATCTACATTTATGGTAGGTACAAAACTGTGCTTTTTGCGCGATTGAGCGCATAGCGCAGCATCGGGCAGCGCCGCCTAATCGGGTTTAAACTTTTTCCGGCTCCACTGAGTCTGCTCTTCACTTTTTCCCTTGGAACTGCTCTAATTCTCAAAGTAAGCATCCTATTCTCAGTCTAAGACCCTGCACTTGCCCAAATAAGCAATCTTGCATTTTAGCACTAATATACTAAAAGCACTACATCCTCATATACCCTCTAAGACTACCATGTCCCCTACTGGTCCTTTTCACCGTGTGATAAAAGAGTCCCCTATACTACTCTAGCATGTCCAAAGGTCAGTTAATGGTCTCCTCTCCAGTCCAACTGGTGAATCTGGGAATCATGAGGCAATGTTACAACTGTCTCATGTACACTGACAACCCTCTCCTCCTCCAAACAGGATCAAACATGTGTGAGTGATGCAACCATATAGCCAAACTGGAGGCCAAACTCTCTCACCTCAAAACTGGTGTAACCAGACCGGAGGAGAAGGTAACATCACACAGCACTAATCCAGTCTCACATAGTCCTACCACAACAGCAATCCAACCACACAAGCACACAAAAACATATTTGGAGGCTCTAATCAAAAATCAACCTAAACAGCAGAGACCTCCAAAGCAAACATCCAAGCAAATGCTACCCCACAACAAAACACGAGCAACACATAGCCCGCAAAGTGAGAGTGCCAAACAGTCACAGCCCTTAAGGCAGAACAACACACCTGACACACTTGTAATAGGTGATTCTATAGTCGGGCACACTGACATTCCGCTCACCAGGCTGAACAAAGAGAAGGCCACAGTGAGCTGCCTGTCGGGCACGAGGATCCGCCACATTACGCAAGCACTCAGGTCACTCCAAAGCAAGTACAAGTATGACTCGGTCATAGTACATGCTGGTGTGAGCTACCTGAGACGTACCTCCCTCGACTACATGAAAAGAGACATAAAGGAGTTCTCCGATCATGTAGCCCAGGCCGGTATGACTCTGACCTTGAGCAGCATCTTACCCTCACCTAGAATGATGCCACAATATATAGACAAAATGATCGATTTTAATAATTGGCTAAAATGTTGGTGTCATTCAAATGGGATCCAGTGTCTGTCAGCCTGGGAAGACATGCTTGACAAGCCACGTTGCATGAGGATGGCTTGCACCTGTCTCCCCTGGGCTTTCAGATACTGGCAAAGGCTCTTGCCAATCCTATAGTGCCTTTTTTAGGCAAGGCTCAAAAGTCAAACCCACCTCCTTAGAAAACACTAAGAACAAGAAACTAAGGGTAATGCTGCTAAACGCCAGAAGTCTAAACCTCAAAATGCACGCACTCGAATCTCTCCTCAGTCTGGAGAACATCGATATCTGTGCAGTGACAGAAACTTGGTTCAAGGTAGCACCCCAGCACTACCAGGTTATACCTCATACCATGCTTTTCGGCCCCAAAAACCAGACCGAATCACAAAAGGAGAGGGAGTATCTATATTTATAAAGGATACCCACACCTCCAGGTTAGTAGCGTTGCACGAAGCATCAGAAACCATCCATGTGCAACTAACAGTGGGCAAAACTCCACTTCAGTTTATAGCATGCTACAGACCACAGTCTCAAAATCAGGAATCCCATTCGGCTTTCCTGAAAATACTGGAGAACATGAAGATCTCTCCAAACACCATTATATTGGGTGACTTCAACTACCCTAACATTGACTGGGAGCATTACTCAAGCCCCCAACACCCTAGCCCAAAGGTTCCTGGAATTCATAAACTCAAATTCTATGGAACAACTTGTCAAAATTTCCACAAGAGGGGAAAACATACTGGACCTGATCATCACCAACATGGGGACCCTATGCTCCACACCAGAGGTACTCCCCTCATTGGTAAGATCAGACCATAAATTAATTTCACTGGATATCCAAAACCCGACCCCACCCCCAGCCCAGAAAACCACAGTGAAGAATTTCTCAAAAGCAAACTTCACACTTCTCAAATCCGAAGTGGAAACCTTCAAGGCCCCAGGATTGGTGGAAATTACGGCCCAAACCACAGAATCCTATATAAACGCATTCTATGGACACCTCCAGGAGTGCATGGACCATGCTATCCCAAACAAAACCAAGACCCAAGCATCCAGTCTGGTGGACCCCAGCCATAAATAAGTTGTACAACAGAAGGAGGAAGCTACTACATGATAGAGCAAAATCCCTAAAAGGGAAGGCATCTCTGATCAGTATTAGCAAAAAATTACGATCCCTCATAAAATCCTCCAAGGCCAGTTTCGGAAGAAAAATTGCACAGGACACAAAAGACAATCACAAGGCCTTCTTTAGCTATTTTTAGGAACCTGGGATGCAACTCCCAGGTATGTTCAGAGTTGATTCTAAATGACAAAATAATACACTGAACCCACAGACATTGCCAACATCCTGGCAGACAGGGTTCAGTGCAAACTTCTCCCCCCCTTCCCCCCCCCCTAAAGAACAAATATCTATCCCAGTAGAGTGCAGCTTCCCAAACATCTCAGATGTCCAGGTGAAGGCCACCCTTTCCAAGGCAAAAAACACTGCCTCAATGGGACCAGATGGTGTCCCGGGTTGCGTCCTTCACGAACTCCAGCTAAACCCACACATAAAAATGCTGTACAATCTCAGCCTCACTATGGGATATGTACCCAAAGAATGGCGTACAGCAACAGTGGTCCCGCTCCACAAAGGTGGTGCCTCAACAGACCCTGGTAACTATCGCCCCATAAGCCTGACTAGCCTTATCTGCAAAGCCATGGAGAGGATCATCATGGAACTCATAAACAAAGACATTGGGGACCTACAGACATTGGATCCTACTCAGATCGGCTTTGTCAAGGGCAGATTCTGCCTCTTGAACCTGGTTGACTTCTTCGAAACAGTCACCAAGGCCATAGATGAAGGGAAGGTAGTCCACACGGCCTGTCTGGAACTCGCAAAGGCATTTGACACAATACCCCACTCAGGCATCATAGATAAGCTATCCAGCTTAAACATAAACCCCTATGTCACAAGATGTGTTGCTAACTGGCTCAAAGACAGAACCCGCAGAGTCAGAATTGCTGGAGTCATGTCTGACTCAAAACCGGTCACAAGTGGTGTCCCACAGGGCTCGGTCCTGGGATCTCTCTTGTTCGGCATTTACTTTTCTGAGGTACAGGCCAGCACGGGAGGACTATGGCTGACCAAGATTGCGGATGACTGCAAACTGGGAGCCATTAATGACTCCCCAGCTGACACGAACATCCTTCAAAAAGGTCTCACAGAGAAGGATAACTGGTGCCAGAGCCATGGCCTAAAGCTGAATGCCAAGAAGTGTATAGTCATACCCTTTGGCAAAAATAAAGTGCCCACAAACTACCATATAGGTGGAAACCCATTATATACAGAAGATGTAATTAGGGATCTGGGGACCCAAGTTGATAACAATCTCTCCTTTGACAACCATGTTGCCAAAGTGGTTAGAAAGACCTTCTACATAGCCCACCTTATCATTAAAGGATTCACATCCAGATCAGGGGAGGTAATAGTGCCCCTCTATTCATCCCTCATCAGACCCATCATAGAATACAATGCCCCTTTTTGGATGTACCTAAACCGCTACCTGCAGCAGCTGGAAAGACCCCAAAAGTACCTCACAAAGAGGATCAAGGGACTCGAGCAAATGCCATATGCTGCCAGGTTAAAGAAACTCCAACTTTACTCAATCGCATACCGCCTACTTCGAGGTGATCTATGCCTGACATACAAAGCTATGTCTAACCCAGAATTAATGGACATGCTCCACCTCAGAAAATCCAAATCCCTTAGAACCACGCGCTCGAGGGATTTGAACCTCAGCACAGAGCTAAATAGAACGTGCTGGAGGGACAGATTCATAACACAGAGGCTCCCTTCACTTTGGAATAGAATACCGATCCATGTTAGGCAGAGCACCTTGCTGACGGTCTTCAAGAGGAATCTTGATGAGTGGATGGGAGATCGTAGATTCACCCCGGGGATTACTTCTGTGTCTCTGCTAGACAGAGGCTCAGTAAACTAACCTTAAATAGGGCATACCAAACTCAATTCTAAGTAAGGGTGGCGAAAGCCAAACACACTCGGGCTAGGCTTGTAAATGCCCCAGGGCAAATAGCCTAGTATGAACCTATGAAAAAAAAATAAAACCCATACACAATAAATTGTGGTGCGCTTCTTTAATCTCTAAGGCACTGAAATTGTATTTAGTAAACCCAGCTTTTTGACTGATGTTACAAATGGGCGTTTCACTCTGAGTCACAGAGTACAAATGGAAATTGTCCAATTCGCAGTCCACATTTCCAGCCCTTATCTGGCAATCACAGTTTAACACAATTAATGTCTCTTCCTGTTGTTAGACAACTGACTCTTCCTGTGATATTTGTTTCTCTGTTGTTGCTGCTGTTGTGTACCATAGTGTTGGTTCACTTGGGCCCCTCCCCTCTTATCAAATGCTCCTATCTCCTCAATTCTGGAGACCAGCCTAAAAAACATTGTTGTTCATCAATCAAATCATTTGTATTACAGTCAAAATTGTCCATACCAGAATCAGTAACATTTTCATAAGTCCGTTTCCCTCTCTTAACATTCATGTTATTCACACTAGTGTTAGAAATACCAAAAGAATATGCTGTATTATTTTTATAATCACGCTTTTTGATTTTAGTTTTTACATTTTTATCAACAAACTTTTGAATATTGCTTAGCACAGTATGATAATTCTTAGCATATTGAAAAAATAGTAAATCATTAATTATACTTTTATTTAGAGATGATCTCTTTTTCAATTATAGCTAAGTTACTCTGATTGTGTTTAATAATGTCCAACATCTCTAAGCCAGTCTTGTTGAAGAAGTCCACAAGTTCCTTGTATGCCAAAGATCCACTGTCAATGCCAGTCGGTAGTTTCCAAATTCTAAGCCCCTTAGATACCTGTTTCAATGCCGTAGATTGTGTAAGAAACGCTTTATCTAGTTGTAGGCCTCTGAATTTGCGACAAACGCCCTCTAACTGATGAAGTTGCTTTTTTAATGAAGGTGTATCTCTTCTCTCCTCATTCGGGACCGAGAAGTTAAGCTCTGGTGTATGAAGCCATTGCTGAATATCCTTAACAGTCGGTCTTGCTGCATCTCAAGCAACATCTCCATCAGCATGTTAACCACTTCCAGGGCTGGTGGTGAGTGAAGAGTAGAGAGTTCTATCTGGGAATCCATTAACGTTACTTGCGCTGCCCCTCCACCCTCTTTCTGGGTCAGGAGAGCCGTTAATTTCTTCACGGAAACAGTTAATGCTGCTTCCATATTAAAATAGTAAGTAAATAGAAACCGTAGAGATAAAGACCAGCCATAAATCCACAAACACAATAAATCAAATGTACGCAAAAGGGTATAAACTCATAAAAAACAAAAAAAAAAATAGAAAAAATACGGACCGAGCTTCACTCAACAGAGATATGTGTATGTATGTATGTGTATATATATATATATATATATATATATATATATATATATATATATATAGACATAGATAAAGAGATATTTGATGTTGTCTTCTTCATTCCTCCTCACGATAGTGTCTCTGATCTGGCTCGGCCACATTCTACACAGTTGGATCTGACTCTGAAGCTTTTGTCTCTAACCCATAATGCACTACATCCACCCAAGTACCTCAGATCTCATTTGCTGCTTCACAGTCAGGACGTGGGTCTTGTGCTCTCAAGCTTGTGGGAATTTTTCCCATTCAGAATTATGACAACTCATAGGTTCATAGGTGTGTACTAAGCTAACAGCACTGGACCCTATATAAGCCCTAGCCCAAGACGATTCCCTGGCATCATGCCACCCAAAGTTAGTTCCCAGTACACCTGTCAAGCAAGGCCACTGAAGTGATCCCCAGGGTGAACTTCCTATTGCCCACCCACTCGTCAAGATTTCTCTTAAAGAGGGCCAGTGAAGTGCTCTGCTTGACGTGAATGTGAAGTTGTTTCAGAGTATGGGAAGTCTCTGGAGACCCTGTCCCTCCAGCATGTTCATTTTATTGTGGTAATGAGGTTAAGGTCTCTAGAGCATGTGGCACGGATGGATTGTGATTTCTTTAGGTGTAGCATATCTAGCAATTCTGGGTCAGACACGGCTTTGTAGGTCAAGCAGAGATAGCCTCTAAGTTGGTGATAAGAGACGGAGTATAACTGTGGTTTTTTTGAGTCTGTCCATATAGGGCATGTGTCTAAGGACTAAGATCCTCTTAGTGAGGTATTTTTGTGGCCTTTCCAGTTGTAGGTGTCTAGTGAGGTACATACCAAATGGGGCATTCTATTCTATAATAGGTCTAATGAGGGACGAGTAGAGAGGGACTATGACCTCATTCTTCCTGGATGAGAAACCTTTTGTAATGAGATGTGCCACATAGAAGGGCTTTCTGACTACAGTGGCAATGTGGTTATCAAAGGAGAGGTTGCTGTCAACCTGTGCCCCCAGGTCTCTTATCACACCTTTGGTGTTTAGTGGATTATTGCCTATGTGGTAGTTCATGGGCACTGAATGTTTCCCAAAGGGAATGACAATGCACCTTTTGGCATTGAGCTTAAGGCCATGGTTCTGGCACCAGTCATTGGTCTCAGTGAGGCCTTGTTGTAGAATGTCTACATCAGTTGGAGAATCAGTAATTGCTCCCAGTTTGCAATCATCTGTGAACTTGGTCAGCCAGAGTCCCTTTTTGTTATCTTGAACTTCTGAGAAGTAGATGCCAAACAGGAGAGGACCTAGGACCGATCCCTGTGGGACACCACTTGTAACTGGTAGATGGTCAGATTTGGAGTCCACTACTTTCACAGTGTGGGTTCAATCAGTGAGCCAGTTGGCAACCCATCTTATTACATAGGGTTTATGCCTAGTTTAGTGAGTCTATCTATAATTCCTGAGTGAGGTATGGTATCGAAGGCCTTGGCAAGATCCTGGTAGGCTGTGTGAACTACCTTGCCCTCATCCACAGCTGTGTTGACCGACTCAGAGAAGTCTGGCAGGTTGTGCAGGCATGATCTACCTTTCACAAACCCATACTGCATGGGGCCAGAGTTTAAAGATTCCCTATGTCCTTATTTATAAGGTCCATGATGATGCTGTCCATAGCCTTACACATCAGACTCTTCATGCTAGTTTTCTCTAAGTCCTCCCTTTTGTATTTTCTTTCCTTCTCTCGAGTGTGTGTGCATTATACACTTTTCCAATATATATATATATATATATATATTTATATATATATATATATATATATATATATATATATATATATATATAAAGTTAATTCAGTAGTTAGCTGTTTACTTAGTTATTCTATCTTCAGTAGTTAAGCTTAATTTTAATCTTGTAGCTTTAATATTGTAGTTAAAATTGCATTGTTACTGTATTGCAGCGCGACTAGGGTCACGTTAGTATCCTTTAGACTTTACCATTTGCTTTTGGCAGGCTTTACTTTCTGATGGCGGACAAGCCTTTGCTTGGTTTCAAACTTTGCACTTCTTGTGGCCATAAAATCCCCAACCAGGATGCCCACAAGGAGTGTCTATAGTGTTTGGGGGCTGTTCATTAAAAAGTGGATTGTTGTGACTGTGCTTCCTTCAATCTGCATGTGTTGGCAGATCAAAGAAATAAATTGATTCTCAATGGTATTCTTCCTTCCTCATCTCTGGTGGCTGAGACCACTTCCTTGGCTTCTTCTTCCTCAGCTGCTGCAAAAGAGGCAAAAAAGAGGTCCCTCCCTGTCTCCCTGAGGGATGCCTGAGCCCAAACAGTCAAAGATAACTTCGGATCCAAAGAAATTGCCTCCCCCTTTGGATCCATCGGCATCCTCGGATTCAGGGGATATTATTACCAGATCACCTCCTCCCTTGTCAGATCATTTGTCAGATACAGTACCTCAGGATCCAATCGACAAAGTCCCTGGCTCACTGTACTGAAGTCCAAACACTTCCGACCCCCTTGTTGGCTTCATCCACGTCCTCTAGAAATTGGTCCAAGGCAGATATGGACAGGATGATGAGGAGATTCCTCAAGGATTAGATTCATATGGGAGTAGTCTTGTCTCCATCCCCTGTTGGATCTGTGAGCTACCATGGCCATACCATCAGAACTCCTTCTCTAATCCGACCTTCAGGTTCTGAGTTACAGGATTCACGACTGCCATTTGTGCTGATCTCTGCACAGGGGAATCTCCCTTCCTCACTGCTGAGGTTACCCTTGATTAAGCCATGTTACAGTTTTCTAGGTGCAGTGGTGTTGGTGGTGGGTCCAGGGGAATGGAGTCGGCTCCGTCTTTGTAGGAGCCATCTCTTCCTCTAGGCACCTAAGCACTTGATAGCTTTGGTCCTGTCTCTTCTGAAGGTCGCGGATGTGGCATGAGTCCTGGCTGTTTTCCCTCTGTGATTTCGGCTTCAGGGGAGACAGGAAGGACCTCTTCCAGTCCATTGGCTTTTCAGGTAGTGGAGAGTGTTTTCTTCCGAGCTGGAGATCCATTGACAAATGTCCCACAATCCTCCCCGTACTCCTGTTGGGTCTAGGCTTTAAGTCAGTTTGTTCTGCCATGAGTCTTCCTGTCCAGAGTGGCCCCCAACATCTCCCTGGTCAGAAGGGATCCCCCTCTTCTGGCATTTCCCCAGAGTACCCAGCTGAGGAGGTCCCTAGGAAGAAGACATGCAAAAGGAGGCACATTGACTCCCTGCTGGAGTCCTTAACTGAGGATACTGACTTAGATGAAAAGGAAGGATCCCCCCCAAATACCCATATGAGGGCATCTCCTTGGGGACATACTGAAGTGAAAACATGGGTGGTCTGCCCAACGTGTTTCTTCTGAGGAGTCAGTTCTCTTGGAGTCATTTGGGACGGGCCCATCTTCATCCTGGATGACCCCCCGCAGTGGACACCCTGGTTGATTTGATATCCCACCGGGCATGAAAGGAACCAAACACCATACCCAAGCAACCTGATTGGTTTCTGGTGTCTCCAACAGATAGGAAACATTGGAGCATGGGTCTCTTAGTTGATGGCATCGTGGTGGTGGCAGCCACTAAGAAAGAGCTGGCAGAAGAAACTGCCATTGTCCATCTGCGTAACAAGGAGTTTAGAGCACTGGACAGGATTGTAAAGTGCATTTACTCCTTAGCCAACTTTGCTCTGAGGTCGTTGAACTACCTGGCCCATTTTACCCGGCTTCATAGAGATGTGATTAAGGAGCGCTCAGCATTTTTCTGAGTCCATGCCTGCGGAGGAATTTAATAATGGTTCTCCCAAGCTGACTACTATACTGTCTGTCACCAACTCATTGATGAGGTTGATCTCCCATACCACGGAGGGTACCTCAACAGCAGCTGATTCAGGGCTTTCCCTAAGGAGGCATGCTTAGATGAGGCTATGTTATTTCACGGGCCCTTAAGGCATCCTTTATGAATGCTCCTTACAATCGCTCCTTGCTGTTTTGGCCATCAGTTTGAGATACTCTCACCCGCAGCTAAAAGGATGGAAAGACCCTTTCTGCTGCAGGAATCAAATTTTCTACACCCTAGAGGTCCTTCTCCAGGAACCAGTGTGGAAGCAAGAAAATGTGGTTTTGCAAATCCCAAGGGTCTTTCCAGAACCTGTGCGGGGAACCCTCCTCTAGAGGCAGAGGGGGAGAGTTTGATGGTAGACTCCACCCTAGAGGCAGAGGGGGTCCATAGAACCAGGTCTTTACAGAAACCTTTTCCGACAGGCCTTACCAGCACTCTTGAAGTGCTGCCTGACTGTCTGTCTCTGGAGGCAGTCGGGGGCTGACTAGCTTTGCACTCAGAAGCCTGGACCCATTTGATTCAAAACTGTTGGGTGCTAAGCATAATATCTAGAGGCTATTACATTCCCTTTTTTCTTCCCCCAAACTCAAAGAACCTTCCTGACATGCCATCCAGTCAGAGGGGGCAGGCAGTACAGGAAATTCAACAACTGCTGCAAAAAAGTCATCCAAGAGATCCCAGTCGAGCAAAAAGGATTTAGAACCTACACCTACTTCTTTTTAGTGCTGAAAGACAGGGAATCTAAGATCCATTCTGGATCTAAGCAAGTTGAACAGATATATAAAGAAGTTGAGGTTCCGAATGGTTACAGTTCAGTATGTACTGCCACTGTTGCACATAGACGATGGATCTGTTTGATAGATCTCAAGGATGTATATTGTCACATCCAAATACAAGTGCTCCAGGAGATAGCTGCGCTTCCAGCTGGGAGCCAGTCATTATCAATTCAGAACACTGCCCTTTGAGTTGACCACAACCCCCCAGGTGTTCATCAAATGGATGGCAGTGGTAGCAGCTTACATGAGGCTCCAAGGATTCCAGGTCTTTCCATACTTGTTTGGCTCCTTATTGCTCCCACGAGGCATCAGTTAATCCAGGCCAGTTATCGCATTCTTTGGGCATCACCATAAACCTGAACAAATCCAACCTGATTCCTGTGCAGAACCTGGAATTTATAGGGACACAGCTGAACACAAGGGATCAGATGGCCTCTCTCCCTTTGCACCACATAACTATGAGGAATCCGGTACAGGACCTGTTATCCCAACAGGCCTCTACTGCATAGATGGTCTTAAAAGCCCTAGGATCCATGTCTGCAGCTATCCTATTATATCTGATATTGTCAATCCTCTTTCATTCCTTACGCGTGGGTATTGGTTCCGAGCTCTGAACTGAGCCGGCCATTTTACAAGCTCGCATCAGTTTCAAACTCTCGAGCTAAACTCTTACCCACAATCCCCCTCTCCCTGTTACCTCAGATATTTTTTGCCTCATTGCCATTCGGTCGTGTCAAGCTACTTCTCTTGAGCTAAGTACAGTCAATTGTTGTTTAATAGTTTTACAGATTACTTTTCTGTCTGGAAAGTTCATATTTTATTGTCTCTTACCCTATCGCATCTAGCGTTCATAATTTATTCAGGTTTTTCTGCTTCTTTCTTTACCTTTTTTACCACGAGGTATTCTCTTTTTTTACCATCGTTGGTAATCCTTTCCCTTTTCTTTCATTCCTTCAGGTACTCTCTTGTACCATTGCTGGTACCTTTTCTAATAATTAATTTGCTGTTATGGCAGATAAGAAAGGTAGTCCAGGGTTTAAGCGGTGTTCTGATTGTGGACACAAACTGCCTACTTCTGATGCACATTCCTTGTGTGTTTATTGTTCGGGGGTTTCCCATTTGTCTGTTGACCCACCCTGTACTATTTGTGAGAACCTTTCTAATAGAAACTTGTTGGAAAGGAAAAACAAGCCGTTACTGAAGGGACTTTTCAGAGGCTATTTCTGGGTCGGAGGCCTCAACCCCTCCTAGAGCCCATAAGAAAACCTTGGATGTTCCTACTAAGGCTAAATCTTTGCCTTCTTCCCCGGCTGGGGACTCCCGACAACCAAAACCTAAAAAGGCTAAAGTTTCGGCTCCGGAGTTCACTCAGTCAGCCCCAGTGCTTTTGGTGCCTAGACCTTTGGTACCGAGGCCTTCGGCTCCGTTATTGATTTCAGCTCCGTCTTCTCCTGCAGCCTTCTATATATTGGTACTGAGGGGCTCCTCAGTTCAGACCATTACCACTGTATCGGCACCGACTGTTCAGTCGGCGCAGACCTTGACCGCGTCTGCTCTGAGATCTTCCTCGGAACCGATGCCTTTATTGTTGACTCCAGTTTTATCGGTTCCAGCTTCGGCACCAACAACCACTTAGGCACCGATCCGTGTGTTGGTGCAGACCATGACCTTGGCACCAATGTTTTTTTCTGTGCAGCCAACAGTAGTCCAGTCTCTGACAGCACCGTTGTCCTCGGTGCGGTCAGATGAGATGTGCACCGAGTCTGCCTCTTCTGTGAACAGGCCTGTTTCTCCCTCAGTCTCTGTGAGGTCCACTAGAAGCCTTTCCGAACATGATGTGTTGCTTCTTGTGGACCAGGTACTCTTGGCAAGAGGTGTCCCACCCCTCAGGAACTATCCTTCCTTGGGAGGTGATCACCCATCTCCAAAGACTCCATGTTTTTCTACTCCTTCATTGCCTTTGAAGTCCATGGATATAGCACATTCTTCCCCTTCTGCGGTTCCCTTTATGGATCTCACTAAGGAACTGCAGTTGCCTTTGTGGCAGGAAAGTTTTGCTACGACCCAGGATGTCAGTTGTGACACTCACAGTTTGCTGCTCCACAGCCATCCAGGGACTCCGGGTCAGCAGGCTGAGCCACTTAGAGGAGGGGTGACCCCTGTCCTAGACATGCACTCCTCTTCGGGTGGACCAGCCTTCCAACTGATGGAGAAGGCTTTTGCTGCTGCTGGCGATACCGGACTGTCTATACCTCCGCCCTCCTCTGGTACACTGGTTTCACAAGTCACATCTAGCGGACACCGGGTTCAAGGGCCAGAGGACATATTCCCTCAGGAATCCCCTTTTCTGCTGTCTTCGCCAGCTTCTCCCACTGAGGAGGTCCACGGGAAAAGTTTGTGTAAGAGGAAGCACATGGACTCCACAGAGGAGTCCCTCGCTGAAGACACAGATTTCGATGAGGGGGAAGGATCTCCTCGGTCACCATCTGAGGTATTCTTTGGTGATATCCTTGAAATCCTGAAACAGAGAGGTGACTGGCAGTCCTCTAATCCAACCTCTGAGGAATATGTGTTCTTGCAGGCCTTTCTCACCTGGCCCCCTACCTCCTGGGTTACTCCACTTGTCCGGCTCATCGTGCAGCGTGCTTGGAAGGCTCCTGATACCGTCAAAGCTATTCCCCGGAGGCCAGATAAGATCTTGTCCCCTCCTGCTTCGGATCCCCATTGGTCCAAAGGACTTCCTGTGGATGCTTTGGTGGTGGCGGCCGCAACAAAAAAGGATCTCGCAGAAGAAGAAAGCCAGACTGTCCATCCGCCTAGCAAAGAGTCTCGGGCCCTGGACAGGATAGGGAAGGCGCACTTTTGCTTCAGCGACCTTTGCTATCATGTCCCTGAATTATGTGACACATTTTACCAGGCTTCAAAGGGATCTGGTTTCTGAGCTCTCTGAAACCTTGGCTGGTGCCGTGTCTGATGAGGTCTGTGACAAAGTGGCCCCTCAGCTGGCCACCATTGAATCTATATCCCAAACCTTCTAGCCCAAAGGTTCCTGGAGTTCATAAATTCAAATGCCATGGAGCAACTAGTCACCGTTCCCACAAGAGGAGAAAATATACTAGATCTCATCATCACAAACATGGGGACAAAATGCTCCACACCGGAAGTATATCCCTCATTGGTGAGATCAGATCATAAACTAATCTCACTGGCTATCCACATCCCGCCCCCACCCCAAACAAAAAAGACCACAGTGAAGAACTTCTCTAAAGCAAACTTCACACTACTCAAGACTGGTGTGGTATCCTTCAAGGCCCCCGAGCCAGTGGAAACCACAACCCAAGCTGCGGAAGCCCTTACAAATGCCTTCTACGAACACCTCCAGGAATGCATGGATCAGGCAATCCCTAATAAAACCAAGACTCTTTCCACCAAGGGCAAACGTCCAGTCTGGTGGACCCCAGCCATAAACAAACTTTACAATAAGAGGAGAAAGCTGTTACATGATAGAGCAAAATCCATAAAAGCGAAGACACCTTTGATCATTATTAGTAAAAAAATACGAGCACTCATAAAATCATCCAAGGCCAACTTTGAGAGAAAAATTGCCATAGATTCAAAAGACAATCATAAGGCCTTCTTCAGCTATGTTAGAAACCTGGGTGGAAACTCCCAGATATGCTCAGAATTAGTCCAAAATGATACAAAAATCACTGAACCCACAGACATTGCCAACATACTGGCAGACAGGTTCAGTGCAAACTTCACCCCTCTCCCCAAAGGAGAGATAACTATCCCAGCGGAGTGCAGCCTCCCCAGACATCTCCAATGCGCAGGTGAAAGCTGCTCTCTCTAAAGCTAAAAACACAGCATCAATGGGACCGGATGGTGTCCCCGGCTGTGTGCTACACGAACTCAATAAGGAACTAAACCCGCACATAAGGCAGCTGTTTAATCTTAGCCTTACCACAGGATACGTGCCCAAGGAGTGGCGTACGGCAACTGTGGTCCCACTACACAAAGGCGGTGCCTCTACGGACCCTGGTAATTACCCCGCCCCATAAGCTTAACAAGCCTGGTCTGCAAAGCTATGGAGAGGATCATAATGGAACTCATAAACAAAGACATAGGGGACTTGCAAACATTGGACCCGACCCAGTTTGGCTTTGTCAAGGGCAGATCATGCCTTTTGAACTTAGTCGACTTCTTCGAAACAGTCACCAAGGCCATTGATGAGGGAAAGGCAGTCCATACAGCCTACCTTGACCTTGCAAAAGCTTTCGACACAATACCCCACTCGGGTATTATAGAGAAACTTACCAGCTTAAATGTAAACCCATATGTCACAAGATGGGTTGCAAACTGGCTAAAGGACAGAACCCACAGGGTTAGAGTAGCTGGCGCCATGTCAGACTCCAAGCCGGTCACAAATGGTGTCCCACAGGGCTCAGTCCTTGGCCCCCTGTTGTTCGGCATCTACTTCTCAGAAGTACAGGCTAACATAGGAGGACTATGGCTGACAAAGTTTGCAGATGACTGCAAACTGGGAGCCATAGTGGAAAGTACATCGGACACACATATCCTTCAGAGGGGTCTCACGGAAACTGATAGCTGGTGCCAGAGCCATGGCCTGAAGTTAAATGCCAAAAAATGTATAGTCATACCCTTCGGGAAAAACAAGGTAACCCCAAGCTACCATATAGGGGGCAATCCACTAAGCACAGAAGAGGTTATCAGGGACCTGGGGACCCAGGTTGACAGTGGCCTTTCTTTTGACACTCACATTGCTAAAGTGGTTAGAAAAACCTTCTACATTGCCCACCTGATCATGAAGGGATTCACATCCAGATCAAGTGAGGTCATTGTTCCCCTGTACTCTTCACTTATCAGACCAATGATCGAGTACAATGCCCCATTCGGGATGTATCTCACCCGACACCTGCAGCAATTGGAGAGACCCCAAAAGTTCCTCACCAAAAGGATAAAGGGACTCCAAAATCTGTCATATGCTGCCAGACTGAAGAAACTCCAGCTCTATTCAGTCACATACTGTCTGCTCAGAGGTGACCTGTGCCTGACATACAAGGCCATGTCCAACCCGGAATTAATGGACATGCTCCACATCAAAAAATCCAAATCTACCAGATCCACTAGAGCAAGCGACTTAAACTTTAGCACGGATATAAATAGGACATGCTGGAGGGATAGATTTGTCACCCAGAGACTCCCTATGTTGTGGAATAAAATCCCGGTCCATGTGAGGCAGAGCACCTCGCTGGCTCTTTTCAAGAGAAATCTTGACCGGTGGATGGGAGATCGTAGGTTTACCCCGGGAATACTCTGTGTCACTGCTGGACAGAGGCACAACAAACTAATGGGCACAGTATTTTTTAACATAAGGGGTGGCGTAAGCCACAAAAACTCTGGGCTAGGCTTATAAATGCCTTAGGGCAGATAGCCTAGTATAAACCTATGAACCTAACCTATGAACCTATATCTAACTTCTCTATGCGACCGATGTCTCATGCATCAGGAGCAGCTAGAGCAGCCGGTTCAGCTGCTGTCTTGAGACGACATGGCTGGATGCGCTTGTGAATTTCGTGGAACCCTTTAAATCTTCTTTTCTTAATGCCCCATTGAGGCCTCCTCGTTGTTTGGGCCCAAAGTTAAAAGCACACTGGCCAGATGTGAATAGGACATTAAGACCCTTTCTGCCATAGGTGCCTGTTATTCTTCCCCTCAATGTGCTTTTTCCCGAAACCAAAAGAGTGGGAAAATATGGTTCAAGAAATCTCAGAGTCCTTTCCATGACACACAGGCCGAGTTCTCCCCCAGAGGCAGAGGGGTAAACTCACAGGGAAGACGCTCCTTTTGGGGCAGAGGGGGACTGCATAACCAGGGTTCCAGGGATTCTTTCCCTGGTCAATCCTACCAGCGCTCCTGAAGAGCGGCCCAACTCCTATCCTCTGGAGGCGGTTGAGGGATGTTTCTCCTTCTACCCTTCTGCCTGGCTAACCATCACCACCGATTCCTGGGTACAAAGGATTATAACCAGAGGTTATCATATCCCCTTTGATCTTTGTCCCGTCCCTTCAAAAAATCTTCCTGACGTTCCACCCAGTCAAAGGGAAGAAGCAGCACTAGAGATAGAAAAGCTGCTAAGAAAGAGAGTCATCCAAATAGTCCCACCAGACCAGATAGGATCCGGATTCTACTCAAGACTATTTTTGGTGCCAAAGAAAACTGGGGACTAGAGACCAGTTTTGGATCTCAATGTATTGAAAAAGTTTGGGAGAGTACAAAAATTCCAGATAGTCACAATACAGTCTATCCTCCCGCTTTTGGAAAAAGACGATTGGATGTGCTCTATAGATCTTCAAGATGTGTACTACCACATAAAGGTGAACAGGCCACCAAGAAGATTTCTGCGCTTCCGTGCGGGAGCCAGTCACTACCAGTTTAGAGTACTGCCCTTCGGACTCTCCACAGCCCCCAGAGTGTTCACAAAGTGCATGGCAGTTGTCACAGCTCACTTGTGACTTCAAGGATTCCAGGTGTTTCCATACCTAGACGACTGGCTCATTTCCACCCCCACCAGACATCTACTGGAAAAAGCCCTGGCATACTCTCTCTTCGCTGCTCAAAGGCTAGGCATAACCATAAACTGGCAAAAATCCAATCTCACCCCATCTTAGTCGACAGAATTCATAGGGGTTATCTTGGACACAAAAAAACTGCAGAGCTGCTATTCCAGAGCACAGAATTCTGAGGATAAAGGAACAACTAATTCCAATCCTTTCAAAGGAAAAATCCACGGCTCACTCAGTTCTACAGCTGTTGGGTTCCATGGCAGCCTCTATCACATTGTTCCCCTGGCCAAGTTTCACATGAGGCTTCTACAATGGCTAGTGCTCACCCACTGGTATCCTTTTCATCATCCTCTTTCAGCCATGATTTGAGTAACCAACAGGTGCAAACAGGATTTAAATTGGTGGATGACACAATCTCTCACAGTGGTCTCGCCCCTTCTCCCCCCAGCAACCCAAGGCCACAGTGACCACGGACACCTCCCTGATGGGGTGGGGGGGCTATGTCAGGGACAGACAGTCCAAGGCACTTGGTCCGAACTGGAGGCCCATGTTCTAGAGCTGAGGGCGGTGCTTCTGGAGTTGCAAGCATTCCATCCCCTACTGCCGTCTGGGACAATTGCGATTCAGTCCGACAACATAGTGGTGGTGTGGTACATCAGCAAGCAAGGTGGAACCATATCTTACCCCCTTTGTCGAGAGACCATGAGGATATGGCAGTGGGCGATGGCTACCAACCGTTTTCTTCTAGCAACGCACATTCCCGCGAGTTCCAACGTGATAGCAGACAGACTCAGCAGGTGCATTCTTCAACCTCACGAGTGGTCCCTGAATCCCTTAATAGCAGTGGAGATCTTCCACCGCTGGAGCCGTCCTTGCTGCCACCTCTTTGCATCCCTGACCAACTACAAATTCAGCAACTACTTCGCCCTGATTCCCCCTCTAGGACAGTGACCCAGGGACGCTCTGGTCCACGATTGGCCCTCGGGTCTTCTTTATGTATTTCCACCCTTTCCCCAGTTTCTGAAGAAAGCCTGTCGGTTGAAGATCAAGCTGATCCTCATAGCACCATATTGGCCTTGGCAAATTTGGTTCCCCTTCCTTTGGCCTCACCTACTAGATTGATCATGGATTCTCCATCCAACCCCAGAGTTGATCTCACATCCACAGAACCTGATTCATCCCAACTTGAACAGCCTGAAGCTCACGGCTTGGCTCCAATTCCCTTGATTGCCAAGCAGAATAATCTTTCTTTACCAGTACATGATATTCTCATTGCTTCTCATAAGTCTTCCACTAGAATTACTTATCTGAGCAAGTGGAAGAGATTTACCCATTGGCTGAAAGATAAACAAATAGACCCCTTTTCAGCACCAGTGTCGATAATACTAGACCATCTGGCCGACCTGTTTCAATAGTGTCTGTCGGCCTCTACCATTAGAGTTCATTTGGCTGCAATTTCTAATTTTCATGAGAGTGTCCAAGATTCCTCTCTTATGTCCCATAAATTGTGCAAGACCTTCATAAAAGGTGTGAATCATCTGAAGCCACCTTTATGAGAACCTATTCAACCATGGGATTTATCATTAGTTCTACAAGCTCTGACAATGTCACCTTTCGAACCAGCCTCTTCTTGCGACCTCAAGTATTTGTCATGGAAAACCTTGTTTTTGGTCGCCATTACTTCTGCCAGACGCATTTCTGAGCTTCTTATGTATCAAGAGTCCATACTTGATTTTTCATAGAGATAGTGTCTCTGAGAACTAATCTGTCATTTCTGCCTAAAGTGAACTCTGAAATGTCCATTAATCAAGCCATTGAATTGCCAGTTTTCTTTCCCAGTCATTCAAACAGAGGAGAGTATTGCCTACATACCCTAGATATACACAGGCAAAGCTGTTTTTACTTAAACAGGACTAAACCCTTTCGTAAATCTGACCAGTTATTTTTGGCCTTTTCTGGACCTAGATTAGGATCTGCTGTTGCTAAGGTCACATTAGCTAGATGGTTGAAAAACTGTTTGACCTTTATTTATACACAACATAATATCTCGTTGCCTACTACCATGAAAACTCATTCAA
>NC_056741.1:1012712696-1012790196 GCF_019279795.1 Protopterus annectens | reverse complement strand
CAACCCATGAATTTTCAAGTGGCTGTCATGAAATTTTGCAAAACTCTTTTCCAGTGGTAGATAGACTTGCCGATTGTGTTTCAGGGTTGACCTTTTAACATTCGTCATATTGATCACTGCTGCAGTAGCCTTGGCTATATGAGTTATACCCTGCCCAAGGGTTCAACGTCTAGGCAGCTTCCAAAGCTGCAGGGCACATGCACTCAAACTGTCAGGCAGCTCAAGCTGAGCTGACTAAAAGACAAGTTGAAGTGTCAAGCCCATCAGATCTTTACTGCCGACGAAAAGTAGACTCCTCTGAGGCTTTTGAGAATTGACTATCAGCTTGTGCTGTTCCTTTGCTGTATAAGAAAGTTCCATTGGGGAAAAACTTCCATTTAATAATTTCTAATTATTTATTCTTTCCTCTTCAGGAAAATTATTTTAAATTTAGGAGTTTGTGTTTTAATGGACTGTCGTGAAACTGTACTGCACTTTTAAACTGAACCACTCTTTTTTCCTCTAATTTTAAAAGCTTTTTAAAGTAACTGGAAAACATTTTTTTTTCTGTGGAGAAATTGTTTATTTTACTTTGTGGGGCTGGCAGAGTGCTTAAAACTGCTTTTTTGTGTTTGTCTGGAGAAAAAGTGACTTTTAAAAAAAGACTATTTTTACCGGCATTTCCTGCTTGTTTGCCCTGAGAAACAGTTAAGCAAACAGCCTTTGCCATCATAGCATGCTAGATTTTTTCCTCATCCGCATTGAGTGACTCTGCTTTGTTCATTAATTGTACCTCAGACCACAGATCTTTTACCCAAATCCCTCCGGTGTTGCACCTACAACCAGTATGGACAGGGGGTTACCCATGTCCTCTGCAGCTATTTGGGGTCCCCTCAGTGGGCAAGGAAGAACCACTCTTGTTGGTCCTAGGAGAGGAAACAGAGACGGCTTCCCTGTTTTTTGAGAAAGTTGTGCCCATTCCTAGAGAAGCTGCTGCTGCCGCTGCTAATAACACTGTTGGCCCCATTTTTTTCAATCAATAAGCAGCAGAAAACTAAGCATGCATCTACTCCTGCACAAATTTCCATAGGCAGGAGTAGTTTACTAGGTCTGGCTCAGAGTTTCTTTCAGGCTATTGATCCTTCTTTGATAGTGTTTTTTTGTTAAACGAAAGAGGGGATACTTCCTTTCTTGAAGTTGTTCAAGATTCTGAATCTGGGCAGGAGGATGGAGGGACAGATACAGGGTTTTCTCTTCAGATTTCTGATTTAGACTCAGAGGAGAGCTCAGTTTTTGATTTCCCTGTAGGGTTTCTCTATCTTTGAGACTACTAGAATATGGCATTGTTTGCAGTGAGAGAATAGTGAGGTTTCTCAGTCCCCTGGAAACTACTGTAAACTGTTTTAGAAGGAATTTCCAGAACCTGCACTAATTCCTCCAGTTTTGCCTGCCTTGTTGGATGTATGTATTTCCTGACAGTCAACCAGCTGCTCCTAAAAAGGCAGATAGGATGCGTAAAGTTTTAGTCCTTTTAATTTTTATACATTAATGTGATACAGCAGCTATAATCTGGTTAATCCTTCTGCTGCTAAACAGTTAGTTCCAATTTCACTATTTCTGATAAGGATGGGGAGATTATTGAAAAGTAGTTGGGGGAGGGTGCATGCTTCAGCAGCCTTGATTTTCATAATTTTGAATTGTCTGACTCTTATGTTAAGGTTTGTTCTGGCTAATTGTGAAGATATGAGGAATATTTTGTCTGAAGTTTCATTCTTGTGAGGAAAAATCTTCTTTTAAATGTTCAGTCATTTTCTTACATTGTTTGTCAGAACTCGTATGCAGTGTGTGTGTGTGTGTGTGTTTGTGTGTTTGTGTGTGTATGACTGTATGACTTCTTCAAGGGCTTTGTCAGAAACTGAATAGGTGGTGATGAAAATGGGATTTTTAATTCTCCTTTGGGTAGAGATTTAGTTTTTGGCCCCTCTGCTTGCAGAGGTGATCAAAAAGTATGATGAAAGGGGTAAGGTGCTACAGGGAATATAATTAATTTTTAAGCCTTCCTTTTCAAAAATTTTCAAGGGATTCTCTAACACCTTATCCAATTTTAGGTTCTTAGGTTGTACTAGGCTATTGGCCCTAGGTCCTATACAAGTCTAGCCATAACAATTCCCTGGATATTTCTTCCCACAATATTTACTTCTCTGGACCCCTGTCTAGCAGGGTGACTGACATGAACCCCAGGGTGAATTTCCTATCTTCCATCCAATCATCAAGTTTCCTTTTGAATGTGGCCAATGAGGTGCTCTGCTTGACATGTATGAGCAGTCTATTCCAGAGTATGGGGAGTCTCTGGGTCAGGAACCTATTCCTCCAGCATGTTTTGTTCATTGTGATGACAAGGTTTGGATCCCTGGAGCGTTTGGCTCTGAGGGATTGGGATTTCTTTAAGTGGAGCATGTGCAACAGCTCAGTGTTTGACATGACCTTGTATGTTAAGCAGAGATCGCCTCTGAGTAGACGATGTGCCACAGAGTATAGCTGGACTTTTTTTTTTTTTAGACGGCCAGCATATGGCATCTGCTTTAGGTCTGTGATTCTTTTAGTGAGGTATTTCTGTGGCCTTTCCAGCTGTTGCAGATGTCTTGTGAGGTACATACCAAACGGGGTATTATACTCTATAATGGGTCTAATGAGGGATGAGTACAGTGGGACAATGACCTCCTTTTTTCTGGATGAAAAGCCCTTAGTGATGAGGTGTGCCACATAGAAGGATTTCTTAACTGTTGTCGTGATGTGGTTATTGAAGGTGAGACCACTGTCCACCTGTGTTCCTAAGTCTCTCATTACACTTTCGATGTTTAGTGTACTGCTACCTATGTGTTAATTCATGGGTACATGTTTTTTTCCAAAGGGGATAACTGTACATTTCTTTGCATTAAGCTTGTGCCCATGGCTCTGGCACCAGGCATCTGTTTCTGTAAGGCCCTTGTGTAGAATATCCACATCATTTGGGGATTCAATAATGGCTCCCATTTTGCAGTCATCTGCGAAATTTGTTAGCCAGAGTCTCTTAGTGTTGGCCTGTACTTCAGAGAAGTAGATGCCAAACGAGTGGTCCCAGGACTGAACCCTGAGGTACTCGACTTGTCACTTGTCTGGAGCTGAATTTGGAGTCGGCTACTTTTACAGTCTGGGTTCTGTCAGTAAGCCAGTTGGCAACCCATCGAGTGACGTAGGGATTTATGCCCACTGATTCCAGAGTAGGGGATGGTGTCGAAGGCCTTGGCGAGGTCCATATAGGCTGTGTGGACCGCCTTACCCTCTTCCACAGCTCTGGAGACTGATTCGAAGAAGTCATTCAGATTCAAGAGACAAGATCGACCCTTCACAAACCCAAACTGGGTGGGATCCAGTGTTTGAAGGTTGCCAATGTCCTTGTTTATAAGTTCCATGATAATGCGTTCCATGCCCTTGTAAGTCAGGCTTGTCAGGCTGATGGGAAGGTAGTTCCCGAGATCCAAGGTGGATCCTCCCTTGTGGAGTGGGATAACTGTAGCTGTGCACCACTCAGTGGGCACGAACCCTGAGTTGAGGCTATGATTAAACATGACACTTAGGTGAGGTGCCAGTTCATTTTGTAGTTCATGTAGTACACAGCTTGGGATGTCATCTGGTCCCATGGATGCTGTATTGTTAGATTTGGAGAGTACAGTTTCTACCTATGTGGCCGTCATTACTGGAATTTGGCAATCTTTTGGTATTGAGATGGGCCCTTTAGGGGGTGAAGTTAGCACTAAATCGATCTGCCAGGATATTGGCAATATCCTTTGGATCAGTATATTTAATGCCATTCTGTTGTAGCTCAGAGCAGATCTGAGCATTGCCATTTAGATTCTTGACATAACTATAGAATGCCTTGTGGTTGTCTGTAGAATCTTTGGCAATTTTATTTTCATAACTAACATTTGAGGATTTTATGAGGGATCTCAGCTTCTTACTGAGGCTGGTGAGGGAGATTTTTGCATCCTGGGATTTTCCTCTTTTTTGCAACAGTTTCTTCCTTCTGTTGTATAGTTTGTTTATAGCAGGGGACCACCAGATTGGCTTCCTTTTTTTTGGAGAAGAGCATCTTGGTTCTATTTGGGATGGCACGATTCATGCACGAGTGGATGTGCTTGTACGGTGCCTTAGTGTTGGATTCTGCAGTCGAATTTTCAGATCCCGTCTGCATGGGTGTCGTGAAGTTGGTCACTTCTGACTTCAGTTGCATGAAGTTGGCTTTGGAGAGGTTTTTTTAAGGAGGTTTCCTTACTGGGGGGTGGGGGTGGGATGTGAATGTCAAGGGTGATTTGCTTATGGTCAGACCTGACCAATGAGGGGGTGACCACTGGTGTGGAGCATCTATCTCCCATGTTGGTAATGACCAGGTCCAGGATATTGGAGCCCCTGGTGGGAAAATGGATTAGTTGATCCAGGGCGTTTGAATTTATGAATTCCAAGAACCATTGGGAAAAGGAGTTGATACCCCGAGTAATTTTCCCAGTTAATGGCAGGGTAGTTTAAATCACCCAGTATTAGGGGGTTTGGTTGTATCTTAATATTTTCCAGTATGTTTAGAAAGGTGTAGTGAGAATCTTGGGACATGGTGGGGGATCTGTAGCAAGCTACAGTTTGGATTGCAGTCTTACCTAGTGTTAGTTGCACCTGGAGAATTTCAGATGCATTGTGTTGGGCAACTAGCCTGGAGGTGTGAATATCCTTGGTGAATATGGACACTCCTCCACCTTTAATGTTTTGGTCTTGGTTTTGTGGCTGAAAAGTGTGGTAAGAGTTGTAGCCTGGTATTGCAGGGGTGCTCTCTGCAGCCTTGAACCAGGTCTCAGTTAATGCACAGATATCGATGTTCTCCATTTTTAGGAGTGCCTCGAGAGAGTGTATTTTGAGGTTTAGACTTCTAGCATTGAGTAGCATTACCTTCAGATTTTGCATGCTTGTATCTGTTACGGTGGTGGTTTTATCCTTTGAACCTTGCCTAAAAAAGGCACTATAGGGGTGGCAAGAGCTTTAGCCAGTAACCTGAATCCCAGGGGTGTCAGGTGCAGACGATCTCTGGCAGTGCATCGTGGTTAGTCAGTCATGTCTTCCCAGGCAGACAGATACTGGATCCCCTTTGAATGACACCAGAAGCTTTGCCAATTGTTGAAGTCAATCATTTTGTCCTTATACTGTGGTATCATTCTGGGCGAAGGCAGGATGCTTCTCAGGGCTAGGGTCATACCTGCCTGGGCCACATGATCCAAGAGCTCTTCCATGTCTTTTTTCATGTAGTCCAGGGAGGTACGTCTCAAGTCATTCACTCCAGCATGGACAATGACAGAGTTGTATTTATACTTGTTGTGGAGTGACTTGAGTGCGTGCGTTATGTGGCAGATCCTGGCACCCGACAGGCAGCTGACTTTAATTTTCTCCTTGTTCAGCCTGGTAAGTGGGACATCAGTGTGCCTGACTATAGAGTCACCTATGACTAAAGTGTTGGGTACATTGTCTTGCCTTAGGGTCTGTTGTTGGGTGGCACACTGGTGTTGCGAGCTGTGTGTGACTTTGGTTGTGACTGGTGTTTGCGTTTCAGCTTCAGAGGTCCTTGTTGATTTGGGCAGGTTAATGTTAAGTCCTCCGTATATGTGAGTTTGTGTTGCTATGTGTGGGTGTTGATGGTGTGGGTTTTGAAGGGCTATTAGTTGCTTGAGGTGTAGTGCAGCTGTTAACCTTCTCCTCTTGACTGTCTAGCACAATCTTGGCCGGAGAGAGCTTTGCTTCCAATTTGGCTATGTAAGTGCATCTCTCGCAGGTTGTAGTGTTGGGTGGTAGGAAGAGAGGATTGTCTGTGCACATGAGGCAGTTGCCGCATTGCCCCAGTATGCCTAGATTCACCAGGTGGACAGGAGAAATCACCGGAAGCTGACCCTTGGACATGCCTGTTTAGGTGCTTTTTTTGTAAAGTTTAAGAGCTGTTTTCCCTTACCTTTGCAAGGTACTTTGCAATTATAGGCTGTTTAGTGCCTACGATTAATTTCTCCTTCTTGACAAGGAGAGTTGAGTGCTTGTATCAGTTTCAGGCTTCCTAGTGCTTTCCATGCTTTCCAGCAGGTTCTAGAGCAAGTGCTAGTCACAGAGGTTCAGATTTTAGTGCTACTACTGAGAAACCAGTTAGTTCTAAGGAAAATTTGAAGAGGAGACTTCCTGGCCCCTGGAATAGTTTAACTGTAGCCTCGTAGTGCTGCACGATGCACAAAATGTGCAAAGACATGCGTTTTTAAGCAAGAAAGTTGAAAGGGATAGAAATCAGCCCAAAAAGGCTAATAAAATTACAATTTCAGAGCTGGAAACTACTCCTCTAGTGTTACATAGGCAGTACAATGCTCACCACTCCCCCTGGTAAGCAGTAGGACTTCCCTCTACCACAGCAAGGTCTGGATAGCTCTGAACACAGAAAATAGTCCTGAGACAAGCAAGGCCTGGGATATGGACTGGCAAGGAAAGGTGAGAAACGAGCAAACAAGATAGTATTTTTTTTGTTGAAACAGGCTAAACAATGGAATAATACAGTAAATAAACGCAGAAAAGGCTAACACACTTGAGTGTGTAGTCCTAAACAGTAAATGCAATTAAAACTCGGCAAAATTAGCAATGTAAAACTTTTTAAATGAAACAATGCAAGTGCACAACTGAAAAACGATTTAAGAGGCAGTAATACAGCAGAGTAAGTAGCTAGTCTGCATATACAGAGAAGTCTATATATACAGAAAAGCAGCTAAAACACACAAGCAATTCAGATGCAGTGCAACCTAGAGCACTTGTGGTGCAGCAATATTATGGCAATTACAGTTATAATAAATGCTCTAAAATATACTCTATATTTCCAAAATGTTTGAGAAGAACAGTCAGAACACAAGACGTTTCAGGCAATTTTTTTTTTGAAAGGGAAAAAGGAGAAACAGAAGGCATTCTCAGATGTTCTCTCTGTATTAGGTAGAATGAGCTAATGACACTAGACTGGGAGGAGTGTCCCAGATCAGATTTACAGTAGGGGCGGGCAACTGCAAAGCCACCAAGTATGACAACAACACACGAACAGGGAGGGAGAGTGGGGACCCAATACAAAAGCTATTAGCCTACAGACAGTAAACACTACAGAAAGCCACAAAATGAAAGTTTTTAAACAGATAAAGGAGCAAAGAGACTCTACAGAATGCTTTTAACTGCAAACAAATCACTTATCCGTGCAGATTAGTTAATAGCAATAAAATACACTAAAAACTATGCAGCAGGTAATAAAAAGTGCTATATGTAAATTGCTAAAAACAATAATCAGTATAAATAATCCAAAAAAACAGGATACTTGTATATCTCAGATCAGAGTTGTAGTCAACGCCCCTTCTCCACTCTGCTCAGTGTGTATAGGTTCATAGGTTGGTACTGGGCTATCTGCCCGAAGGCATATATTAGCCCAGCCACGTTGTGTGGTATTCACCGCCCCTTTAGTAGTTCCCTAGACCCTTGTACTAGCAGCTAGTACCCGTGGCCCCTATCTAGTAGTGCTGTTGGTGTGATCCCCGGTGTGAACTTTCTGTTACCCATCCACTCATCAAGGTTCCTCTTGAAGAGTGATAGTGAGGGGCTCTGTGTTATGTAGATCAGGACCCTGTTCCATAGTAAGGGAAGTCTCTGCGAAGGGAATCTATCCCTCCAGCATGTTCTATTCATTGTTGTGTTGAGGTTTATATCCCTAGAGCATGTAGCTCGAGTAGATTTGGTTTTGCTAAGATGGATCATGTTCAACAATTCTGGGTTGGACATGGCTCTGTACGTTAGACAGAGATTGCCTCTGAGAAAGTGGTATGCAACAGAGAACAGTCTTAGCTTTTTCAATCGTGCTGCATAGGGCAACTGTTTGAGGCCAGTAATCCTCTTGGTTAGGTACCTCTGTGGTCTCTCCAGCTGCTGGAGATGTCTAGCCAGGTAAATTCCAATTGGTGCATTGTACTCAATAATGGGTCTGATGAGGGAAGAGTAGAGGGGCACCATTACATCCTTGGATCTTGTTGTGAACCCTTTTGTGATCAGATGGGTCACATAGAAGGATTTTCTAACCACTTTGGCAACATGGTTATCAAAGGAAAGCTGATTATCTACTTGGGTCCCTAGATCCCTTATTTCTTCTTCAGATTTCAGGGGATTACCTCCTCTGTTGTAGTTTGCGGGTACTCTGTTTTTTCCAAATGGGATTACTACGCATTTTTTTGCATTTAGCTTGAGACCATGGCTTTGACACGATGCATCAGTCTCATTTAGGCCCTTCTGGAGGATCTCCATGTCGGCCAGAGACTCTATTATAGCGCCCAGTTTGCAGTCGTCCACAAACTTAGTCATCCACAGCCCTTCACGTGCTTGCCTGTACGTCTGAGAAGTATATGTCAAACAGGAGGGGCCCCAGGACAGAGCCCTGAGGCACACCACTCGTTACTGGTCTGGGTTTGGACATAGATCCCGCTATTCTTACTTTATGGGATCTGTCTGAGAGCCATTTTGTGATCCATCTTGTGACGTAAGGGTTTATGCCCAGGCTGGTGAGCTTATCAATAATACCTGAATGGGGAATGGTGTCAAATGCTTTAGCAAGGTCAAGGTAAGCCGTGTGTACCTCCTTTCCCTTATCTATAGCCTGAGTAACTGTCTCAAAGAAATCCACCAGGTTCAAGAGGCATGATCTGCAGTTGACGAAGCCTAACTGTTTGGGGTCCAGCGACTGGAGGTTCCCAATCTCTCCATTTATGAGTTCCATAATGATTCGCTCCATAGCCTTACAGATCAGACTGATCAGGCTTATTGGTCGGTAGTTCCCAGGGTCAGTTGTGGCCCCACCCTTGTGTAGCGAGACCACCGTTGCCATGCGCCATTCTATGGGCACATATCGTGTGGAGAGGCTGGGACTGAACCGGGTATTAAGATGCGGGGTTAATTCCTTTTGGAGCTCGCGTATGACACAGCCTGGGACACTATCTGGTCCCATGGAGGCAGTGTTTTTAGCTTTAGATAGAGCCTTGTTAACCAACGTATCAGTAATAATTGGACTTACACAATTCCCTGGAATGGTAATGGGCCCTGTAGGTGGTGAGGTGGGGGAGAAATTTGCACTGAACCTGTCAGCCAAGATGTTGGCAATGTCAGAAGGGTCAGTGTATTTTGTTACATTTTGTACTAGCTCAGAACAGAGCTGAGTGTTGCCATTTAGGTTTTTGACGTAGCCATAGAAGGCCTTATGGTCATCCTTGGCAACTTTCTTTTCAAAATTAGCTTTAGTTGACTTGATGAGGGCCCTCAGTTTCTTACTAATGCTGATCAGGGATGATTTTTCTACTTGAGATTTGGCCTTTTTTTTGTATAAGTCTCCTCCTTTTATTGTAAAGTTTTCTTATGGCCGGGGTCCACCAGACTGGTTTCTTCTTGCTTGAGGAAGGAGTCTTGGTTTTATTTGGGATAGCACGGTCCATGCAATCTTGAAGATGCATATAGAGTGCCTTGGTGTAGGATTCCGCATCCTGGATATCATTATCCTTTTGCAAGGGAACAGTGAAGCTTTCTACTTCGGATGCAAGTAGTTTGAAGTTTGCTTTGGAAAGGTTTTTGACTATGGTTTCTTTGACTGGGGAAGGTGGAGGGGTGAGGATGTCCAAGGTTATCCGTTTGTGGTCGGATCTGACCAAGGAGGGAGTGATAACGGGTGATCTGAAGTAGGAGATTCATTTGTCAGCAACCTGTGGGTATGGATCTGATATCGAATCCGAACCGGCATGGTTTATCCAGCTATGGATCCGAGCTCCTAGCTCCTCCCCTCACCCATAATGCCCTGCTCTCCCTACATGACCTCAGATCTAGTTTGCCACGTTCATGGTGACAGCTGGATTTTGAGCTCCTGTCAGCTAAGTGCTTTTTTGGTATTTTAAAAAGGGATTTTCTGTCAGAAAATAGTTTGTGTGAAAGTATTAGGTTTTCCCCCTGTTAATCTACTACTCTCTTTAATGATGGCGCCAGTAGTTCCACAGTCAAAATACAGCTAGCGGCCATTTCTCATTACCATGTTGGCCATGATTCAGGGCCACTTATGTCAGCTAAGTTATGCAAAATCTTCCTAAAAGGCACCTTTTTGCTCAGACCCCCTGTCAAAGAAACAGTTCCCCCGTGGGATCTTTCCTTGGTACTTCAGGCCTTGACCGCTCCCCCCTTCGAACCTGCGGCCACAGTAGATCTTAAATTCTTGTCTCTTAAGACTGCTTTTTTGGTAGCCATTACTTCGGCTAAGAGAGTTTCTGAACTTCAGGCCCTGTCCATGAAACCGCCTTATTTGATCTTCCATCCGGACCGGGTGTGCCTCAGGATTAACCCCTCTTTTCTTCCTAAGGTAGCTTCGGAAGCTAACATTAATCAGTCCATCAACCTCCCTGTTTTCTTTCCTAAGTATCAAAACAAAGGTGAATACAAGCTGCATTCCTTGGATGTTCACAGGCAGCTTTGTTTTTATCTTCACAGAACAGCTGGTCATAGGCAATCCGACCAGTTGTTCATTTCCTTTGCCAAATTCAATCTGGGTAAACCAATTTCCAAAGTTTCTTTGTCACGCTGGATTTCTCAGTGTATTCTGTTAGCGTACCAAGCTTCTGGGAGGCCCGCACCGGAGGGATTCCATGCTCATTCGACCCGGTCTGTCTCTACTTCAGCGGCCTTTAAGTCTAGGGTTCCTCTGGATGACATTTGTTCAGCAGCCACTTGGGCTTCATCTCATACCTTTATTTCTCATTACAAGCTGGACATCACGTCTAGAGGTAGAGCATCCTTTGGCTCCGCGGTGCTCCGGAATGTCCTTCCATGCTGGCCACCCAAGATTCAGGTAGCTGGGGACTCTGTCCCACAGGTTGCTGACAAATGAATCTCCTATTTCAGATTTAGAAGTTATGTACTTGCCATAGCGTTCCATCTGAGTAGGTGGAGTCATTTGTCTGCAACCATCCCGCCCTCCTATCCCCTCAGCCTTGTCAGTTTCCTGCATAAGGTGTGTTACCCTTTGGTTAGGGTAGTTGGTGCAGGGCAAACTCGATCTGAGGTCATGTAGGGAGAGCAGGGCATTATGGGTGAGGGGAGGAGCTAGGAGCTTGGATCCATAGCTGGATAAACCATGCCGGTTCGGATCCGATATCGGATCCATACCCACAGGTTGCAGACAAATTAATCCACCTACTCAGATGGAACGTTATGGTAAGTACATAACTTCTAATTGTACAATGGGCGCTCTTATTTGTGATGATTAAATCCAGTATGTTGACCCTCTAGTGGGGGGACATACTAGTTGTTCAAGGGCATTTGAATTTATAAATTCTATGAATCGCTTAGCATAGGAGTTGGAACATTGGTAGTTTGCCCAGTCTATACAAGGGTAGTTGAAATCACCCAAGATTATGGTGTTGGATAGGACCTTTATATGTTCCATTGTCTCAAGGAATGCAGAGTGAGCATCTTGGGACATGGTATAGACAGAAATCCTCTCAAAGTTTGGGCTTAAATGCCAGAAGATACAACCTTAGACAACTTTTTTTAGAAAAAGCACAAAAGAACCAGCCCCCACTAGCCAGCAGCCAATTAACACAATCTAGCCAAGGTAAAGAAAGGCTTCTGCTAATTCAAGATGGCCTGTTCATGTGCTCAACAAAATGTAGTTTTACAGTTGATCTGATGTCATTTTTATTCATTCCTCAACCTGTGGGTTCAGATCTGAACCTTGGATCAACTCTGCCGACTTCTATATCCCTAGGATCCATTTCTTGAGCTCCTCTCTTACCCATAATGCTTCATTCCTCCAGATTACCTCAGATCTTGTTTGCTGCTCATCAAGACAGACCAGGATTGCGACTTTCTCAAGATCCTTACTTGTGGGTTAGTGAGTTTTTGTGTGTTGTTTAGTCTGCCAATTCCTCGTTTTTATTATTTCTAACCATCATTACTGATATATGTGTGCATGTGTGTGTGTGTGTAGATATATATATATATATATATATATATATATATATATATATATATATATATATATATATATATACGGATCTACCTGACAACATCGACAGTGCATAACACCGACAACGACATCACCAACGCCACATAATCGACAGTTCACAAACACGACACCTCATACACTCAACACATCATAACAACAATCAACAAACAAAACAAATCCCCTGTCCAAAAACCACACACACAACACAAGCACACCAAAATCCTTACAAACAAATACTAAACCTTACATACACAACTATCTACAACCCTAACCGAAACCCTAACCCTAAGGTCCGTTACTATCGCACACTCACCTAACCCACGCCCTAACCCTAACTCACTTAACCCGCCCCTAACCCAAAAAATATCACTACTGCACCCTTACCTAACCTCGCCTAACCCTAACTCACTTAACCCACTATCCCTACAGACCCAACATCGCACACTTACCTTACTCGCACCCTAACGTCCGTCACTACCGCATACTTACACATCCTTTCCCCATCTCGGTGTTCTCCGCATCGGTGTTTTCATCCGTCGGTCTTCTGACTTGTCGATCTTCTGGCGTCGGTGATTTCGTTGTCGGTCTTCTCATCTGTCGATGTTCTCAGGTAGACCCATATATATATATATATATATATATATATATATATATATATATATATATATAAATATATATACATAAACTTTATTTCATATATATCTTCTCGTTCATGTTACTTCCTTGTTGGTCTTTTCTACTCATTTTCTTATCTGCTTGTTAGAGTTTTAAGATGTCAGATAAAACCAGTTGGTTTAAAAAAATGCACTTCCTGTGGGCACAATATTCCTCAATCTGATGCCCACAGGGAGTTCATTTACTGCTTAGGCCCTGAGCATTTGGAGTTCCCTTGCACCAGTCTGTAGCCCTAGGCTTTTAACCAACATAAGTGACAGGTGAAATAAATTAATACATAAAGGTCTTCTGCCTTCTTCAGCTTTTTCCCTTGGCACCTCTTCAGGGGCTCAAACCACCAAGAAATCAAAAAAGTTCTGAGAACACTGTTAGCATTCTCCAGATAAGGCTTCTCCACTACCTATGGCTGAACTGCCAAGAAAAGGTTCAGAAGACCTTGGATCCGAAGATTTCTGATTCTACACTGGCTGTGACTGTTACTCCGATTATTACTAATAGGACCTCCACAGAGTCAGTCCCCACTGACCCTTGGATTTACTGGGCTCCAGCAATCGCCCATTTTCCCGGCCTTTACCTTCGTCCACCTCCTCATCCATCAGGTCTTCCCACAGTCTTTTGGAAGCTGAGGATGATAGAATGAGGAGGAAATTTCTCAGCACTCAAATCCAGATGGGGATTTTTCCAGCTCTGTCCCCCTCCACTTCTGTGAGCCAGCCATCTGCCTTTATTCCAGTTGGTTTCAGGCGCCTAGGCAGCGAGTCATTTCCCTGTGGTACATTTGACTGGGGACACATGGCTGAAGTGACATTCAGCTACAGAGAAATATGGCTGTTTGCAAATTCCCTGTGGGCAAAGAAAAGCACACACTGCCATGCTCACAGCTTTAATAACCAAATGCATGGCGGCAGAAGAAGTAATGAGTGTTGTGCTCAGTGTACAGTACATACTTATATAACTACAACATGTAGAAGTGTGCTACAGCATGGAGGAAATCCTGCAGGCTACTGTAGCCACATTTATGCTCCAGTATGTTTTAGGCAATGTTCCCTAGACACTGTGAAGGGGGTAGTGGTCCACACACTCCATTTATAAAGGCACTGCCCATTGTGCACTGCATTTTTACTGCCACTGACATGCTCTCTGGCCAGCCTGCTGCTGATGCCTGCCATATTGCCTGCTGTCGCATGTTCCCTTGGGGACCATGGACATTGTTTGCACCCTGTGCATTTGGTTACTAAAGCTGTGGACATGGCAGTCTATGCTTCTCTTTGCCCACAGGGAATTTGCAAACAGTCATATTTCTCTGCAGCTGAATGTCACTTCAGCCATGTGTACCCAGTCAAATATACCACAGGAAAATGTTTCACTGCCTACGTGCCTGAACCCTTTCTAGTTGCTTCTTCTCCAGTCTGACCACTTGCTTCTTAGTCCTTGGATCTGAAAACCCCTAGGAGTTGAGACGTCTGATCGGACATTATCTGTCACTTTGCCTCCTACCATCTCACTGATCCCGTTCGGCTCTGACTGTGTCAGAGCAGAATGGCTGTAGACGCTGAAGCCTCAATGTCTGATCTAAGGGGTTGACTTCGGTTAAGATTTTGCAACTGTCACTTCCCCTCGGAGTTCAGGCATTCAACATCTTGGAACCGACTCCCCCCTCGGAGTGGCAGATCTGTCGGCCTCAGAGTTTGTCTGCTGAGGGAGTTTTGGCTCCAGAGAGACTGCCTTCGAGGTGGTGGAGAGGGTTCTCTTTCTACCTAGAAGAGCCCCGGCTGTCACATCCTCGGTCCATGCCTTACCCCTGCTTTGGATCCTGTGCCTGAGTCCTGTCTTCTCCCTTCTCCAGGACAGCCAGCCCAGAAGAGCTTCAAATCAGTTCCAGTTTCAGAGCTCCCTGTCTCTTCCGATACCTCCCTGGAACATCTCACTGAGGAGATTCCTTGTCAGAGACTTCGCAAAAGAAGGCACTTGGATTCCCCCCAGGAATCTGTCACTGCAGACACTGACTTTGATGAAGGGGAAGGGTCCCGAAGATCTCCACCTGAAGAGGTCTCTTTTGGCATCATGCCTAGATACAGCTTTGTGACTTCGCAGAACCTTTCAAGGCATTCTTCAACAATGTTCCTTTTAATGTATCACCATTCTTTGGCCCCACTGTTAAAGAGATGCTCTCCTCTAGTGAGAAATATTGGAAAGACCTTGTCTGCCATCAAAATCTGTTTTTCTACCCCACTGAGGTCTTTCTCCTGGAACTAGTGTGCTGGTAAACAAATGTGGTCCAGAAAGTCTCAAGGTCCTTTTGAGGAATCAGAGAGATTTTTTTCCCCCAGAGGCAGAGGAAGAAACAACTGTAATGGTGTGTGCCGCGCCCGTGACAGAAAGGGGCCTGCACAATCAAGGATTACGAGATTCCTTCTCAGATAGATCCTTTCAGTGCTCCTGAGAGGTTGCCTGACTGTCTCTCTCTGGAAGCAGTCAGGGGTTGCTTAACCTTCCACCCAGATGCCTGGTTAACCATCACAAATGATCATTGGGTGGAAAGGATCATATCCAGAGGATATTCCATTCCATTTTTCCAAATACCAAAACCAAGGAAAAATGTCCCCAATGTTCCACCCAATCAGAGGAAGGAAGCAGCATTACAAATTACAAAGCTGCTTTAAAAAGAGTCACCCAGGAGGCCCCACCAGACAAAATCGATCTGGAATCCACTCAAGGTTCGTTTTCTTACTGAAGAAGATAGGGGACCCGAGGCCAATCTTGGACCTAACATTCCTAAAGAAATCAGTAGACAATCCGAAGATGTAATGCGATCCTATCTCGCCTACATTCATAACAGATGGGCTCGGAGCCGAGAATCGGGTCTGACTCGGCCGATACACTAGCACAAAGTCTCTCATTGGCTGAGCCAACCCCCTTATCCCAGAATGCACCACGCCCAAACCCCCAGATCTCATTTGCCGCTCCTAGAGTAACGACGTGATCTCGACTTGTCTGTGGCTAAGTACCCTTCCCTTTTGGTTGATTTTTTGACAATTAGCTTAGAATTTATACTCAAACAGCTATTTTCATAGCTATCTGGTTGTTAGCTCTTTTGTGGTTGATTGTGTTTGTACTTTGAATTGTTGTGGTAATCCCTTCTGTTTGGCAGGCTAGGCCCGTTTGAGTTAGAGGGCCTTTGCCCTATCTCTCAGAGCATTTAAGTTAGAGCTCTCCCCTCCCTTCCTTGTGTGTTTTGAGTGTGTCGACAGTAGGTATGTCTGGCAAAGAAAAGGAGCATAAGCCAGCGGGCTTTAAAAAATGTTCGAAATGCAGTTATAAAATGTCGTTGACAGATGGCCACGCCATCTGTGTTTATTGTTTAGGGGCCAAACACTTGCAAGAGTCTTGCAGTGTTTGCCATGCTTTCTCCTCTCGTGTAGGACACGAGAGGAAGAATAAGCTCATCCTCAAGGGTTTCATCAAACCAGCCATCGAGGAAGCTTTGGCTTCTTCTCCCTCGTCTAAATCGAGGCTAAAGAAGTCTTCGGCTCCAACAAGTCCGTCGGAGCCACCTTCATAAAGGTCTAAATCTGTGTCCCTTTCCTCAGCTCCACTGGCATCGGAGCCGAAGGATAGAGGATCTAAAACTGGGTCTCCCTCCTCGGCTCCACTGTTTTTGTTGTCTCGGGTCGAGAGATCAGGTACTCTGTCCCCTTCCTCGGCTACACTGATTTCGGAGCTGCAGGATAGAGGGTCTAAATCAAGGTCTCCTTCATCGGGTCCATTGGTCTCGGAGCCGCTGGAGAGTGTTTCTGCTCTGGGGTCGATTTCGTCAGCTCCTGAACCGTCTGCGCCGAAAGGAGTCTCAGTTCTGGTCGAGTCTGCTTTGGCCCCGATACTTTTGGAGCTGGCCTCCTAGCCTGGTTTCGGAGCCAATAGGAAAAGTCTCTCGGCCCCCTTCTGTTTCCTCCAGGTCCTCCAGGCTTTCAGACTCGGATGTAGATAGGGTAGTCCAGAGGCTCCTCCAGTCACCTGTCTTATCCAAATTATTTTTGGCTCCAGCCCAGTTGGCCCTGGAGCCAGCCCCTTCGATACCGTTTCTTCCTCCTCCGACAACCTTGGTGTCGTCAGAGTTCGTAGAGTCGGGTTAAGTCCTTGAGGCGGTCCCGAGACCCACTGCTAGTCCGTCGGCACCGTCTTCAGCTCCAACCCTTTCTGTGCCTTCCAGAGGTTTCGGTTCTTGGGTGTCCTCAGCCGCGCCCGAGGGGGACTCGTCGGGGCTTCTGGTTTCGGCCTCGAGTCTCCCTCTTGGTGCCTCGGCTAGGGGAACCCCAACACCGGTCATGGTCTCGGGGACGGGCCCCTCCTCAGATTCTGGTGGGCCCGCCTTCGAGGCTATGAGGAGCGCGCTGGCCAAGTCTCTAGTGAGTTCACTCGAATCTGCGACTTCTTCCCTAGAAATGGTGGCTAGAACTTCTTTTGCCCCCCCCTATCTTCTGACAGCGCGGCTCCTAGGCCTGAGGATTCCTCCTTGTGTGGTCCCCTTTTTTCCGAGGAGCCTTCAGAGTTCGTGCCTGAGGAGCCCCCCAGAAAAAATTGTGCAAGAGGAAGCACATAGACTCCCCAGATGAGTCTGTCACCTCGGACACTGACCTCGATGATGCGGAGGGGTCCCTCAAGTCGTCCTCAGACGATGTCTCATTCTCCGATATCCTGGAGATCTTGAGACAGAAGGGCGACTGGCCATCCAAAACCCCTTCCTCTGAGAAGTCTGTCTTCCTCAAGGCCTTTGTAGCCCAACCCTCCGCCTCCTGGGTGTCTCCACCCTTCGATGAGTTACTGGACCTTATTTGTCGAAGGGTGTGGGAACACCCTGATTCTGTGAAGCCAGTTCCTTCTCGCCCCAACAAGTTTTTATCCGCACCACCTGGCAAGGAGTTTCTAACCAAGGGAGTTCTGGTTGATGCTATGGTGGTGGCGTCTGCCACCCAGCAAGATGTGGCAGAGGCATCTACTTCTATCCATCCTCCTAACAAGGAGTCCAGGAGCATGGATAGGTATGGGAAGTGTACCCTGACGTCAGCGACCTTTACCCTGTGGTCGCTGAATTATTTATGTCATTTTACGAGGCTCCAAAGGGGTCTCATAAAGGAGTTGGGAGATTCCCTGTCGGGTAACGTGCCTGAGGTGTTGACGCAGTCTGTCAACGCCCAGCTGTGTCTACCCTTTCGTCCATTGTTAACTGGTCCATGATGCTCATATCGTATGCAGCCGAAGGGGCGGGTAGGGCAGCGAGTTCGGGCGTAGCCCTTAGGAGGCAAGCCTGGATGCGCTTGTGTCACTTTGCGGAGGCTTTCAAGTCTTCCTTCACCGACGCTCCATTCGATGGGTCCTCTCTTTTTGGACCCAAGGTGAAAGACACACTCACTAGATGTGAGCAGGAGGGTAAGACTTTGTCTGCCGTTGGGGCCCGTTTTTCATTTCCCTCGAGACCTTACCCCAAGGCTCAGAGGGGAGGAAAGATGTGGTTCAGAAAGTCCCAAAAGTCTTTCCCTGCCCATCAGAGTGACCCCCCCCCGGGGCAGAGGGGGGGCATTATTCTGGAAGACGTCGCCCCAGAGGCGGCGGAGGCCCCCGCAACTTAGGAGACCGCAAATCCTTTTGTGGTTCCTCCATCCAGCATCCCTGAGGGACTGCCCGGCTGTGCGTCTCCGGAGCCAGTCGGGGTCGATTCTCGATGCATCCAAGGGCCTGGGGTTCCATCACTCAGGATCAGTGGGTGCTTCGTATCATCACCGGAGGTTACACCATTCCCTTTATCCGTTCCCCTCCACACTCAAGGAAAATCCCAGACATGCCACACAGTCAACGGGATCAAGCAGCCATAGAGGTCGCAAAGCTGCTCAGAAAGGGAGTCATCCAGCCAGTCCCCGCAGACCAGACCAGATTAGGAACTTACTCAGTTATATTTGGTGCCTAAAAGAACAGGGGACTTGAGACCCATTCTGGACCTCAGCCACCTAAACCGCTTCGTAAAGAAGTCCAAGTTCCGGATGGTAACGTTGCAATCCATTTTCCCATTGCTGGAAAAAGGAGTATGGATGTGCTTCATCGATCTATTATCACATCAAGATAAACAGGGTGTCCGGGATACATTTACGCTTCCGCCTAGGAGCCAGTCACTTCCAGTTCCGAGCCCTGCCCTTTGGTCTCACCACAGCCCCCAGGGTGTTTACCAAATGTCTGGCAGTGGTGACGGCTCACCTGAGACGTCTGGGATTCCAGGTGTTTCCGTATCTAGATGACTGGCTCCTCACTGCCCCCACCAGGCATCTTCTTATTCAAGCCGTGAGTGCTACCATCGAATTGGGACATCTATTAGGAATTACATTCAACTGGGAAAAGTCTGTATTGCTGCCATCACAGCGTGTTGCCTTTATAGGTGCAGAGCTAGATTCTGTCGAGATGTGAGCATTCCTTCCAACAGAGAGGATAAAGATACTACAGAACCAAGTCCTAGCCTTACTACCCCAAAGCAAAGCCCCGGCCAGGATGGTCTTTCAGCTTTTGGGGTCGATGGCGGCCGCCATTCTTCTAGTCCCTCTGGCAAGATTGCACATGCGAATTCTCCAGTGGCTCCTGTCGACCCAGTGGTCGTACCAAGATCTGCCCTTGTCCTACCCGATTTTCATTACGGATACCTGCCCGCGAGATCTTCGTTGGTGGCTCCTCTCCTCCAACCTGAACCAGGGGCGACTCTTCTGCCCCCCTCCCCCATTGCCACAGTGACCACGGACGACTCCCAGATAGGGTGGGGGGGGGCATTATCTGGACAGGACGGTTCAAGGCACGTGGCAGGATCACGAAACCCACTTATATATCATTGTCCTGGAGATGAGGGCAGTGCTTCTGGCGTTGCAGGCACTTCACAGCTCTCTTCCCAAGGGTACCATCGCAATCTTCTCAGACAATATGGCGGTAGTATGGTACCTGAACAAGCAGGGAGGAACTAGGTCTTATCCTCTTTGCAGAGAAGCCATGAGAGTTTGGAACTGGGCGATCGCTTCCCAGAGATTTCTAGTGGCAACGCACATTCCGGGGAAATCCAATGTGATAGCAGATAGGCTGAGCAGTGTTATTCTGATGCCTCACGAGTGGTCCCTGAACAACCGTGTAGCAGCTCGGATCTTCTCCAAGTGGGGTTTTCCCTGCTGCGACCTTTTCGCCAGCTCTTGGAACGCGAAGTGCAGCAATTTCTTCTCCCTGATTCCCCCCAGGGGGGGTCACCCAGGGACGCTCTAGTCCACAATTGGCCCTCCGGTCTGCTCTACGCCTTCCCTCCAGTCCCACTACTACCAAAGGTGATTCAGAAGGTGATCTGCTTGGGAAGCAACATGATTTTGATCGCACCACACTGGCCCCGCCAAGTTTGGTTTCCTTTCCTTCGGAAGTATGCAGTGAAGGATCCTTGGATTCTGGACCCAGTTCCAGACCTCCTGACTCTTCAGTCAAGTCAGGCCCATCCATCACTGCGAACTCTCAAGCTAACGGCTTGGCTGCTCCACTTCCGACCTTAGTCAGACAGTATATCCTTTCGCCTGAGGTGGTCCGGATTCTGTCTTCTTCTCACAGAGCTTCCACTAAGGAGATATATTCTAATAAATGGAAAAGGTTTGCCATTTGGGCCCAGCAGCCCCTCTGACAGCCCCGGTGTCCGCAGTATTAGATTTTTTGGCAACTCTTTTTAGACAGGGTTCTGCTGTCTCCATGCTTAAAGTCCAATTGGAAGCGATTTCTAATTATCATGTTGCCTATGAGCCTTCACTCATGAGTCATAAGTTGTGTAAGGCCTTTCTTAAGGGAGCTTGATTGCTTCACCCCCCCGGTGTTGCAACCTGTCCTGCCATGGGATTTGAATGTAGCTTTAGGAGCCTTGACGTCTCATCCCTTCGAGTCGGCGGCCACTTGTGAGCAAAAGTTCTTATTTTGGAAGACTGCCTACTTGGTAGCTGTTACTTCAGCCAGAAGAGTTTTGGAGCTTCAGGCCCTCTCTGTTAAGCCCCCTTATCTGATCTTTCACAAGGATAGTGTGTCTCTAAGACTAAACCCGTCATTTCTTCCGAAAGTTTCTTCTGCTTTTTGTCTGCAACAATCCATAGAGCTACCAGTTTTCTTTCCAAAATTTTCCAACAAGGCAGAATGCAGACTTCATCAGTTGGATGTGCATAGACAACTGAGGTTTTACTTGGATAGGACACAGCAGCAGAGGAAATCAGACCAGTTGTTTCTGGCCTTTGCAGATAACAGGATTGGCAAAGCAGTAACTAAGACCACTATTGCTAGGTGGATTAGGGATTGTGTTTCATTTATTTATGCATCAACAGGAAGGGACCTTCCATTTCCAGTTAGAGCGCATTCTACTAGGGCTATGGCAACTTCAGTGGCCTTCCACGTCAGACTGTCGGTGGATGAGATGTGCAGCGGCCACTTGGGCTTCTCCACATACTTTTATTTCTCATTACAAACTGGACGTGGCCTCTAGAGATCGGGCGTCCTTTGGTTCCACAGAGATCAGGAGTGTTTTCCAGTGATCCTCCCAGGATCTACATGCTAGGGGCGCTGTCCCATCTGTTATGAATGTAGGCGAGATAGGATTGCATTACATCTTTTAGTTATGTACTTACCATAACGATAGATGTATGTGATCCATCTCGCCTACATTCGTACGTACCCACCCTCCTTCCCCCTACCTGTTGGATCTGGAGGAAACACTATTGTACAGTTGGAGTGGCTCATGTGAGTGAGTTGTGGGGCAAACAAGATCTGGGGGTTTGGGCGTGGTGCATCCTGGGATAAGGGGGTTGGCCCTGCCAATGAGAGACTTCGTGCTAGTGTATCGGCCGAGTCAGAGCTGATTCTCAGCTCCGAGCCCATCTGTTATGAATGTAGGCAAGATGGATCACATACATCTATCGTTATGGTAAGTACATAACTAAAAGTTCTGGATGGTCATGGTTCAGTCTGTTCTACTACTGTTATGATAGAAGGCATGGATGTGGTCAGTTGACTTTCAGGAAGTGTACTATCATATCAAAATGAACAGGCACCCCAGAAGGTTTCTCTGTTTCTGGTTGGGTCCAGTCATTATCAATTCAGAGTACTCCCCTTTGGTTTCACCACATCTCCCAAGGTGTTCACCAAATGTATGGCAGTAGTAGCAGCTCACTTGAGCTAGGTGACTGGCTCCTGACTGCATCAACCAGGCATCTACTACTACAAGCCAGGGACTATCTACTACACCTAGCCCCTACCTTGGGCATCACGATTAACATGCAGAAATCAGTTACATCTTGTAACTGTTTCTGCATGTTAATCGTGATGCAGAAATCAGTTACATCCTGTACAGTTTATAGACTTTATAGAAGCATGTTTGAACACAGACAACTGCCTACCTACCTGCCTCTGGACAGGATATCCTCCTTAAGATCTCGTATCAAACAAATTCTGGACATTCCCAAACCTCCAGCAAGTCTAGTCCTCAGAACATTAGGTTCAATGGCTGCCATGATAACCTTGATTCCAACAGCATGCTTACATATGAGAATCCTTCAATGGATGTTGGAGGTTTAATTTTCTTTGCACTTCTGTCCTCGGAATCACCCATTCAGATTGTCCCATGTGTGCAGGGACTTGCTTCTATGGTGGCTCCACTTGGAAGAAGTCAAATAAGGATGTCCTTTTGTTCTTCCCCCCCAACACCACATTCACCACAGATGCTTCCCATCTGGGTGAGGTGGTGGCATTACCTGGGTTGGATGGTCCAAGGCACATGGTTGACCCAAGAGACCAATTTGCATATCATTGTCCTAGAGATGAGAGTGGTACTTTTAGCTTTCCAAGCACTTCATAGCTTTCTCCCTCTAGCCACTATTGGGATGCAAATGGACAACGTGTCCATGGTTTGGTATATCAGCAAACAGGGAGGAACCAGATCTTACCCCCCTATGTCAAGAAACAATGAGGGTTTGGCCATAGGGGATCTCTTCCAACCTCTTCTTAGTCGCAACGCACATTCCGAGGAAGTCCAACATTTTGGAAGACTGGCAGAGTTATCCTGATGCTTCACTAGTGGTCTCTAAACATGTCCGTGGCAAACATGATTTTCTACAAGTGAGGTCAACCCTGCTGCAAACTTTTTACTTCACCCTTCAACAATAAATGCAGTAGATTTTTTGCCCTGATTCCCTCCTAAGGGACAGCCACCGAGAGATGCTCTAGTCCATGTTTGGCCCTCCGGTCTTCTTTATGCTTACCCTATCCTACCCCTCATTCTTAAGTTTGTTCACAAAAGCACAGAGGTTGAACAATAAGGTGGTCCTCCTTGCTCCCTTCTGGCCTTGACAAGTGTGGTTCATTTTCCTTTGGTCTCACTTAGTATGGCCTCCGTGAACTCTGGGACTGCATCCAGATTTCCTGTTCCACCCATCAGTGCAGACTCACCCAGATCTTTAAGGACTAAAACTAAGTGCATGGTTTCTCCAGTTCCATTGATGACTGGAAACACCAGGCTTTCTTCTCCAGTTCAGAGGATTTTGATATCCTGACATAAAACTTCTACCAGAAAAATCTTCAATTCCCTGGCTATTTCTTCCCACATTATTTACTTTCCTGGACCCCTGTCTAGCAGGGCGACTGACGTGATCCCTGGGGTGAATTTCCTTTCTCCCATCCAATCGTCCAGGTTCCTCTTGAAGAGGTCCAAAGAGGCACTCTGCTTGACATGTATGGGCAATCTATTCCAGAGTCTGGGGAGTCTCTGGGTCAGGAACCTATCCCTCCAGCATGTTTGTTTATTGTGATGACAAGGTTTAGATCCCTGGAGCGTGTAGCTCTGAGGGATTGGGATTTCTTTAAGTGTAGCATGTCCAACAGCTCTGGGTTTGACATGGCCTTGTATGTTAAGCAGAGATCGCCTCTGAGTAGACGATATGCGACAGAGTATAGCTGGAGTTTTTTAAGGCTAATAGCTGGAGTTTTTTAATGCAAATATAACCAGACTTTGAATTTTAGCAGAATAAAGCCAGCAAGACTGAGTGTCTTAAGAACACTTCAAATCCATCACACCAAGCAGTAAGCAGCTCCATGTAATTTTTTCAGTTTTTACTCAAGACTTTTCCTGGTACCCAGAAAAGACAACTCCTGGCGTCCTATCCTGGACCTCTCTGTTCTAAATATCTTTTCAGTAATCTCAAAATTCAAAATGCTAATTCTTCATCACCTGCTTCCCATGCTAGGCAAAAATGCCTGGTTGGCAACATTGGACTTAAAGGAAGCTTACCAGCAAATTCCAATAAGGGAATCTTGCAGAAAATACCTACTTCAGAGCAGGCTACATGCACTACCAATTTTCTGCATTGCCTTTGGCTTATCTACTGCGCCCAGGGTATTCACATAATGACGAGCTCCAGTCATTGCATAATGGAGGCAAAGAAATATTCAAATATACCCATACCTGGACGATTGTCTAATTCAGGCAGAAAGCCAGGACATGCTACTAAATTGTCTGGCATTTGTAAAGAAATTGCTAACCTCACTGGGGTACACCATAAACGAAAAGAAATCTTATCTAGTACCCTGCCAACAAATTGTATTCCTGGGAGCAAGCTAGAACACAACTTCCCAGATGGCTTACCTCATGCCAGAGAAACAAGTGTATTTGACAGCCTACTTTAAACTACTTGCCACAAAGACCCAGCTATCTGCAAGGAAAATACTGCAAGCCCTGGGTTCATGGCCTCTTGCATCCTAATAATTCCATATGCAAGACTGCATATGAGTAAACTACAATAATATCTAAAAAGCCTATAGTGTCAACATTTTCAGGACCCGGAATCAATGATTCCTATCATTCCTTGTATAAAGACAGAGTTCCTTTGGTGGGCACAGGTCTGCTACCACAACAGGGGACTGCCATTCACTCTACCCCCTGTCGCCCAAACCTTAACAACAGACTCATCAGACTATGCATGGGGGGCTCACTTGGCAGGGTAGTGCATTCAGGGCAAATGGAACCAGAGTCAAATGCACCTGCATATCAATCAAAAAGAAATGATAGCTGTACAGAATTCTCTGACAGCCTTCAAGGACCACATTCTTCCAGGACAATTATTGGAAAAGACAGACAACACCACTGTTATGTGGTACATAAACAAGCAGGGGGGAGCCCACTCATACCCTCCCTGCAGACTAGCCATGGCTCTGTGGAACACAACCTTGTGCTACCAAGTGCACCTACAAGCTCAATTCCTGCCAGGCAAGCCAAATTCACTGGCAGATGACCTAAGCAGAAATCTCATGGACTCACACGAGTGGAAACTGGAACCAGAGATATTCAACATTTTGAGAAACAAATGGGGAACACAGAGATAGACTTGTTTGCCTCCCCTCAGAACTACCAATTGGACAAATTCTGCACATGGACTCCCCACAGACAAGCTTGGAAAGTGGATGCCCTGTCCTTCACCTGGGGAAGCCTCTCAGTTTATGCCCCCCCCCCCGCCTCTCCTTTTGAAAGTTCTGCTAAAGATCAAACAGGACAAACCAAGGATAATTCTCATTGTACCAGACTGGCCACGCCAGCACTGGTGTACCCCTTCTTGCACAGTCAGTCCTAGAACCATGGCACCTGCCTCAGATCCCTTCCTTGCTGTCCCAGCAGGAGGGCCAGATTCTGCACCCCCAGATTCAAACCCTGTACCTTGCAGCCTGGCTAAATACCTGAGCTCTCCAATACCATCCCTCAGTAAGTAGGTGCTAGATGTCATTCTGGAGGCAAGGAGGCCTAATACTAGAAAATCCTATGCTGAAAAGTGGAAAAGATACTGTTCCTGGAGCCAGACTCAGAGGATGGGCACAACAGTGCCCAGCTTACCACATATTCTTCAGTACTTAACAGAGATGCTCCACAAGGGCCTTTCCTTCTCAACTGTTAAAAATTCATGCCTCACCCATTTCAGCGCATTATAATACTGAGCCACCCCTCTTCTCTCACTCCCTGCTGAAGCAATTCCTCAGAGGGGCCAAAAATTTAAGACCACCCAGGAGACCCCCTACTCCAGCCTGGGACCTTAACATTGTATTGGAAAAGCTCACTCTACCTCCTTTTGAGCCAGCTGCAACTGCAGAGTTGAAATTCCTTTCTTGGAAAACAGACTTCCTTCTAGCCATCACTTCAGCAAGAAGAGTGTCTGAATTTCAGGCTCTTATGGCAGTGGAGCCCTTCATCATCTTCCATGCAGATAGAGTGTCCCTCAGGACCAATCCTTTCTTTATGCCCAAGGTGGTTTCCATTGTGGCCTTTAATCAGTCCATTCATTTGCCAACCTTCTTTTCTAATCCACATAACAAAGGAGAACGAATACTGCACTCTTTGGACGTGCACAGACAACTTAGATTTTATTTGGACAGGACTAAGCCTCTCAGAAAAACTGAACAGCTGCTAGTTGCCTTTGCTGCAGGGGTAGAGGGGAAGGCCATTTCAAAGCAAACCATATCTAAGTAGATAGGCCATTGCATTCATTTCTTCTATAAGCACCATGGAAAACCTATCCCACAGGGGATAAGATCACATTTACCAGGGCTGCATCTACTTCAACAGCCTTTCTCAGAGGTGTCCCTATCAGGGACATCCTAGAAGCTGCTACCTGGAGCTCTGTACATACCTTCACCAAGCATTACCACTTGCCTATTTTTTCTAAATCCAGAACTGGTTTTGCCACTGCAGTCGTGCAGGGTCTAATAGCTGATCCTAATGCTTTCTAACTGCCTCCTCCCTTCCTTAGCTTTGGGAATCTACCCAAATGTAATGACTGCAACAGTGAAACACGAAGAACATAGTACAGATGTTCTTCGTGTTTCACTGTTGCAGTCTTTACATTTGGGTAATCTGCTAGCAGATTGCCCTCGGTCGGCCTGATTAACAAAGTCTTGGGTCCTGCGTCAATTGCTGTCCCTTCTTCCATGACGTCAGGTCGTCAGGGGTACAAAACATGCAACCAACGCCATTTTCATCAGTCTTTCTTGCCGCATGGTGCCCGAAGCAGAAGCAATTTGCATGTGCCCGTCGGCCGAATCCTGAAATTTTCATTTTCGAGTTTCACAACCGAAGTCTTCAACCTATAGCTAAGTACCCCATTGAGGAAACTTTTTCTTGCTCCTAACCGATGTCAGCAAAAGTTTATAATTGTATTACTTGTGGGAAGCAAATACCTCATAAGGATTTTCATTTGTACTGTATTCCTTGCCTAGGCCCTGACCACAACGTCCCTTGCTGTCGGTTTTGTGCTTTTTTAATCAATGCACTATTAAGCGTCGGTATATTTTTGCATCTAAATATTTTGGCTCAAGATTTAATTATCCAGAAATGTCGTCGGTTAGCAATCCGACAACCAGAATACACAAAAAACGCAAAGAAAAAGACAGAGACAGACCGTGGAGGTCCAAAACCGATGAAGCTTCTCCTAAGCCAGTTGCCGGTTCACCAGTACTCAGTGAGGCACTTTTGCAGCCCCTGATGCCCGCTATTTTTGATTCACAGGCCTCTACTGAGACCCATTTGGGGTCTGGTATGCCGCGAGACTCTTTAAGTATTGAACCTGCGGATGTCTCTACCTTAGATGGGTCCGAAGCCGCTGAGCAGGCACCTGCTTCTGAGGGTGTTTTCAGGCCTAAAGATGTATATATTAAACCAATGCCATCTTCAAAACCTAAGCCAAAATCAACTTCTATGTCTAAAAAACCGACACTTGGGCCACGTGCTCAGGCCCCTATGCCTAAAAAAACAAATGATCAAAAATGGCTGAGGATTTAATTACCTTGCTCAGGGGTTCCCATCCCCCTCCTGCTAAGAGACCTAGGCAAGGCACTGATTATGAATCTTCAGATCAGGTTTCCGTTTCTTCTGATCAGGAATTATGTATTCCACCTTATGAGGACTCTGATGCAGAAGAATCCATCCCTTCTGCTTCTCCTCCTGAGGATTTTTCTTTTGGAGAATCTTTGTATACCTTAAGGGAACATTTTCACTGGGAGAGTCAGGATTTCTCAGAATCTGAAAAGAGGCTTCGGGATTTCCATTTTTCTCGGCATAGGCCTTTGGCTATACCTCTTGTTATAGACATCGTTGATGATGTTTTCTCAGAATCCAGCATGGCTCCTGATTCCCTGCCTCCGGCTCCTAGTAAGCCAGACAGATATTACAGGGTTCCTGACTCCCACAAATTTCTCTTTAAAAACCCTGCAGCTGACCCTGAAACCATTTCTCAGGGTCCCAAGGGTGTTAAGGTTTCTACTGCTAAAAATCACGCCCCTTCTGATAGAGACTCCAGGGTGCTGTATAGATGGGGTAAGAAGGTTTACATGCCTGCAACCTTGGCAATCAGGGCTTTAAACTGTCAATTTCATATGCTTAAATATCAGCATGTCATGGGCTTAGTTAAACAGAAAATGATGTTGATTTCTGACTGTGTAGAAAATAGAGTTACAGGATTTATTGCATTCAGCTGAACAAATTGGAAAGCATACTTTGCAATGTGGTTTTTATTCCTTGGAGGCCTCTTGCAGGGCCGCTGTAACTGGATCTGTGATAAGAAGGCATGCTTGGCTCAAGGAGCAAAATCTGCCTGATCATGTTAAAGCAAAATTGTTGGATGCTTCTTTACAACAGGACAGTCTGTTTGGTAATAAAGCAGAAGAAGTTTTGAAAAAGATGGAAGACAAAGCTAAATCTATGCAAACTGTAAAAGATTTTCTACAAGTGCAGCCACCCAGGTTCAGTAGGCACTGGCCTACTAAGAATTGGTCCTTTCCAGTACCCACCAGAGCCGCTCAGGTCAAACCCAGACACTCCAAAGGCTCCAGGTTTCAGTCACAAGGAACTTACAGAACAAGACAATGGGGTGCCTCCACCTCCAAATCTGGAAGTAGCAAGGCACCTCCCCTACGGTATGCAGTCTCAATGACTTTCCTCTGCCATCACCAAGCACTTATGTTTTGGCAGCCCCTTTGAGGGGGAAACTGGCACTCCATGCACAAAATTGGCATCTAATTACCCAGGACAAGTGGGTTTTAAATATAGTATCCCAGGGATACAGATTTCATTTCCACACGTTGCCAGTCCCAAACGGATGGCCAAATCTGCCTTCAAATCAGTGGACAGAGGCCCAGAAACAAGTTATGTCCCTCATGAATATGGGGGCTATTCAACCTGTACCAGAAAAGGAAAAGGGACAAGGTTTTTATTCAAGACTTTTCCTGGTACCCAGAAAAGACAAATCATGGCGTCCAATTCTGGACTTATCCATTCTAAATACATTCCTGGACATTCCAAAATTCAAGATGCTGTCTCTACAACAGTTACTGCCTATGCTAGGCAAGGATGCCTGGCTGGTAACTCTAGACTTAAAAGAGGCTTACCTGCATATCCCAATCAGGGAATCTTGCAGAAGATACCTCTGCTTCAAAGAAGGCTATTTGCACTACCATTTCTCTGCACTGCCCTTTGGCTTATCTACTGCTCCCAGGGTCTTCACAAAGTGCCTGGCACCAATAATTGCATTTTGCAGACAAAGAAACATTCAAATTTATCCTTACCTGGATGATTGTCTAATTCAGGTAGAAAACAAGGACACTCTTTTAAAACATCTGGTGTTTGTAAAAAGGCTAACTTGTCTAGGGTACACCATAAACGAAAAGAAATCACAACTGGTCCCCTCTCAGATAATTGCATTCCTGGCTGGAAGCTTGAATACAACTGCCCAGATGACTTACCTTATGCCAGAAAAACAAATTCAATTGATGACTTACTTCAAACAAGTGGCCACAAAAACCCAGCTATCTGCAAGACAAATTCTGCAAGCCTTGGGGTTCATGGCTTTTTGCATTCTAATAATTCCATATGCAAGACTGCATATGAGGAAACTTCAGTGGTACCTAAAAAGCTTATGAAGTCAACATTGTCACAGCCTGGAAACAATGATTCCTATCATCCCTTGCCTGCAGCAAGAGTTCCTATGGTGGGCAGAAGCCTGTCACCAAAACAAGGGACTGTCATTCATTCCACCCCTTGCCACCACTACGGACGCATCAGATTATGCTTGGGGGGGCACACATGGCAGGGAGATGCATTCAGGGCCAATGGAGCCCAAATCAAATGCACCTACATATCAACTAGAAAGAGATGCTAGCTGTACAGAATGCTCTGACAGCCTTCAAGGACTATCTTCATCCAGGACAACGACTGATAAAGACAGACAACACCACAGTCATGTAGTACATAAACAAGCAGGGGGTACCCATTCCTACCCCCTTTGCAGACTAGCCATGGCTTTGTGGAACACGGCCTTGACTTATCAAATACATCTACAAGCTCAATTCCTGCCAGGAAAGCAAAACACTCTGCCAGACGAACTAAGCAGAAATGTTATGGACCCGCACAAATGGAAACTGGATCCACAAATCTTCAGCATGTTGACACGCAAATGGGGGAGCCCAGACATAGATATTTTTGCCTCACCCCAGAACTATCAGTTGGACAAATTCTGCACAAGAATTCAGCACAAAAAAGCTTGGAAAGTGGACTCTCTATCCTTCAGCTGGAAAAGCCTACCAGTCTATGCCTTTCCCCCTCTGCCTCTGCTCTCCAAGGTCTTACTAAAAGTCAGACAGAAAAAAAACAAAAATGATTCCGATTGCTCCAGACTGGCGTCGCCAACAGTGGTACCCGCTCTTACGCAATATGTCACACCTTCCTCCATGGTACCTGCCTCAGACACCTTATCTACTGTCTCAGCAGAACTATCAAATTCTGCACATTCAGCTCCAAACTCTGAATCTTGCAGCATGGCTAATTAACTAATTTCACCGGTTACATCTTTCAGCAATCCTGTGATGGATGTCATTTTGGAGGCTAGAAGGCCTAGTACTAGAAAATCTTATACTGATGAAGGGAAAAGATTCTGTGCCTGGAACGAAGCACAAGGAATAAGCACAGCAATGCCCAATATTCCTCAGATTCTGCAAGATTTAACTGAGATGCTTCACAAGGGCCTATCTTTCTCTTCCATAAAAATACGTGCCTCTGCCATTTCAGCTCATTACAACACAGAGCCTTCCCTCTTTTCTCATCCCCTGCTAAAGCTGTACCTCAGAGGGGCCAAAAATTTAAGACCTCCCTGGAGACCACAAACTCCTGCATGGGACCTCAATTTTGTATTGGAAAAGCTCACCCTACCTCCTTTTGAGCCAGCGGCAACTGCAGACATAACATTTCTCTATTGGAAGACAGCTTTTCTTTTAGCAGTCACTTCAGCTAGAAGGATTTCAGAACTACAGGCTCTCATGGCAGTGGAGCCTTTTATTATCTTTTACCCAGACAGGGTGGTGCTCAGGACCACTCCATCCTTTATGCCTATAGTAGTATCTAGTGTGGCTCTTAATCAGTCCATTCATCTGCCAACTTTTTTTTCCCAAATCCACAGAACAAGGGTGAGTGGAGTCTGCATTCATTGGATGTACACAGACAACTAAGATTCTACTTAAGCAGGACAAAATCTCTAAGAAAATCTGAGCAATTTCTGGTGGCATTTGCTGCAGGGGCAGAGGGAAAGGCTATTTCAAAGCAGACTATTTCAAAATGGATAAACCATTGTATTCGTTTCTGCTACATGCACCATGGTAAACCTGTTCCCAAGGGGATCAGATCCCATTCTACCAGGGCTGCATCTACTTCTGCAGCCTTTCTCAGAGGAGTTCCTACCAGAGACACTCTAGAAGCTGCTACCTGGAGTTCAGTTCATACATTCACCAAACATTACCATTTACCTTTCTTCTCTAAATCCAGAGCAGGCTTTGCCAATGTTGTCTTGCAGGGCCTTATAGCTGCTCATTATTCTGTATAATTCCATCCTCCCAACCATAGTTTTGGGATTCTACCCAAATGTAATGACTGCAACAGTGAAACATGAAGAACACAGTAGAGTTGTGTACACTTACCATAAATGTAGATGTTTGAGTGTATTCACTGTTGCAGTCCTGGTTACCCACCCGCCAGCCCCGTTTTTCTCTTACTATACCTCTTCTTTCTTTTACTATGCTCAAAAGCCTTTTTGGTGTATTTGCTTTTATTTGGAGGTATATTTGTTGTGTTCTATATTACATATATATATATATATATATATATATATATATATATATATATATATATATATATATATATATATATATATATATATTGCTCCCCATTTGGAGGGGCACCTGACATCTGGGGCAAGAAAAACTGATGAAAACAGCGTCGGCTGCATGTTTTATACCCCTGACGACCTGACGTCATGGAAGAAGGGACAGCAACTGACGCAGGACCCAAGACTTTGTTAATCAGGCCGACTGAGGGCAACCTGCACGCAGATTACCGAAATGTAATTACTGCAACAACTGTACTTTGTGTACACTTACATAAATGTAGATGTTCGAGTTTATTCACTGTTGCAGTCCTGGTTACCCTCCCTCCAGCCCCCTGACTTCTCTTGGCTATACCTTTCTTCTTCTTTAGTGTATTTAAGCTTTCTGGTGTATTTGCTTTTTGTTGGAGGTGTAACCTTATGGTATAGTTGCTTCCCATTATGGGGGCACCTGACATCTGGGGCAAGAAAAACTGATGTAATGGCATTGGCTGCATGCTTTATACCCCTGACTACCTGACGTCATGGAAGAAGAGACCGCATCCGACGTAGGACCCAAGACTTTGATATTCAGGCCAGCTGAAGGCTACCTCAGGCAGGTAACCCAAATGTAATGACTGCAACAGTGAATACACTCTAACATCTACATTATTGGTAAGTATACACAACTGTACTTTTATAATTTATGTAATGGTTTTTATAGGATTTGGGGGTATACACAATCTGAGGTAATGTTGGGGACGGAAGATGATCATGGGTAAGGGGAGGAGCCAGAACTATGAATCCAAGTCTGAAAAAAGCATCCAGAGTTGGATCAAAGAGCCATCAGTTGAGGAAGGATGGAAACCGACGATACAGCTCTATTGTTATGGCAGATACATAACTTTTGATGTGATGTTGTCCTATCTCAACTTCATTCTTAACTGGTTGGGTTCGGAACCAGTCCTCTGTTCTGACTCGGCTTTATACAAAAGCTCGAGGTCTTCCACTAGCTCATGGCTGTAACCCTATCCCATCATACGCTAGGAAAGCTCCCCAGATCTCGTTTGCCACTAAACAAGATCAGGTGCTTCCATACTGGCTCTGGCTAAGTGGAATTTTCCTTTTCATTTTTTCGATAATTGTTCTTGATTATTATTGTTATATATAGCTAGTGTTTATTGAATAGTTTGAGTGTTTGCTTCTGCTGTTTTAGGTGTTGGCCGCCATTTTTCCTCGTAAGGACTTTTCTCTCACCCTATCCCAGCTTAAAATTTACTCTCTTAAGCCCGTTTTTAGTTAGAGGATTTCCTTTCCTTTAACTTTTAGGCTTGTTTAAGTTCGAGAGACCTTTTGACCTTAAGTTTTTTTCACCTTGTATTCCTCTTTCAGTTACTAGGCAGTCTCGTTTTAAATTAGAGGGCTGCCTTTGCCCATTTAATTTAGATGGCCTTTTTTCTTCATTGTCCTTGTTTGTTCCCAAAAAAAAAAAAAAGTTCTAGTACTTTGTTGCAGTTCATTAGCTTTCCTGTTGTTTTTTTCTGAGATGTCTACTAAGCAACCTAGTGATAGTAAACCATCAGGGTTTAAGAAATGTACTAAGTGCAGCCAAAAATGTCCATTACTGATGGGTATACAGTTTGCGAGTACTGCCTCGGAGCGGTACACCCTCAGAAGTCTTGTGCCATATGCCACTCCTTTAGTCATAGGGTACTGCTGGAGAGGAAGAATAAATTGATTCTCAGAGGCTTATTGAAGACCCTTTTTTCAGAAACTATTGAAGAAGGTCAGGGTCTTTCATAGGCGCCATTCCCCCTCTTCTAAATCAGACAAATTTGGGAAACTGTCATCATCCTCTGAGGCTCAGTCAGAGCCAGCAAAACAGTTGCAAAAAATTTCATCTCCAGACCCGAAGACTGTTGGACACAAGAAGCCTTTTACCCAGTCTCTTTCAGTTTCGGAGCCATTGGGTTTTCATGTACGGAGCCGGTCCCCGGAATTGGAACACGTGTCTTCAGCCTTAAGATCTCCCTTACTACCAGGGGCAGCCCGTGCTATTGGACTGCCGGACTGCAGCCCCCTCAACTTCAAACTAACAAAAGAAAAAAAATATTTTAAAATTGCGTGCATGCGCACTAGTCCAGACTGCTGCTGAGACAGTCTGGAGCATGGAGCATGCGCAGATTGTCTCAGCAGCAGTCCTGATTGAGACACGTGAACAGGAGCGCTCCCACAAGTCTATGCAGTTTTAAACTGCATAGACTGCCTGGGGAACTCACTGGGGAAAAACGTCAGGGTCGGACTGCAAGGTCGGCAGTCAGGAGAAGGATCTCGGGTTTCAGCTGCACTCGTCGGGGGTTTTGTGGACAGGGATGTACTACAGGACCAGGTAGGTGTGTGTGTGTGTGTGTGTGTGTGTGTGTGTGTGTGTGTGTGTGTGTGTGTGTGTGTGTGTGAAAATGCCCCTGGTGCTTAGGCTCATGGTGGTGTGGTAGGGAATACCTCAGGCTTGAACCCTGTACCTTGTATGCAGGTGTTAAAGACCTGAATTCCCTACCCACCACCATTTGTAAAAAAATTGCAGATTTTTGCCTCATATTTGATCTGATCTGTTCCTCATAATATCTGTGGTTTACAAATGTTGCAATGCTTGATATTTGATGGTGCAGTGGTAGCATTGTTGCCTCACAGCTGCAGGTTCTCAGGTTTGCTTCTTGGCTGGGGTGCCTTCTTTGTGGGGGGGGTCTGTATCTTCTCCCTGTGTTTGTGTGGGTTTGCTTTTGTGTTACAAAGACATGTATGCATTATTTCTTCCTGGGCCTCTGCTGAGAATTGTTTTTTTTGTTCCAAATCAGACTGTCCTGATTAACAAATGTTAAATAAAATTGACAGGCATTTGAATTTCAGACTTTAGGTTTCTGAATGTTTAGTTCCTTACATATTTGATGGTGCAGTGGCAGTATTGTTGCCTCACAGCTATAGGTTTTCTGGTTTGGTTCTTGGCTGGGGTGCCTTCTGTGTGGAGTCTGCATCTTATCCCTGTGTTTCTATGGATTTGCTCTGGTGTCCTGCCATTTTACAAAGACATGTGTCTACAGTATTTCTCCCTGGGCCTCTGCTGAAAATTGTTTTTGTTCTGTCAGAAGTAAAATTGACAGGCATTTGAATTTCAGACTTCATATTCTTCAGAAAATATATAGTAAAACAGCGTTTTATTCTAGCAATAAATATATAGTAACGCAACCTTTTATTATAGCAATTTTTTAAGTTTATAAGATGGCTATTTGAAATTTGTCCTTATTTTTGGGACTGTAATACCCTGTTAGTGGCTTTGTCCAGGTTTTTTGTGCTAAGGTTGACAGCTATGGCAAGAATTGAATTCACTGAATATGTTTGAGGGCTGTATTCCCTCATTACTGGGTTTGTCCAGGTGTTTTGTGCTAAGAGGTTGACAGCTATGGTGAGAACTGAATTCATTAAATGATAGCCATTTAAGTTTCAGTCTTCCTCTCTTTCACAAAGCAGCTGATATGTGGTATGTTGCTCTTGACTGTTTTGCACAGGGACCTTGGCAGTAAAATGTACGGTGGTAACACAGCATTTTTCTTTCACAAAGCAGGTGATTTGGCATAGTTGTATGTTGTTCTGACTCTTTTGCACAGGGACCTTGGCAGTAAAATGTATGGTGGTAACACAGCATTTTATTCTAGCAGCTTTCCAAGATTATACAAGCAATGTTTAATGTGTCCCTGTTTTTGCCCATTTTGACCCACCCCAATAAATTTGGCTTTTTCCAGACTTCTTGTGCTGCGAAGTTGAGATGCAGTTGAGTATTGAGTAGATTTTACAAGGAGCTGAGAGCTGCAGGGGAAGAGAAGTTTAGTGCTGATTATGCCAAGTCAGCTCACATTGCTAATAGCACAAAAGGTTGTGTACTTGCTTTTGATGCAGAAGGTTGTTGGTTCTACTCCCATAAGGGGTGAATGCTGCTGTACTGAAAATTAAGATACTAACTATGAACCTGTTATCAGTTTGCCATGCATTTCCTATTGCAATAATACTAGCTTATTTTTAATGTAATTTAGGCAATTTATTCCTCAGGGGTATCAGACACTTTATTTTTCAATGAAACCATGAAATATAAAGGTGATTGCTAGCACCAACCTCTTCATTACAGATTTATTTAACGTGGAATTATTTAGATGACTTTTTTACTACTTCAGAGATTGTGCATATTTACTGATAATGGTGGACTGTAGAAGTGTGCGTATTTACTGATAATAGTGGACTGTAGAAATTTGAGTAGACTTTTATGATGGAAATGTTCTGAATTGGACAGTTTTGTTTCATTGTTTACTGGAAAAATGTTCAAAGCAATAGGAAGGTGTATCAAAGAGCACATGTATGTTTCATATGCAAGGGGCCTATGATTTGAAAACAGCCCAGAATTTATTTTTATCTGCCACGGGTAAAATGTATTTTCTTTGAATGTGGGTTTTAATGTTGTTTCAATGAATGTGAGTTTCAAGGGCAGAGAAGTTTTAATGCCAAGTTTGTTTAGCAGATGTCTTAGTGTTTGTGCTGTAAAATGCAAAATAAAACTTTCAAAGTTCAAATCATCATAGAAGTAAATCAGTATGCACATTAGTGTTTATGGTAAATGGAGTGAAATAGCAAAGTAATGGATCATTGGAATGGCTGCAGGGAGCCTCCATTCGACCATGGTTTTGTGAGGGGGAAGGGCAGCAAACTTAGACAGCCCCAGCTGAACTATACCTCCCAACTGTCCAGATTTTCAAAGAATGAATAGATTTTTTGCTTCTTATTTTTGGTTTGTTCCTCATAAAATTTGTGGTTTTCTGTCAAATCATTTAGGAATTAAGTCACTAAATAATGACACTAGTTTCAGACTTCATAACCTTCAGAAAAATGCATGCTAAAGTAAGACCTGTTCTGTTCTATCAACTGTCCCAGTTTATAGAAGAGCAATTTTTAGTACTGTTTATATGTTCCCCCAATATATTTAGCCTTGTCCAGATTTATGTCCCAGTTTATACAAGAGCAATTTTTAGTACTGTTTATATGTTCCCCCAATATATTTGGCCTTGTCCAGATTTATTGCATTAACAGGTTGAGAGGTACATGCAAATAAATTGCTTTATAGAATTAGGCATAGCCAAACCTCTGAACTGTCCCTGATTTTGACTCAAAATGTTGCTCTTCCCCTAATGATCCCTCCGCAAAATAGCAATTTTGGAAGAAAACATGGAGGGTTTATAATTAAGAAATAACTGTAATAATCAGGTTACTTTTATTTCAGAAATGCATGTAGATATTTTATTTTGTCAGCTGCTCAAGTTAGCAGTACTAATATTAAAGTGTCCCTTCTCTGACAGGTTCCCAGGTGTATTGTGTTGCTATTTTATATTTTTACATCACATTTTGGTCCATTTTTCATAAAATTGTGTTTTTTTGGCAAATTAGTGACAAATAATTAAAGACTGAAGTTAGAAAATAATGACAGACATTTGAGTTTCAGATTTCATACCATTCAGAAAATTCATACTAATACAAGACCTCTATTAGCTTTCTAAGTTTATAAGAGCTATATTTTAAAAATTGTCCTTATTTTTGGGCCTTTGCCCCATTTCTTTGTATGGCTTTGTCCAGATTTCTTGCTCTGAGGTTGAGAGGTATGACAAATGTGTCAGGGCCATCACAAGTCAGCCAGAGACATTTCAAACTGTGACATACTTGTACCCCACTTCCCCATGTAGTGACTCTGGATGTGTCGAAGCAAGGCAAGGAGTAGTTATGCAGTGTAAATGTGCAGAGAATCCCACCCATCCAAGGTAGACAGAAGTACTAGAGTGGCTTTTCATCTGTCCTTGATTTTTTACAGAATGATCTGGTTTCTGTCATATTTTTTGTACTGTTGATTTATGGTTATTACTCAAAGTGCCTGTTGCTCTGTGTTTAAGTAGCAATACTTTAATGACCATCAGGTAAGCTTGGCTGAGATTGCAAGATGCAAGTAAGCTTTAATAAGCATACTGTTAAAGAATTGCCAACATTGAAAGCCTTTCTGTTGCCATGTAGAGAATACTTAACTAGATAATGTATAAGCCTTGGGTATAGAAATGCATATGCCAGTATTTGTAATAAAGGACAGAATTACATTATTTTAAGAGTCTCATTACACTTGGAGACTTCCAGTCATCTCTGCAGGCTTTACGCGTAAACCGAATGCCAATCGCGTGGTCCATAACCTGTACAGTAATCCTTTTAAGCAATGTATCTTGAGCTTATTTCTTGTTTGCTTTTCATTTTTTACTTTGATCATGTTTCCCCCATGAACCAAGTAGATGTCAGGCAGCAGGTCTTTTTTTGGATAAGGAACATTTTTACAAGTGGGGCATCAGAGATTTCTACTTTCAGCATGTTACTTGTTACTTTAATAAAGCTGAATATAAATTATAATTAGAACTGCAGTGCAAGAAGTGGTTTGAGTTGAGTGCTGCTTGTTTTTCTTGTACTTGATTTTGACTGGCATTCCATTAATGTATTTAAAAAAAGTAATTTTTTCATGCCTCACAACCTTTTTTGTTTCCATCTAGATATTAAGCTGTCATGCAGCCAATGCATTGAAATATTTTTATTCTTCTACACTTCATTTTGTCTTGATTGGACTCTCATAATGACTGTTTGGCACCCAGTGCAGTATATTTAGTTTTTTTGGTTTGCTACTACAGGTGTGTGTGTGTGTGTGTGTGTGTGTGTGTGTGTGTGTGTGTGTGTGTGTGTGTGTGTGTGTGTGTGTGTGTGGTAGGGAATACCTCAGGCTTGAACCCTGTACCTTGTATGCAGGTGTTAAAGACCTGAATTCCCTACCCACCACCATTTGTAAAAAAAAAAAAAAAAAAAACTGCAGATTTTTGCCTCATATTTGATCTGATCTGTTCCTCATAATATCTGTGGTTTGTAAATGTTGCAATGCTTGATATTTGATGGTGCAGTGGTAGCATTGTTGCCTCACAGCTGCAGGTTCTCAGGTTTGCTTCTTGGCTGGGGTGCCTTCTTTGTGGGGTCTTTATCTTCTCCCTGTGTTTGTGTGGGTTTGCTTTTGTGTCCTCCCATGTTACAAAGACATGTCTGCATTTTTTCTTCCTGGGTCTCTGCTGAATTTTTTTTTGTTCCAAGTCAGACTGTCCTGATTAACAAATGTTAAATAAAATTGACAGGCATTTGAATTTCAGACTTCAGCTTTCTGAATGTTTAAGCCCTTGCATATTTGATGGTGCAGTGGTAGTATTGTTGCCTCACAGCTATAGGTTTTCTGGTTTGATTCTTGGCTGGGGTGCCTTCTGTGTGCATCTCCTCCCTGTGTTTGTGTGGATTTGCTCTAGTGCCCTGTCATTTTACAAAGACGTGTCTGCAGTATTTCTCCCTGGGTCTCTGCTGAAAATTGTTTTTATTCTGTCAGCAGTAAAATTGACAGGCATTTGAATTTCAGACTTCATGTTCTTCAGAAAATACATAGTAACACAACCTTTTATTCTAGCAATTTTCTAAGTTTATAAGATGAATATTTGAAATTTGTCCCTATTTTTGGGACTGTATTCCCCCATTATTGGCTTTGTCCAGGTTTCTTGTGCTAAGGTTGACAGCTATGGCAAGAACTGAATTCACTGAATGTTTGAGGGCTGTATTCCCTCATAACTGGGTTTGTCCAGGTGTTTTGTACTAAGAGGTTGACAGCTATGGTGAGAACTGAATTTACTAAATAATAGCCATTTAAGCTTCAGTCTTCCTCTTTTACAAAGCAGCTGATTTGGCGTAGTGGTATGTTGCTCTGACTGTTTTGCACAGGGAGCTTGGCAGTAAAATGTATGGTTCTAGCAACTTTCCAAGATTATACAAGCAATGTTTGTGTCCCTGGTTTTTGGGCTTTTGACCACCCCAATACATTTTGGCTTTTTCCAGTTTTCTTGTGCTGCGAAGTTGAGTATTGAGTAGATTTTACAAGAAGCTGAGAGCTGCAGGGGAACAGAAGTTTAGTGTTGCTTAAGTGAAGTTGGTTTGCCTTGTTAATAGCACAACAGGTTGTGTACTTGCCATTGATGCAGAAGGCTGTGGGTTCTACTCCCACAAGGGGTGGATGCTGCCGTACTGAGAATCTTCTCCTTGGTGAAGATACTAACTATGAGTCCATTATCAGTTTGCCATATATTTCCTCTTGCAATATTACTAGCTTATCATTTTTTTTAATGTAATATAGGCAATTTATTCCTGAGGGGCAACAGACACTTTATTTTTCGATGAAACCATGAAATATAAAGGTGGTTGCTAGCAGCAGCCTCCTCATTAGTTACAGATTTCTTTAATGTGGAATTATTTAGATGACTTTTACTTCTTCAGAGATAGTGCATATTTACTGATAATGGACTGTAGAATTGTGCATATTTACTGATAATGGTGGACTGTAGAATTGTGCATATTTACTGATAATGGTGGACTGTAGAATTGTGCATATTTACTGATAATGGTGGACTGTAGAATTGTGCATATTTACTGATAATGGTGGACTGTGGAAGTCTGAGTAGACTTTTATGATAAATGTTCTGAACTGGGCAGTTTTGTCATTATGGGTGCATGCATTTTGTTTCATTGCTTACTGGAAAAATGTTCAAAACAAATTTAAAACGCCCTCTAACAACTGTAATACATTGTACAAGGAATATAATTTAGTACAATGAGGAAGGTGTATCAAAGAGCACTTGTATGTTTCATATGCAAGGGGCCTATGATTTGAAAACAGCACAACATTAATCTTTATCTGCCACTGGCAAAATGTATTTTCTTTGAATGTGGGTTTCAATGCTGTTTCAATGAATGTGGGTTTCAATGAATGTGAGTTTCAAGGGCAGAGAAGTTTTAATGCTAAGTTTTCATTGTGAGACTGCATTGCTTTGTTTAGTAGATGACTTAGTGTTTGTGCTGTAAAATACAAAATAAAACTTTCAAATGAAGTCCAACTCATCATAGAAGTAAAGCAGTATGCACATTAGTGTTTATGGTAAATGGAGTGAAAAAGCCAAGTAATGGTTCATTGGAATGGCTGCAGAGGCTCCATTCAACCATGATTTTGTCAGGGGGGGAAGGGCAGCAAACTCAGACAGGCCCAGCTGAACTATACCTCCCAACTGTCCAGATTTTCAAAGAATGAATAGATTTTTGCTTCTTATTTTTGGTTGGTTCTTCATATAATTTGTAGTTTTCTGGCAAATCATTTAGAAATTAAGTCACTAAACAATGATACACTGAGTTTGACTTCATAACCTTCAGAAAAATGCTTGCTAAAGTAAGAACTGTTATTCTATCAACTGTCTCAATTTATACAAGAGCAATTTTTAGTACTGTTTATATGTTCCCCCAATATATTTGGCCTTGTCCAGATTTACTGCATTAACAGGTTGAGAGGTACATGCAAATAAATTGCTTTATAGAATTAGGCATAGCCAACCTCTCAACTGTCCCTGATTTTGGCTCAAAATGTTGCTCTTCCCCCCAATAATCCCTCCGCAAAATAGCAATTTTGGAAGAAAACATGGAGGGTTTACAATTAAGAAATAACTGTAATAATCAAAGTTATAGATTACTTGAAATGCATGTAGATTCTTTTATTTTGTCAGCTGCTCAAGTTAGCAGTACTAATATTAAAGTGTCCTTTCTTTGACAGGTTCCCAGCTGTATTGTGTGGCTATTTTATATTTTTGCATCACATGCTGGAGGGACAGATTCATCACCCAGAGACTCCCTATGCTGTGGAACAAAATCCCGGTACATGTGAGGCAGAGCACCTCGCTGGCCTTGTTCAAGAGGAATCTTGACCAATGGATGGGGGATCGCAGATATACCCCAGGGATTACTTCAGTGTCACTGCTTGACAGAGGCACAGCAAAATAATAGGCATAGTTTTATTCAAACTAAAGGGGTGGCGAAAGCCAAATAACTATGGGCTAGGCTTATAAATGCCCTTGGGCAGATAGCCTAGTATGAACCTATGAACATTTGGTCCATTTTTCATAAAATTGTGTTTTTTGGCAAATTAGTGACAAATCACTAAAGACTGAAGTTAGAAAATAATGACAGACATTTGCGTTTCAGATTTTATACCCTTCAGAAAAGTCATACTAATGCAAGACCTATTCTATTATCTTTCTAAGTTTATTAGAGCAATATTTAAAAATTGTCCTTGTTTTTGGGCATTTGTCCCACTTCTTTGTATGGCTTTGTCCATATTTCTTGCTCTGAGGTTGAGAGGTATGACAAATGTGTCAGGGCCATCACAGTCAGCCAGAGACATTTCAAATTGTGACATACTTGTTGCACCCCACTCCACCATGTAGTGACTCTGGATGTGTCCAAGCAAGGCAAGGAGTAGTTATGCAGTGTAAATATGCAGTGTGTGTCCCCCCCCATCCAAGGTAGACACACGTACTACAGTGGCTTTTCATCTGTCCTTGATTTTGCAGAAAGGTGTGGTTTCTGTCATATTTTTGTACTGTTGATTTATGCTTATTACTCAAAGTGCCTGTTGCTCTGTGTTTGTAGCAATGCTTTAATGACCATAAGGTAAGCTTGTCTGAGATCGTAAGATGCAAATAAGCTTTAATAAGCATACTGTTAAAGAATTGCCAACATTGAAAGCCTTTCTGCCGTTGCCATGCAGAGAATACTTGACTAGATAATGTATAAGCCTTGGGTATTAAAGGACAGGATTCCATTATTTTAAAAAGCTCATTACATTTGTTGGAGACTTCCAGTCATCTCTACAGACTTTACCCGTAAACTAAACAGAATGCCAATCATGTGTGGTCCATAACCTGTACAGTAATCTTTTAAGCAATGTATCTTGAGCTTGTTTCTTGTTTGCTTTTCATTTTTTACTTACATGTTTTCCCATGAAACAAGTAGATAGTTGTCAGGCAGCAGGTCTTTTTTGGATAAGAAACATTTTTACAAGTGGGGGCATCACAGAGATTTCTACTTTCAGCATGTTACTTGGTACTTTAATAAAGCTGAATATAAATTATAATTAGAACTGCAGTGCAAGGAGAAGTGGTTTGAGTTGAGTGCTTCTGGTTTTTCTTGTACTTGATTTTGACTGGCATTCCAGTAATGTATTTAAAAAGTAATTTATTTTTTCATGCCTCACAACCTTTTGTTTCCATCTAGATGTTAAGTAAGCTGTCATGCAGCCAATGCATTGAAATATTGTTATTCTTCTACACTTATTTTTGTCTTAATTGGACTCTCATAATGATGGTCTGCCACCCAGGGCAGCGTATTTAATTAAAGTTAGTTTTTGTGGTTTTGAGCATAGCTCTTCCCTTTCTAGTTGGCCACACCCCTTCCCCTTGACCCCACCCATTCAGCTGTCTCCTGCAGCCCCCCTTTGATTTGAAGTCACCAGCCGCCACTTCTTATTACAGAGTTCAGATCTCATGCTCCATCCACTCGATCTTTCCTGAGCCTCTCTGATGATGATATTGATTGTGTGGTGCAGAGGCTATTGAAGACACCTGTGCTTGCAAAATTGTTGTCAGATCCAACCCAGAGGGCTTCGGAGCCAACCAAGCCTACCCTTTCACTATAGATTCCTTATCCGATCCGATCCCGTACTTCGGAGCCAGAATGTCTAGAACTGGTCATAGTGGAACCGTTGGAGCCAAGAGTTATCCCAGGATCTTAGGGCCCGACTATTGCACCGGCATCTTCTGTTCCATCTGAACTCAAGGAGTCTAGGAGCTGATGCTTTCTGGCCATATCCAGGGAGAAGAGTCTGATCGGATAGTTGTCAGATCCGAACCTGCCTCTGTGGGCTTTGGCGTGGGTGAGCTCGGCTACTACATATGCATCATAGCCAACCCCCTTGGTTCTGGTGATACCTTCTGGTTCTTCTGAGCCGGATGTTTCCTCAGATCAGCGGTGGGCAGCTTTTGAGGTGATGAGAGTGCTATCGCCACAGCCAAGTCCACTGTCAGGTCTGGACATTTTTCCCCCCAAAGGCACTGGTGTCTGTCTTGGCACCACTGCGTCCATAGAGACGCAAGAAACCCTAGGCCTCAGGATGCCCCATTGGGTGAACCCCTCTCTTCCAAAACCTCTCCAGAATACCCTTCTGAAGAGGACGCTCATAAGAGACTTTGCAAGAGGAAGCATTTTGGCTCCCCAGAGGAGTCAATCACATCCGATACAGACCTTGATGAGTCAGAAGGGTCCCCATGGTCACCCTGTGAGGATGTCTCCTTTGCAGACATCCTGGAAATACTTAAACAGGCAGCTGGAAGCCCATCAACCCTTCTGAAGAGGAGTCTGTATATCTTAAGGGTTTTCGGTCTCGTTTTTCCGCCACTTGGGTGTCTCCGGCTTGTCGATGAACTGGTGGACCTAGTTTGTCGAAAGGAGTGGGAGTCTCCAGACTCCATGGATCCTGTTCCCTGAAAGCCAGACAAATTCATAGCATCCCATACAGGTAAGAGTTTTCTTACAAAGGGTGTCTCAGTAGATGCTATGGTGGTGACGGCGGCCACCAAAAAGGAACTTTTAGAGATGTCCTCTTCTGTCCATCCACTGAACAAGGAGTCTCGTATGATGGACAGATATGGAAAGCACACCTTTTCTTCAGCGATCTTTGCACTCAGATCGCTGAATTGTCTCACCCACTTTACCAGACTTCAGAGATATCTCCTGAAGGAGCTAGGAAATGCTCTCCAAGGTTCTATAGCTGAAGGGGTATCTGAGAAGGTTTCATCTCAGCTTTCCACCTTAATCTCAGTGGTCATCTCCTCCATGAGACTCATTTCCTCTGCAGCAGATGGAGCGAGTAGGGCAGCGGGTTCAGGAATTTCCCTAAGGAGACATTCCTGGATGCACTTGTGTGACTTTGCGGAGCCCTATAAATCGTCTTTTGTTAACCCCCCTTTCGATGGCTAGTCCTTGTTCGGGCCAAAAGTCAAAGACACACTAACCAGGTGTGAACAGGAAGAAAAACTGTCTCTGCCATAGGAGTCCATTTTTCGCCACCTTCTAGACCTTATCCAAAAGGTCAAAGGGAAGGAAAAATGTGGTTCTGAAAATCCCAGAGCACTTTTCAGGGCACACATGGTGAATCTTCCCTGGGGGGGCAGAAGGGGAAGCAGTAATGGAAGACGCCGGCCATGTGGCAGATGAGGTCTGCAAAATCAGGGTGACAGGGAATCATTCCTTGGTAACCCCTTTCAGCGCTCCTGAAAGGAGTCATTTCTGTCCATCTCTGGAGGCAGTTGGGGGTTGCTTATCTTTATACCCAGAAGCCTGGCTAAAAATAACAGAAGACAAGTGGTTACAAAGAATCATATCCAGAGGTTATTCCATACCCTTTTTCTTTTCCTGTCCCAAACATGAAAAATATCCCGGATGTTCCACCCAGTCAAAGGGAACAGGCAACTCTAGAAATACAGAAGTTGCTCGAAAAAAGAGTCGTCCAGACAGACCCGCAAACCAAATAGGATCCGGGACTTACTCAAGGTTCTTTTTAGTTCCAAAGAAAACAGGGGACTGGAGATCAATCCTGGATCTCAGCAAATTAAACAAGTCAGTAAGAAAATCAAAGTTCTGGATGGTAACACAGCAGTCGATGCTCCCTTTTCTGGGACAGGATGATTTGGATGTGCTCGATAGACCTCCAGGATGTGTAAAAATAAAAATGGGCAGGCGATCCAGGAGTCATTAGTGCTTTCGTCTTGGAGCCAGTCACTACCAGATGTTCTTCGTGTTTCACTGTTGCAGTCATCACATTTGGGTTTTCCTTGCCAGGGTAGCCCTCAGCCGACCCGAATACCAGAGACTTAGTATTTCTGCGTCTGTTGCTGTCGCTTAAGGACTGACATCAGGTCATCAGTAGTATAAAGTAAGGCAGCCGACACTATTACATCAGTCTTTCTTGCCGTGAAGCCTAAAGCAGAAGCAGTTCGCACAAGTGCCGGTCAGCCACTACCTGAGTTTTCGTCTACCGAATTGAAGCTGAAGTCTTCTAAAGCTAAGTACCCCGTTGGGGAACCTTTTTTCTTGCACTAACCGATGTCAGAAAAAGTTAATAATTGTCTCGCCTGTGGAAAGCAAATACCACACCGAGACTTCCACGCTTACTACGTTACTTGTTTAGGCCCAGACCACAATGTCCCTCGTTGTCGCTTCTTTGCTTTTTCAACGCCAGAACTATCCGTCGTTGGGCCCTTATTGTAGCCAGATATTTTTGCTTACCGTCCTTTAATTCCGATATGGCTTCAGTAAGCCATCCGTCAGCAGATATTCCGAAAAAACGTAAAGATAAAGACAGAGACAGACCGCACAGGTCCAAACCTACCGACGATGCTTCCGTTAAGCTAGTCATTAGTTTTCCGCTACTCAGTGAGGCTCTTTCTCAGCCCCTGATGCCTGCTTCTGTTGATTTGCAGGCCGCTACCGAGACCCTTTTGGAGTCCGGTATGCCGCAAAACTCTACTTTGACTAAGGATCCTATGGTCGTCTATACCTTGGATGGGTCCAGAGCCGCTGAGCAAGCACCGGCTTCCGAGGAAGTCCTTCACACTACTGAATCTCGACACAGACCGACGGCTTCTTTCATGACTACCGTTCTTTCTAAAACTAACGAGTTTCTTAGGCCGAGGGTACGAACAACACCCAAGAAACTGACGACTCACTCTCACGCTGCTGCTACCATGCCTCAGTCTCAAATGCTTAAAATGGCAGAAGACCTTATCATGCTGATCAGGGGAAGCCAAGCTACTCCCTCCAAAAGGAAAAGAGATCTGTCCCCTGTGGTTTTGTCAGAATGAGAGTCAGATGAATCTGATGCAACTGAATATGAAGACATGCAACCTTGCTCCACTTATGAGGAGTCTGATGCAGAGGATTCCATTTGTTCAGCCTCTCCCCCAGAGGATTTTTCCTTTGGGTAAACCCTGCATACTTTAAAGGAGCATTTCCAATGAGAGAGTAAAGATTACCCTCAGGCTAAAAAGAGACTTAGGAAATTCCTAGATCTTCCACAACACAGACCCTTGGCTATTCCCCCCTAGTCCTGGATGTTGTGGAGGATGTTTTCCTCGAATCCAGCTTGACTCCTCACACCCTTCCTCCTGCTCCTGGAAAACCAGAGACAGGTACTATAGAGTCCCTGACTCACAGAAATATCTTTTTAAAAATCCTACAGCTGACCTTGAGGTCATTTCTCAAGAGCCAAAAGGAATTAAAGCAACCTCTGCTAAGAATCCCACTCTCTCAGACAGGGATTCCCGAACAGTGGACAGATGGGGTAAAAAAATATACACCTCACCTACTCTTGCTATCAGGGCACTAAACTGTCAGTTCCATATGCTGAAATTTCTGCAACATCCCTTGGAACTCCTTAAACAAAAAATGTCTTCCCTTCCTGCTTGGGCAGTGTCTTCCCTTTCTGCTTGGGCAGAATCTAAAGATTTCCAAGAGTTAATGCATTCTGCAAGTCAAGTAACTAAATACATCTTGCACTGTGGTTTTGATGTCCTAGAAGCTTCTTGCAGGGCAGCAGTCACTGGATTTGTCATTAGAAGGCATGCATGGCTTAAGGAACAGTCCCTGCTAGACCATGTTGTATCTAAATTGTTGGATGCCCCCTTGCCCAAAGATAACTTATTTGGCACTAAGGCAGAATAAAAGGCAAAATCTATGCAAACAGTTAAGGATTTCGTAAAGGTCCAGCCACCATGGTTCAGCAGGCATTGTCCTTCCAAACACTGGTCCTTTCCTGCTCCCAGTGAACCTGCCCAGTCTAGGCCCTGTGGAGCCAGACCCCCCCCCCCCCAGACAGCAGCCTCAGGGAATGCAGAGATCTAAGCAGTGGCCTACCTCCACTTAAAAACCAGGGAGTTCTAAGCCACCCCCTTATGGTAAGAACTCACAGTGGCTCACCTCCTCCTCCCCCTCCTTCTGCCCACCTTCACTTACCCCTAGAAGGAAAACTCTCCTTTCATTCAAGCACCTGGGCCACTAATACCAAGGATCACTGGGTTCTGAACATTGTGTCTCAAGGATACAAATTTTCCTTCCACACCCTTCCAACCCCAAAAGGGTTCCCAGATCTACCACCAAATCAATGGGCAGAGGCTCAAAAGCAACTCCTTTCCCTGCTCTCTATGAGGGCAGTAGAGCACATTGATGGAGAACAGAGCGGCCCAGGTTTCTACTCCAGACTTTCTCTGGTGCCCAGAAAAGAGGGCACCTGGTGCCCCATCCTTGATTTATCTGTTCTAAACACCTTCCTGGTGATCCCAGAATTCAAAATGCTTACCCACCAACAGCTGCTACCCACACCTAGATGACTGCTTTATTCAGGCATTCAGCCAGGAAAAGCTGCTCAAACACCTGGCCTTTGAAAAGACCCTACTAACCTCCCTAGGTACACGATCAACCAAAATAAATCCAAACAGGTGCCCACCTAAAGGTTAATCTTCCTGGGAGCAAGAATGGACACAGCATCCCAGATGGCATACCTTACTCCAGAGAAACAAATTTTCCTGACAGCCTACTTCTCTCAACTAGCCACCAGGCCCCAGCTATCTGTAAGGAAGATGCTGCAAGCTCTGGGGTTCATGGCATCTTGCGTACTACTCATTCTGCATGCCAGACTGCATATGAGGAAACTTCAGTGGTACCTAAAGAGCCTTTGGTGTCCACACTCTCAAGACCTGGAAACTCTTCTGCCTATAATTCCTTGCCTCAGAAAAGATTTTCTTTGGTGGGCAACAGCATGCTTCCACAACAACGGAATGCGTCCCCCCCCACCCCCACCCCCCAGACCCTCACCACAGACACATCAGACTATGCTTGGGGTGCACACCTGGCCGGCAGGTGCATACAGGGCCAATGAAGCCCACAGCAAATCCCTCTGCACATCAATCAAAAAGAGATGATGGCTGTGCAGCACACCTTGATAGCTTTCAAGCCTCTTCTCTCTCCAGGGGCTCTCCTGATCAAAACAGACAACACCACTGTGATGTGGTACATCAACAAGCAGGGAGGGACTCACTCCTATACTCTATGCAGGCTGGCCATGACCCTTTGGCACACAGCCTCTGCCATGCAACTACACCTGTTAGCACAATGCCTACTAGGCTCTCTCAACTCTCTGGCAGACCAATTAAGCAGAATTCTTCTGGACCCACATGAGTGGCAACTCAACAGAAGTACCTTCACCCTAATAACTCAGAAATGGGGAAGCCCGAAGGTTGACCTCTTTGCCTCCCACACCACCCATCAGCTCAGCAAATTCTGCACCAGGGAGCATCACTGCATGGGTTGGAAAGTGGATGCCCTGTCCTTCCCCTGGGTCAGTCTATCGGTCTATGCCTTTCCTCACCTATCTCTCATACCCAGGGTACTGCTCAAAATAAGGGAGGAAAAATCAACGACCATTCTTATAGCTCCAGACTGGCCCCGGCAGCACTGGTACCCTTGCTTCGCAGCCTGTCCCTGCTACCTCCTTGCCATCTTCCTCAGATCCCAAACCAATTGACCCAGCGGTAAGGGGAATTCATGCATCCCCAATTGCAGACACTCAATTTGGCAGCTTGGCTTATTCCCTAATCCCGAACCAGTCTGCCAACCTCAGTAAACAGGTTCTGAATGTTATCCATGAGGCCAGACGTCCTAGCACCAGAAAGTCTTATGCTGATAAATGGAAAAGGTTCTGCACCTGGTTTCAGGCTAAGGGAGCCAATACGGCACAGCCCTCCCTCCCTCCCTCCCTCCCTCTCATCCTGGATTACTTAGCAGACCTACTACACAGTGGCCTCTTTTTCTCCTCTATAAACATTCATGCCTCTGCTATTTCTGCTCATTTTCACACTGAGCAGCCCCTTTTCTCACACCCTTTGATCAAACATTTCCTTAGAGGGGCTAGCAACTTGAGGCCACCCAGAAGGGCACCAACTCCAGCTTGGGACCTTAACTTTGTTTTGGAAAAGCTAACCCTTCCCACTTTTGAACCAGCTGCTTCTGCAGAGCTAAAATTTCTCTCCTGGAAGACAGCATTCCTTCTGGCCATCACTTCAGCCAGAAGACTTCTCTGAGCTGTAAACATTCATGGCTGTGGAACCCTTCATCATCTTTCATGCAGACAGAGTATCCCTCAGAACTAACCCATCCTTTATGCCCAAGGTGGTGTTCAGTGTGGCTCTCAACCGATCCATTCATTTTGCCCCCCTTTTTCCCTAATCCCCAGTATAAAAGGGAAAGGATTCTTCACTGTAGATGTGCATAGACAGCTCAGATTCTATCTAGACAGGACTAAATCCTTCAAAAAGTCTTATCAATTGCTGGTTAGCTTTGCTACAGAGGCAGAAGGCATAGCCATCTCCAAGCAAACAATTTCCAAATCGATAGCAGAATGCATCCATTTCTGCTACAGACAGCATGGAAAGCCTCTCCCCAAGGGGGTCAGGGGACACAACTCCAGAACAGTCTCAACCTCTGCATCTTTTTTTCAGAGGAGACCCCACCATGGACATCCTGGAGGCTGCCGCCTGGACATCTGTTCACCCTTTTACCAGACATTACCACCTGTCTCTCTTCTCCACATCCAGGGCAGGGTTTACCTCTGCAGTCTTGCCGAGCATCTTAGCCAGCCCCCAGTTTCCTTGACTGCCTCCACCCTTTTCCTCAGCTTTGGGAATCAACCCAAATGTGATGACTGCAACAGTGAAACATGAAGAACATAGTACAGTTGTGTACACTTACCATAAATGTAGATGTTCGAGTGTATTCACTGTTGCAGTCCTGGTTTCCCTCCCTCCGTCCCTCTTTCTTCTCTTTCTCCTTTTACTACCATTCTAACTTGTTGTTCTCCTTTCCTTACAAGGGACGTATTGATATTTATTTTCCACTGGTGGGGTTCTTCCACCCAAACCTGGCCTCCTACTTGGGGGGGCTCCTGACAGGTTAGGGCAAGAAAAACTGATGCAATGATGTCGGCTGCCTTACTTTATACTACTGACGACCTGACGTCAGTTCTCAAGCAACAGCAACTGACACAGAAATACTAAGTCTCCAGCCGAGGGCCACCCTGACAGGGATAACCCAAATGTGATGACTGCAACAGTGAATACACTCGAACATCTATATTTATGGTAAGTGTACACAACTGTACTTTTCCAGCTCTGCCCTGGTCTCACTATAGCCCCCAGATTGTTCACCAAGTGTATGGCAGTAGTCACTGCACACTTTAGACACTTAGGATTCCGAGTGTTTCCGTACCTAGACGACTGACTCCTAACCGCCACCACCGAGGGTTTACTAACAAAAGTGACAGACACCACCTTGCAGCTCTGCTCTCATATAGGAATCATAATAAACTATGAAAAATGTGCCTTGTTGCCATCTCATTGTATAATTTTTATAGGAGCAGATCTAGATGCAACAAAAATGATGGCAAAACTTCCTTCCAAAAGTATTCGTTTTACGACGTCAGGTCCTCATCCTACTTTCCAAGAAAAAAGTGCTAGCAAAAACAGTCCTGAAAGTCTTGGGAACCATGGCAGTAGCAGTAACCCTAATTCCATTAGCACGTCTGCATATGAGAATTCTACAGTCATTACTGTTCACTCAGTGGTCCATGCAGAAATCACCCATGTTCCACCAGATTATTATAACGGACTCCTGCAAGAAGGACCTTCGTTGGTGGCTTCACTTCACTCATGTGACATTTGGTCGACCCTTTCTTCTTCCACAACCTTTAGCCACAGACACCCAGGTAGGTTGGGGGCCGGGGGGGCATTATCTAGGAGGGACAATCCAAGGCACTTGGCAGAATCACGAGGCACACTTGAACATCACTGTCCTAGAGATGAGGGTGGTGCTTCTAGCATTGCAAGCATTCCAAGACTCTCTTCTGCTAGGAACTATTGCAGTACAGACAAACAACATGTCTGTTGTGTGGTACATAATCAAGGAGGAACCAGGTCTTACCCTCTTTGTCGGGAGGCCCTGAGAGTATGGCAGTGGGCAACCTCCTCCCACTGCTTTTTGGTAGCAATGCACATCTCAGAGAAATCCAGCTTGATAGCAGACAAACTCAGCAGCGAGATTCTGATGCCTCATGAGTGATCCCTAAAATAAGATGTAGCGTAGATTGTTGTTGTGTCTTTTGGCTTATCCTGGTTAGGGGTCGCCACAGCAGAACTCTGGTCCACTAATGTTTGGTAGTGGATTTTTACGTGCTGAGTTACCAGCCCTGACGCACAACCTTCAATGAAGGCACGCCCATTCATGCATGCCTCCACACAGAAGACGCTCTAGCTGAGAATCGAATGCGACAACGTCTTGCTGTGAGGCGACAACGCTACCGCAGCACCACTACTGAAAATGGGGCCAGCCTTGCTGCAACCTTTTTGCCATGTCCATGAATGCCAAATGCAGCAGCTATCTTGGCATACCCCCCCCCCTTCGGGGGTGTCACCAAGGGATGCACTTGTGTAGGATTGGCCCTCTGGCCTTCTCTGCGTTTTCCCTCTTTTTCCATTGATACCCAAAGTTCTTAAGAAAACCAGCTCCTTGGGAAGAAATTTGATACTCCTCGCCCCATACTGGCCTTGTCAAATCTGGTTCCTCTTCCTTTGGCCTCATCTCCAGGAGGAGCCTTGGATTCTGGTCCCAGTTCCGGACCTTCTGACTCGTGCATCAGGGATGCTCCACCCCTCCCTTCAAGCCATCAAGTTGACTGCTTGGCTGCTCCAATTCCAAACATAGCCAGGTTCCCTAACCTTTCTCCATAAGTGAAACATATCTTGATCTAGTCTCATAAGGCTTCAAAGAGGAAGTTGTATATGAGCAAATGGAAGAGATTTTCTTCTTGGGCCTTGAATAACCGCAGTGACCTCTTTACTGCCCCTAAAGCCTCCATTCTTGAATTCTTGACAAAGCCATTTAATGAAAGCACAGCTGGAGCAAGGCGTTTCTTAAGGGCACTATTTTATTAAGACCACCCATTAAAGCCCCTCCAGCACCACGGGACCTGAACTTTGTCGTATCCCATTTTATTCTTCCCTCCTTTGAACCTGCATCATCCTCTGATCTAAAGTTTTTGACTTGGAAGACAATTCCTTTAATAGCCATCATTTCTGCTAGAAGAGTTTCAGAGCTTACAAGCATGGTCTGTAAAGCCCCCTACATGCTTATCCACTAAGACAGATTGTCTCTACGAACAAACCCATCCTTTCTACCCAAAGTATGCTCAGAATCTAATTTGAACCAATCTGTACACCTACCATTTTTTCCCCAGCTATGGCAACAAGGCAGAATATATGCTACACCAACTAGATGTACATAGACAATTGCATTTCTACTTACATAGGACAAAGGACTTCAGAAAATCTGACCAATTATTTGTATCATTTTCAGACTACAAGAAAGGTGCTCCACTTTCAAAATGGCTATCAGATTGTATTACTTTTACTTGCAAATCTCAAAACAAAGAACTGCCCGATAGAGTAAAAGGTCATTCTACAAGAGCCATAGCAACCACTTCTGCCTTTTGAGGGAGACTACCAATTGATACCATTTGTGCTGCAGCAACATGGGCAAGGCCTCATACCTTTATCACTCTTTACAAAATGGATTTGGTTTCCAGGAACAGGGCCTCTTTTGGGTCCACTATTCTGAAGAATATTCTCCCATGAGCTACCTAAGAAAGATGGTGCTAGGGACGCTGTCCCAACCAGTTAAGAATGAAGGCAAGATAGGACAAAATCACATAAAGAAGTTATGTACTCACCATAACCTTCCATGTGTGTTGTCCGTCTCTCCTTAATTCTTAAATCCCACCCTCCTTCCTTCAACCTTTGGCTCCTGGAGGACAGAGCAGATACAGTTGGAAATCAATGTTCTCTGACTTTCTTTATTGCTCTATAAGTTTCTTGATAATTTTATTTGGTACCCATTGTTATATCAGCAAACAAGATCTGGGAACTTTCCTAGGGCATGATGGGATAGGGTTTCAGCCACGAGCTAGTGGAAGACCTCAAGCTTTTGTATAAGGCCGAGTCGGAACCGATCCAACCAGTTAAGAATGAAGGCAAGATGGACAACACACATGGAACATTATGGCGAGTACATAACTTTTTTTTTTTTCAGACAAATGGGTTCTGAAGGTCATGCATCAATGTTACAGATGGCAATGGGAGCAAATTCCTTCTATCTGTGGGGTAATTTCTCATCCTGCAGACCACACTGTCTGATTTCCACCTGTCCTTCATCACATCATATCCCAGGGAGTGATAGTAACATTTCCCCTTCCCAGATGGGAAAGGGGTTTTATTCAAGGATGTTTTTAGTGCCAAAGAAGGAAAACGTTTTGAGACCAGTTCTGGATCTTTCTTTCTTAAAACATGTTTGTGACAGTGCCCAAATTCAAAATGATGTGTCTCTGGATCGGTTCTCTGCTTTACCCTTTGCACTATCCACTGCAGCAAGAGAATTCACAAAATGCCTAGCTCCAGTTATAGCTCATTGCAGGCTACAGGGTATTCACATTTTTCCATATTTAGATGACTTGCTTATCTTTGCAGAGTCTTTTTAAAAGTATTGAGTGAGAAATCTCTTAACACAAGCTGGGATTCTAAGAGAACATCCAAATGTTTTTCTTGACACCTGACAGGATTGTGTTTTTGAGATGTCAACTAGACACCACAGTTCAAAGAGCTTTTCTTTTGCAGAAAAAGTACATCTATATCTCTATACATTTCTAAGATTTTCCACTCTGACTTCAGTCACTGCAGGGGTATACCTCAGTATTTTGGTTCCCGTGGCTTCTATGATTCTCATAATACCCCAGGCAGGACTCCACATGAGAAAGATGCAGTGATATCTGAAGTTTCTTTGGTCCCAGCAGCTACACTCTGTCTTCAAATCCCAGTGGTGTGGTTTGTCAGAAGAGAAATGACTTGGCAGAGACAATAGATATCCCTAAATCCAGGTCTCCCCTTCTCCCTCCCTGATGTTCTTCATGTTTCACTCTTGCAGTCATCACCTGTTGGTTATCCCTGCTGTGGTAGCCCTTGGCCTGCCCGAATACCAGAGTCAGTGTTTTTGTCCATCGGCTGCTGTTGCTTGAGTAACGTCAAGTCAGTGCTATAAAGCAAGGCAGCCAACGCCATTACATCAGTCTTTCTTGCCGTGGAGTCCGTAGCAGTTCGCAAGTGTGCCAGTCGATCACTGCCAGAGTTAGAATTACAGCTGAAAACGTCTAAAGCTAAGTACCCCGTTGAGGATCCTTTTTTCTTGCACTAACCGATGTCCGAAAAAGTTAACAGGCACCAGTAATTGCATTTTGCAGACAAAGAGGAATTCAAATATATCCTTACCTGGACGACTGCCTTATTCAAGCAGAGAACAAGGACATTCTACTAAAGCATTTGGCATTTGTAAAAAGATTACTAATTTGCCTAGGGTACACAGTAAACGAAAAGAAATCAAAACTAGCACCTTCTCAAGAGATAATATTCCTGGGTGCAAGCTTAAATACAACTGCCCAGATGGCTTATCTCATGCCAGACAAACAAAGGCAGCTGACTTCTTACTTCAAAATGTTGGCAACAATGACCCAGTTATCTGCAAGAAAAATTCTGCAGGCTTTGGGTTTTATGGCATCCTGCATTCTGCTATTCCATATGCAAGACTGCATATGAGGAAACTACAATGGTATCTAAAAAGTGTTTGGAGTCAACATTGCCACAGCCTAGAAACATTAATTACCCTCATTCCCTGCCTGCAACAGGAGTTTCGATGGTGGGCACAGACGTGTCACCACAACAAGGGACAGCAATTCACTTTACCCACAGCCAGGCAGACATTAACAACAGATGTATCAGATTATGCCTGGGGGGCACACATGGCAGGAAAATGTATTCAGGGCACATGGTCCGCAAACCAAATGCATTTTCATATCAATCAAAAAGAGATGCTAGCTGTTCAAAATGCCCTGACAGCCTTCAAGGATCTGCTTCATCCAGGACAACTGCTGATAAAGACGGACAATACTACAGTCATGTGGTACATAAGCAGGGAGGCACACACTCCTATCCTCTTTGCAGACTAGCCATGACTTTGTGGGATGCAGCATTGACTTACCAAGTACACCTGCAAGCACAATTCCTGCCAGGAAAAATAAATACTCTGGCAAACGAACTAAGCAGAAACTTCACAGATCCCCACGAGTGGAAACTGGATCCACAAGTCTTCAGCATGATAACATAGATCTAGTTGCCTCCCCTCACAACTGCTAACTACAGAGATTCTGTACAAGGACTTATCACAAGCAAGCATGGAAAGTGGATGCTCTATCATTCAGCTGGAAAACCCTAACAGTATATGCCTTTCCTCCTTTGCCTCTCCTCCCCAAGGTACTCCTAAAGGTCAGACAAGAGAAGCCAAAAATGATTCTGATTGCCCCAGACTGGCCCCGCCAGCACTGGTACCCAATCCTAAAGAGCTTGTCTGAAGGCCCAGCCTGGACATTACCTCTAATCCCTCACTTACTGACCCAACGAAACAATCAGATCCTGCTCAGCCAACTCAGGACCCTAAATCTGGCAGCATGGCGGATAATGTAGCCATTCAGAACACACCTCTCTCTAAAGCAGTTATGGATGTTATTTTGGAGGCCAGGAGGGCCAGTACCAGAAAATCTTATGCAGAAAAATGGAAGAGATTCTGTGCTTGGAACCGGGCACAAGGAATTGACACATTTGTACCAAATATTCCTCAGATTTTACAATACCTAACTGAGATGCTGGACAAAGGCCTATCCTTTTCATCAATTAAAATCCATGCCTCCGCAATTTCAGCTCATTACAATACGGAACCACCTAATGTTAAGTTGTCAATCTCGCCTTCATTCTTGCTGGATGGGTTCGGAGCCAAACCTCGGCTCCGACTCAGCCTAATACTAAAGCTCGAGAGCTATTTTTACCGGCTCGAGGCTATGCTGTGTTCCATAATGCTAGGCGTCATATACCCAGATCTTATTTGCCTCTTCAGCTACGAGGTTGCGTTTTCACTGGCTCCAGGTCGTATTTAAGATTTTTTTTATATTTACAACTAGTTTTTGATAGATATTTTTCCCTTAGATCTTTTCTAGTAGTGTTAGTCTCTCGGTTAGTCTTACCCCCTTTATTAATAGTTTTCCTTACTCTTTTCCACCCTTAAGGTGTTTAGGCCTCCCCACCCCCCTTTATAGTAGTCTTTGTACAGGTTACATTCAGTAGTGTGTGTGTGTGTGTGTGGAATTTTGTTTTATTGTAGTAACTTTGAGAGTGTCTTTTCAAGTGTTGTGTGTGTGTTTGTTGTCTGGTATACTTGTCTAGACTTTTTGTCCCGTTCCTGTGGTATCATGTCTAAGGATACCAAGATATCGGGATTCAAGAAGTGTGACTCGTGCTGTCAGAAGATGTCTCTGACAGACGGTCACACTTCTTGTGTGTATTGTTTGGGCCCTCTGCACGTGCAGGACTCTTGTTCCATCTGTCATGCTTTTAGCCCAAGAGTCCTGCAGGAATGCAGAAATAAGCTCATACTAAGGGGCCTATTAAAGCCCGAAGGTTCTCCTACCAAGCCTCTGTCAGGAAAACCTTCAAAGCCCGCCAAACCGTTGGCTCCATGTCCGGAGCCGGCACCGAGCAGACCTTCTGCCTCATTGGTTCCGGCTGGAACCGATACATCGAGGCCTCAGTCTGCTCCGACCTTGGTGTCGGAGCCATCTCCAAGCTGAAAGCATTCCCGATCTCCTTCATTGGAGTCGGTCAGGTCGGCGCCGAAGTCCCCTTTGCTGTCGGAGCAGAGCCATAGGTCTCACTCCTCTAGATCTTCCAGGCTTTTCAGACCACGACCTCGAGAGGGTAGTCAGGCTTTTGAAGTCGCAGGTGCTCGCCCAGTTATTGCATAGCCCGTCTCAACAGACAGCGGCTTCCCCAACGCCTGCTCCAGTTCCTCCTCCGACTATTCCTTTGAGCTCGGAGCCAGAGGCCGTCGGGGTTGGTACTGTGGGGGCGTCGGAACCGATTCCACCCTTATCTGTTCCAATCCCTTCATTGGCTCCGTCCTTGGAGGGAACCAGGCGCCACGACTCCTTCGTCGGTTTCGAGGGGGCGAGTGGCATCGGACCCTTGCCCGACCCCGTTCTCCCTCTTGGAGCATCGGCGCAGGTGAGTTCGGCCCCATTGGCCTTGGAGCCGTCCCTGTCGGTGCCGGGAGGAGCTCTCATCTCTTCGGAACTGGGTCCCTCCTCTCTACCTGATAGGGGCGCCTTTGAGGTCATGTGGAGCGTGCTGGCTCCTATACCGGTGCCACGGTCGGCCCCATCGGCCCCTCCTTCCATGGTGCCTGCTTCGACCTCTGCCTACCCTCCCGAACCCAAGCATGGAGAACCAATGCTCCAGGTCGCCCCATTGGGCGTATCCTCCTCTTCTGAGGCCTCCCCTGATCCTGTAGGGGAGCCCCCTCGGAAGAGGACATGCAAGAGGAAGCATGTGGACTCACCAGAGTCAGTGACATCTGACACCGACCTGGATGATTCGGAAGGGTCCACAAGGTCCCCCTCTGAGGATGTCTCATTTTCTGACATCCTAGAGATCCTTAAACAGAGGGGGAACTGGTCTGCCCTCAACCCTTCTGAGGAGGAGTCTGTGTACCTGGACGCGTTCGGTTCTCGTCCTTCCACCTCCTGGGTGTCCCCGCCTTTCGACCCACTCATGGAGATGGTGGCTCGGAAGGCGTGGACGGCTCCGGATACTATGGAACCAACTCCCCGGAGGCCCACAAAATTTATTACAGCCCCTTCGGACAAGCAGTTTCTCACTAAGGGCGTCCCCGTTGATGCCATGGTGGTGGCGGCGGCAGCCACTAAGAAGGAGTTGGCTGACCCTTCAGTTCCTGTCCATCCTCCTAATAAGGAATCGAGGACTATGGATAGGTACGGCAAGCAGATGTTTTCTTCAGCGACCTTTGCCATGCGTTCACTGAATTATTTGTGCCATTTCACCCGTCTTCAGAGAGACCTTCTCAAAGAACTAGGTGATACCTTACAGGACCCATCAGCTGCGGGGTCTCAAGGAAAGATCAACTCCCAGCTAGGGACCCTGAACTCTATTGTAAACTCCTCCATGCGGCTCATTTCCTATGCCGCCGATGGAGTGAGTAGGGCTGCAGGCACTGGCGTTGCTCTAAGGAGACATGCCTGGATGCGGCTTTGCAACTTTGCCGACCCCTTCAAGGCGTTCTTCACTAACATCCTCTTTGATGGTTCTGCCTTGTTTGGACCTCAAGTGAAGGATACATTGACCAGGTGTGAGCAGGAAGGCAAGACTCTGTCTGCCGTAGGAGTTCGTTTTTCGACCCCTACTAGACAATACCCTAAGGGTCAGAAAGGTGGGAAAATGTGGTTCTGCAAACCTCAGGGAGTACTGCCTGACGCACGTGGTGAGCTTCCCTCCAGAGGCAGAGGAAGGAACAATAATAGACGCCGCCCGAGGGGCAGGGGGGGGGTCCACAGAATCAGAGTAGCAGAGAATCTTTCTCTGACAAACCCTTCCAGCACCCCTGAGGAGCTGCCCGACTGTCCACCTTCGGAGGCAGTCGGGGGAAGACTATCACTGTACCCAAAAGCCTGGCATTCCCTCACGCAAGAAAAATGGGTACGGTCGATCATATCCAAGGGTTACAGAATTCCCTTTATTCACACCCCACAACAGCCAAAAGGGCCCCTTCCAGACGTTCCACCCGGTCTGAGGGATCTAGCAGCACTAGAAATTTCAAAGCTCCTAAGAAAAAGGGCCATCCAGCCAGTCCCAGCAGACCAACAAGGATCCGGAATCTACTCCAAGTTCTTTTTGGTACCAAAAAAGACAGGGGACTGGAGACCTATTTTGGATCTCAGCAGGCTGAACAAGTCAGTTCAAAGAACAAAGTTCCGGATGGTCACGCTACAGTCCATTCTACCCTTTCTGGGTCAGGACAATTGGATGTGCTCTAAAGACCTTCAGGATGCGTACTACCATATCAAAATGAACAGGCGCTCCAGAAGGTTTCTCCGCTTCCGGCTGGGAGCCAGTCACTACCAGTTCAGAGCCCTGCCCTTTGGCCTCACCACAGCCCCCAGGGTGTTTAGCAAATGCATGGCAGTGGTTGCGGCTCACCTGAGATGATAAGGATTCCAGCTGTTTCCATATTTAGACAACTGGCTCCTTACTGCTACCACCAGGCACCAACTATGCTGTACAAACGTGCAATGCGCTAGGTATCTCTCGAAATTTCGAAAAGTCTGCATTGTCGCCTTGTCAGTCTATTACCTTCATAGGCGCCGTTTTAAACACAGTGGAGCTCTCAGCAAAACTACCTACACAAAGAGATGTTCTTCATCCCACATTGCTGCAGTCCTAACACTTGGGTAGTCCGCTGTCCCAGTCGGCCCGAATACCAAAGTATAAGGCTGACGTCGGTCAAGGCGCATTAGTCTGACGTCAGGGTACAAATGCGCATGACCGACGTCATATCCTCAGTCTTTTTTGCCGCATGGTCCGATGCAGAAGCAGTATTGCGAGTGCAGGTTGGCGTTCTGAAATTTTCTGAAGTCGGAGTTTCAGACTGAATCAAAGTTGGCTAAGTACCCCGTTGGGGAATATTTTGTTTTTTTCTTGCCTCAGTATTTAACCGGATGTCAGAAAAAGTGAATAATTGTATTTCTTGTGGGAAGCAGATACCTCATAGGGATTACCATACCTTGTGTATACCTTGCTTAGGGCCTGAGCACGACGTTGTTGGATGTCGCTCTTGTGCTAGATTTAACAAACGCACTATTAAGAGAAGGTTAGACTGTGCCAGGTTAGTTTTTGGGAAGCGTTGTAATTATAAAATGCCGTCGGATGCTCCGACGCCCGCTTCATCAAAAAAGCGCAAGGACAAAGCAGCAAAGCCTAGGTTGGAAGAACCGTCTGTCCCGGGCGTCGGTTCTTTAGAGGGCTCGGTGGAGCCGGAGGTTCTGCCAGAAGTCTCTTTGGAGTCTCAGGGAGAGACTTTACTGTTACAGGATGTTTCTTCTCAGGAGGTAGGCCAGGCTGAGGGGGCTTCTCAGGTGGCTGTTCTCCCCTCCCTTCCTAAGGTGGTTAGGCCCTCCCCTTCTGTTTCCAAGGCTTCTTCGAGAGGCAGGCCAGGTTTAACTTCAGTGGGGGTTTCTCCTAGTTCTTTAGGGTCTCTGCCTAAGAAACATATGCTTAAAATGGCAGAAGATTTGATCACTATGATTAGAGGTTCTATGCCCCCTCCTGATAAGAGGCCTAGGGTGGAACCTGAGCTTGAGAGTTTTGAGCAGGGTTCGGAGGCTTCTGAGTCTTCGGCTGAAGACTTGCAGGAGTATCCTCCTTATTCTGATTCTGATGTAGATGATTCTACTCCTTCGGCTTCTCCTCCTGAGGATTTTTCTTTTTCAGAGACTCTTCATTCCATGAGGGAGCATTTTAAATGGGAAGGTCAAGATTTCTCTGATTCCAGGAAAAGGCTAAGGGAATTTTTGTTTTTACCCCAGCACAGGCCTTTGGCTATACCTCCTGTTCTGGATGTGGTGGAAGATGTTTTTGCAGAGGCTTCCCTGAACCCTGATTCTTTGCCTCCTGCTCCAGTTAAACCGGATAGGTATTATAGGGTGCCTGAAGCTCATAAGTATCTTTTTAAGAGTCCTAGGGCAGACCCAGAAACCGTTTCTCAAGGGCCTAAAGGTGTCAAGGCTTCTGTTGTTAAAAATCCTGTTCCTCCTGATAAAGAGGCAAGGGCTTTGGATAGATGGGGAAAGAAGGTGTATACTTCTTCCACTTTAGCCATGAGAGCTTTGAATTGCCAGTTCCACATGTTAAAATACCAAAATTATCTCCTTTCACAATTGAAGTCTTAGGTGGGTAAGCATTCTTTGCAATGTGGTTTTGATGCTGTTCAGGCCTCTTCGAGGGTGGCTGCCACTGGTTCTGTTCTTCGCAGGCACGCCTGGTTGAGGGATCAGAATTTGGCTGAGCATGTTAAGACAAGGATTTTAGATGCTCCGTTACAATCTGATGTGTTGTTTGGTTCGCCTGTGGAAGCAGTTTTAAAGAAAATGGAGGACAAGGCTAAGTCTATGCAGACTGTTAAAGATTTTTTGCAGGTTCAACCTCCGAAGTTTAGTAGGAATTGGCCTACTAAGGGGTGGACTTATCCTTCTTATGATTCCCAGTCTAGGGGTAGGTCTAGACGTGGCAGGGGCAGAGCTCAAGGTTCTTTTAGGCCTAGAACAGGGAGTTCACCTGCTCAGTCTTCTGGTGAGGGCAGGGGTCAGTCCTTTCGTAAACAGACCCAATGACCTGCCTTTTCAGCTGCCAGAGCCTTCTCGTCTGGCAGCACCTTTGGGAGGAAGGCTGGCACTTTTCAAAGAAAATTGGAGTTTAATTACCCAAGACAGATGGGTATTGGATATCATTCACCACGGTTACAGGTTTTATTTCCATACCTTGCCTCCGTTCAAAGGCATGCCAGACATTCCTCCTCTACAAAGAAAAGAGGCTCACAAGCAAATTTCTCTGTTACTCCAAATAGGGGCCATTCAGCCGGTTCCTATGCCAGAAAGGGGCCTAGGATTTTATTCTCGCCTGTTCTTAGTACCAAAAAAGGGGAACACGTGGAGACCAATTTTGGATTTGTCTATCCTCAACACTTATCTGGACATTCCCAAGTTCAAGATGTTGACGTTGCAACAGCTTTTACCTCTGCTGGGAAAAGATCATTGGATGGTAACTTTAGATCTCAAGGAGGCTTACCTTCATGTGCCTATCAGACTAAGTTGCAGGAAGTATCTGCGTTTTCGAGCTGGGAATTCCCATTATCAGTTCTCTGCATTGCCCTTTGGCTTATCTACTGCGCCCAGAGTATTCACAAAAGTTCTGGCTCCAGTGATAGCTTACTTCAGGCTAAAAGGAATACAAATCTATCCTTACTTGGACGACTGCCTGATTCTGGCTCAAGAAAAGGAAGACCTTTTTCAGCATTTGGAATATGTGATAGCAGTGCTAAGATGCCTGGGGTATTCTGTGAATGAAATAAAGTCCAGTCTAGTACCCTCTCAAGACATGTGCTTTCTGGGTGTGAGACTGAATACAGCAACCCAGATGGCCTTTTTAACCCCGGACAAACAAAAGAATCTTTCACTTTACTTCCATCAACTATCTCTTCAGTCCGGGCTGACTGCAAGGACAGTCCTTCAAGCCTTAGGGTTCATAGCATCTTGTATTCTGGTGCTTCCCAATGCCAAACTGCATATGAGGAAGCTGCAATGGTATCTCAAAATGTATGGACACAGCACTGCCAGGATTTGGACACTGTCATTCAAATAATACCTTGCATTCAAAAGGAATTTTTGTGGTGGGCTCAGGAATGTCACCTAAACAAGGGACTCTCTGTGACCCGGCCAGAGGCGAGTCAGATTCTAACGACAGATGCCTCAGACATAGCTTGGGGAGCTCATCTGAATGGAAAGTGGATACAAGACAAGTGGCCTGCCAGACTACAGCATCTACATATCAACATGAAGGAGATGTTGGCAGTCCAGTTTGCATTACTGGCTTTCAAGGAGTTACTTCTTCCAGGGCAGGTGTTGATTCTAACAGACAACACAACTGTCATGTGGTACATCAACAAACAAGGGGGAACACATTCTTATCCTCTATGCAGGCAAGCAATGATTTTGTGGGAGACCGCTCAGCTTGCAACTAAATCTTCAGGCAAGGTTTCTGCCGGAGCACAGAACTCCTTAGCAGATGTGTTAAGCAGGCAAATCATGGATCCCCACGAGTGGAAACTGGATCTTCATGTAGTTCGAAAATTGACAGTGTCATGGGGAACTCCAGACATAGATCTGTTCGCTTCTCCACTAAACCACCAGCTGCCAAAGTTTTGCACGAAAGGTTTCATCACACAGCTTGGAAAGTGGATGCTCTTTCTTTCAGTTGGAAAAATCTTCATGTGTACGCCTTTCCGCCTCTGCCTCTCCTCCCAAAGGTACTCCTAAAGGTCAGACAAGACAAGCCAAGGATGATTTTAATAGCTCCAGATTGGCCTCGACAACACTGGTACCCATTACTGAGGAGTCTGGTAAGGAAGCCTCCATGGCCTTTACCTTTGATTCCACACCTATTGTCTCAGAGGACGGTCATCTACTCAATGTCAAGCTTCACTCTCTTCATCTAACAGCCTGGCATATTCTGTTTTGAACCACAGCAGGTCTCAACTTCCTCAACAAGTTTTGAATGTGATTATGGAAGCCAGGAGACCTAGTACAAGGAAAGTGTATGCAGACAAATGGAAGAGATTTTTATTTTGGAGTGCAGCAAAGGATTTGGAGGTTTCTGAGCCTAATTTGAGTGTGGCTCTTCAATATCTTACTGAATTATTGGACAAAGGTTTGTCTTTCTCTTCCATTAAGATTCATGCTGCAGCAATTTCAGCTCACTATGATTGTGACCCACCATTGTTTTCTCATCCTTTGTTTAAGCAATTTCTTAGAGGGGCAAAGAATATAAGACCCCCACGTAGAGCTCCTACTCCTGCTTGGGACCTCAATTTTGTGTTGGAGAAACTTACTCTACAACCTTTTGAGCCTGCAGCTACTGCTGAATTGAAATACTTGTCATGGAAGACTGCTTTTTTGTTGGCCATTACTTCTGCAAGAAGGGTTTCTGAATTGCAGGCCCTTATGGCGGTTGAGCCTTTTTTGATTTTCCATAAGGATAGGGTATCATTACGTACTAATCCTTCCTTTATGCCTAAGGTGGTCTCTAGTGTGGCTTTAAACCAAACTATTCATTTGCCCACTTTTTATGCTGATCCCCAAAATAAGGGGGAAAAGATTTTGCACACTTTAGATGTACACAGGCAGTTGCGTTATTATTTAAGCAGGACTAAGGATTTTAGGCAGTCTCAGCAGTTGTTTGTTTCTTTTGCTTTGAGTTCTCAGGGCAAGCCTGTGTCAAAACAAACTATTTCTAAGTGGATTGGGTTTTGCATTGCATTTTGTTATTCCCATCATGGCAAGGAGATTCCAGCTGGGATTAGGCCTCATTCCACTAGGGCTACTGCCACTTCAACAGCGTTTCTAAGGGGGGTGGCAACTAAGGATATTTTGGAGGCAGCTACTTGGAGTTCAGTGCATACTTTCTCTAAGCATTACCACCTGCCCCTCTATTCTAAATCTAGGGCTGGTTTTGCCACGGCTATTTTGCAGGGCATGTTGACAGCTCCAGCTTCTTTATGATTTGCCAGCCTCCCTTACCTCTGCTTTGGGATTCTACCCAAGTGTTAGGACTGCAGCAATGTGGGATGAAGAACATAGTACAGTTTTGTACCTACCATAAATGTAGATGTTCGAAGATCCACATTGCTGCAGTCCAATTTACCCTCCCTCCTTCCCCTCTGTGTTTAGGAGTGGTTGTGTGAGTGGGGTTGTACTTCTGTAAATTTGTATATATTGTACATATATTTGGTACAGGAGTGTTTGGTGTTTTTTGGTTTTGGCCTTATCTTTTTAGGGTCTTCTGACATCTGGGACAAGAAAAGACTGAGGATATGACGTCGGTCATGCGCATTTGTACCCTGACGTCCTGACGTCAGACTAATGCGCCTTGACCGACGTCAGCCTTATACTTTGGTATTCGGGCCGACTGGGACAGCGGACTACCCAAGTGTTAGGACTGCAGCAATGTGGATCTTCGAACATCTACATTTATGGTAGGTACAAAACTGTACTTTTCAGACATTCGCAACCATGTTCAGATCCTATTACAGGAGAGCAGAGTCCAAGCCAGATTTGTACTAAAAACACTTGGTCTCATGGCAGCAGCAATCACTTTACTCCCCCTAGCGTGTTTTCATATGCAGATCCTGCAGTGGATGCTATTTTCCCAGTGGTCTTTTCAGCAGCTCCCCATGTCACACACCATTCTAATCACTCAGTCATGCAAAAGACACCTTTCTTGGTGGACGGTCTCCCCTCAGGTACTCCAGGGCAGACCTGTGGTCCTTCCTCCTCCTGTTGCCACTGTGACAACGGATGCCTCCCTGATTGGGTGGGGGGTGGCATTTTCGGGGCAGGACAGTCCAGGGCACATGGCAACTCTTCGAATGCCACTTGCACATAAATGTCTTGGAAATGAGAGCGGTACTTTTAGCATTGCAGGCCCTTCAGGACTCTCTACCCACCGGGACTATTGCAATTCAAACGGACAATATGTCTGTAGTGTGGTACATCAACAAGCAGGGCGGAACCAGAGCCTACCCCCTATGTCGAGAAGCACTCAGACTTTGGCAATGGGCGATCTCTTCTCAATGGTTTCTGGTAGCAACGCATATTCCCAGGAAGTCCAACATCATAGCGGACAGACTGAGCAGAGCCATTCTCATGCCTCACGAGTGGTCTCTCAATCAGATGATAGCGAAAAGAATTTTCAGAAGGTGGGGTCAACCTTGCTGCGACCTTTTTGCAACACCTCTAAACAGCAAGTGCCCAGACTTCTTCACCTTCTTCCCTCTCCCAGGCCCCCCCCCCCAGAAACGCTCTAGTTCACGATTGGCCCAGGGGTCTTCTGTATGCATTCCCCCCCTTTCCCTTAATTACTCAATTAATCCAGAAAGTGACTGCCTTGAGAGCCAGGATCATCCTTATTGCCCCTTACTGGCCTCGACAAATTTGGTTTCCGTTCCTGCAACACCATCTACTGGAGCAGCCCTGGCATCTGGACCCAGTGCCAGATCTTCTGACCCATCAATCGGGCGGGCTGCATCAGTCCCTTCGATCTCTCAACCTCACAGCTTGGTTGCTCCACTTCCAACCCTAGCCAGGCTTCCCCTTATCTCTCAACCAGTTCACGATATCATCCTCGCTTCTCACAAGTCTACTACCAGAAAAACTTATGCTAGCAAATGAAAGCGTTTCTCTGTCTGGGCAGGGGAAAAACACGTGGACCCCTTTATGGCTCCTGTCCATTCTAGCAGAACTGTTTAGATTGGGCTCCTCCTCAGCTACCATCAGAGTTCAACTGGCAGCTATTGCAAATTTCTACGTTGGCTTGTCAGAGACCAGCATCATGTCCCACAAACTTTGCAAAGCCTTTTTAAAAGGAACCCTTTTACTTAGGCCCCCGGTTAAGGACCCTCCCCCACCGTGGGACTTAAGTTTGGTACTGTCTTCTTTAATTCTTCCTCCCTTTGAGCCGGCGGCTTCTTGTTCGTTGAAGTTGCTCTCATGGAAAACACTCTTCTTAGTAGCCATCACCTCAGCAAGACGGGTCTCGGAACTTCAAGCCCTTTGCGTTCGCCCTCCTTATCTTGTTTTTCACAAAGACAGTGTGTCACTCAGGACTAATCCATCTTTTTTACCCAAAATAATCACAGAGAAAAATCTGAATCAGACCACAGATCTTCCAGTCTTCTTCCCAAATTACACCAATAGAGCTGAACGAAAGTTGCATTGTTTGGATGTTCACCATCAATTACGCTTCTACCTGGATAGAACTAAGCAGATGAGAAAATCAAACCAGCTCTTCCTGTCTTATGCGGAAGGGAAGCAAGGCCAACCAGTCTCCAAGGTAACTTTGTCCAGGTGGTTGATGTCTTATCACGTTGGTCTATCAGTTGAGGAACAGGGAACTTCCTACTAAGCCTAGGGCTCACTCAACCAGAGCTTTAGCTTCTTCAGTAGCCTTTCAGGCAAGATTGCTGATGGATTCCATTTGTGCAGCGGCCACTTGGGCCTCTCCTCATACCTTCATTTCTCATTACAAGCTTGATATGGCCTCCAGAAGTCGGGCTGATTTTGGTTCCACTGTACTCAAGAGTTTGTTCCATTGAGCCACCCAAGATTTAGGTGCTAGGGACGCTGTCCCATCCAGCAAGAATGAAGGCGAGATTGACAACTTAACATTGAGAAGTTATGTACTTACCATGACGTTCCATGTTAGTTGTCTTCTTCTCGCCTTCTTTCTTGCGTCCCACCCTCCACCCCCCTAGCCTGGGAAGATCTAGAGTACCTTGTGAGAGTTATTGCCACCTCAGTTATATCCCCAGCTAGCTCCCTCTTTTTTGCTAGCTCCTCTAGAGGGGTATATATATATATATATATATATATATATATATATATATATATATATATACACATATATATATATATATATATATATATATATATATATCTTTATTTTTGTATCTATGATTAGGTGGTTTATTCTCTGTTGTGGTGGGACATGTATGTCCATAGTGTTAGCTATCAAACGAGATCTGGGTATATGACGCCTAGCATTATGGGACATAGCATAGCCTCGAGCCGGTAAAAATAGCTCTTGAGCTTTAGTATTAGGCTGAGTCGGAGCCGAGGTTCGGCTCCGAACCCATCCAGCAAGAAAGAAGGCGAGAAGAAGACAACTAACATGGAACGTTATGGTAAGTACATAACTTCTCATTTTTTCTCATCCATTGCTAAGGCAGTACCTCAGAGGGGCCAAAAACATAAGACCTCCAAGGAGAGCACCAATACCTGCATGGGACCTCAATTATGTCTTGGAAAAACTCACAATGCCTCCTTTTGAGCCAGCCAATACAGGTGAGATAAAGTTCTTATCATGGAAAACAGCTCTGCTCCTAGCAATAACCTCTGCAAGACGAGTTTCAGATTTACAGGCACTCATGGCTGTAGAACCTTTTATCATTTTCCATCCAGACAGGGTTTCTCTGAGGTCAAACCCGACATTTATGCCTAAGGTAGTATCCAGCATGGCCCTTAACCAAACCATTCATTTGCCTACTTTTTATGCAAACCCACAGAATAAGGGTGATAGACTCCTGCATTCTTTGGACATACACAGACAGCTACGCTTCTACTTGGACAGAACTAAAGTTTTCAGAAAGACTGAGCAACTCTTAGTGGCATATGCTGCAGGATCACAAGGAAAGGCTATCTCAAAGCAGACTACTTCAAAATGGATAGGCCACTGCATTCATTTCTGCTATTCACAACATGGCAAATCAGTGCCTAAGGGCATTAGGCCACATTCCACCAGAGCAGCAGCCTTCCTCAGAGGAGTACCAACCAAAGACATTTTAGAGGCTGCAACTTGGAGTTCAGTGCACACTTTTACAAGGCACTACCACTTACTTCTCTACTCTAAATCCAGAGCAGGCTTTGCCACTGCAGTTCTGCAAGGCCTTATAGCCTCTCCTAATCCTATTTAGCCCCAGCCACCCAACCTCAGCTTTGGGATTCAACCCAAGTGTAATGACTACAACAGTGAAACACGATGAACATAGTACAGTTGTGTACCTACCATAAATGTAGATGTTCGAGTGTATTCACTGTTGCAGTCCAGGTTACCCACCCACCATCCCCCTTTTCTTTGCTGGGACTTATCTGTACTTCTCTATTCTGTACAACCTATGTGGTGTATTTGCTTGTAGATGAAGGAAATGTTTACTTTAGTGCATGCATACTTATTGGCATTATTTTAGCCTACCCTTTTGGGGGCACCTGACATCTGGGGCAAGAAAAACTGAAGAAAATGGCGGCTGCATCTTTTATACTCCTTGCGCACTGACGTCAGGGAAGAGGCGACAGCAACCGACGCTGGACCGGGACTTTGGAATTCAGGCTGACTGCGGGTAGCCTGCCAGCAGGATAACCTAAGTGTAATGACTGCAACAGTGAATACACTCGAACATCTACATTTATGGTAGGTACACAACTGTACTTTGTGGTACATTTACTTGCACAGCTGTACTTTCTACCTTCCCCCAGGCCGCAGAGACCCAAAACACTTCTCTGTCTAAGGCATGTGGTCCCATCAGAGGCCAGTTTTCAGTTCAGTATCCTGACAATGAGGGCATTTCTGCTGGCATTGCAGGCCTTTGAGGACTCCCTCCAAATGGACAGCATGTCGGTGATTTGGTACATCAACAGAGAAGGGGGGACCACATTCTTAACCATTGTGTCATGTGGTCTTGATGGTTTGGCACTGTGCGATGTGTTCCACTGCTTTCTGATAACAATGCATATACTGGGGAGGTCCAGTGTTCTAGCGGACAGGTTGAGCAGATCTGTCTTACCTTATGAGTGGTCCCTCAACCCAGTAGTGGGGAAGCAAATCTTCAGTCATTGGGGCCTACCGAGCTCCAGTCTATTTGCTTTCCCTATCCAACACCAAATTCAGCAGGTGTTTTGCTGTAATACCTCAAGAAGATGAGTCCCCAAGGAGCACTCTAGTTTACACTTGCCCCTCTGGTTTCCCTTGTGGGTATCCCCCAACTCTTCTCATACCAAAATTTCTACAGAAGGAAATGTGTAATAAAGCCACAGTAATCCTCATTCCTCCCTTCCGGCCTTGGCTGGTGTGTGTTCTCTTCCTCTAGTCTTATCTGATCCATCCACCATGTGAGCTGGACCATGTTCCAGTTCTTTTATTTCACCTTTATGGGATGCCCACCCAGACATCGAAGCCCTCAAGTTGACTGCATGGTTTGTCTAGTTCTTTTGAGGGATAGACAGTCCTGGCTTTCATCTCAGGTTATACACATCCTGCCCTACTTACAGAAACCCTTGACCAGGAAAATTTACTAAAGTAAATATAAAAGATGCTCAATTTGGGGTTCCAGCAGAAACAGAGATCTTTTTTTGGCTCCCCTCCTGGCTATCTTAGACTTTTTGGCCGGTCCTTTTCAGAGTGGTTCTTGTTTTTTTGCTGTCGGAGTTCATCTGGCAGCAATTTCAAGTTATCACATTTGGGAAAACCAGTTGCCCATTGCTTCCTTTAAACTGTCTAAACCCTTCTTAAGGAGAACTTTCCTACTACATCCTTCCCTTAGAAATTTAGTTCCTCCTTGAGATATTACCACTTTTCTGTAGACTTTTACAAGATCCCCTTTTGAACCTGTGGCCACAGTTGATTTGAAATATCTTTCCTAGAAAATTTTATTTTCACTTTGGGGTAGATCATTCATAGAGGAACGGATGGAAGAGACAATGCCAGATACAAAAGTTTCATACTTGTCATAACTACATATCCATGTTGTCTGCTTCCATCTTTCCTCAGTTTTCCCCTCTCATTCCCCCTTCCAGTTGTCATGTTGCATTGTTTCTGGAGAGACTTCTGTTGACTTACTGGCAGTCTGGTTAGGTACTCATTGAGTACTGTATTTCTGGAGGTGACTTGCTTCTTTGTGAGTTTCTCCTGTGGGGAAAAGGGTAATGTTTTCCTGCTATAAGGAATGTGCATACTCAATCTGAGGAAGTTTGCTACTAAGAGGGGAGTTATGGGAAAGGGGAGAAGCGTGAGCCTTTGATCCAAAGTCTGAGAAGTGGCTAGAGGAGAAGCGTGAGCCTTGGATCCAAAGTCTGACAAGTGGCTAGAGTCCGAGCTGATAACCCATTCATTGAGAAAAGCTGGAAATGTAACACGGATCTAATATTTTAGTAAGTACATCACTTTTGTTTTTCCTTACAAGGGATTTTTAGATTTACCACCTGAGTACTTGAACATTTCTTTTCTACTGTGTTTCGTGACTGCACATTTTCAGTGATCAGTTTCAGAATTGTCAAAGGAAGGGCAGTCGTATCACAAATTAATCAATTTGCTGTGGCTAAGTACCTTTTTTGTCATGCTTCTTTAAAGAAAACATTTTAGTGCCCATCAGGACCTTAGTGTTATTCATGAAGACTTTAATTCTGTTGATACATTTTATAGGTTAGGTATACATGCTAGTACAGATCTGTCTGCCAGTTTGAAATAAGCAGATAGCAGTAGCTGCAAATAAAAGTTGATTTCTGTTGTTTTCTGTCCCCACAGATAAAGATATGATGCCCCAGACTGGCTTTATTCTTTAACTTTTGAAGGGACTGTTTAAGGTAAGAAGTAAAGAAGTAATTGATTCTTTGTCTTCCTTGCTGTCTCTCTATACATATGCAAGTGTAAAACAGTGTGTACGGGTGTGTGTGTATATTATATATATATATATATATGTGTGTATATATATATATATATATATATATATATATATACATATATATATAGAGAGAGAGAGAGAGAGTTTTATATGGTCAAGATCATATGATCGATATCCTAAAATAAATACAAAAACAAAACCAGGTTCCCCAACGTTTTTGCAGAGGGGGCAAGCCCCCCTGCACCCCCACACCCCCCCGCTACTTAAATATACCAACTGTATGGAGATCTCCATTCAGAATTTCAAAGTTTTAAAACTTCGATCATATAGTCTCGACCACATGAAACTCGAAGTTTTAAACCTTCGATATTCTGAAGGGAACACATACATATACACACAGGCACACACACACACACACACACACACACACACACACACACACACACAAACACACACACGCGCACACACACACACACACACACACACACACACACACACACACACACACACACTCTGTAGGTTCATAGGTAAGTACTAGGCTGTCTGCCCAAGGGCATCTATAAGCCTAGCCCGAATGTGTTGGCTTTCCCGCCCCCTTAGATTAGTTCCCTGTGCCTCTGTCCAGCACAGCCATTAGTTCCCTGTGCCTGTGTCCAGCAGAGCCACTGCAGTGATCCCTGGGGTAAACTTTCTGCTTCCTATCCACTCGTCAAGGCTTCTCTTGAAGAGTGTTAGTGAGGGGCTCTGCCTAATGTAGATGAGAATCCTGTTTCAAAGCATGGGGAGTTTGTGGGACAGGAATCTATCCCTCCAGCATGTCCTGTTTATCGTTGTGATGAGGTTTAGATCCCTAGAGCGTGTGGTTCTTGGGGATTTGTTTTTTTTTTAGGTGGAGCATGTCCATCAATTCTTGGTTGGACATGGCCTTCTGTGTCAGGCAGAGATCACCTCTGAGTAAGCAGTATGCAACCGAGTACAGCTGGTGTTTCTTCAGTCAGGCTGCATAGGGCATCTGTTTGAGGCCAGTGATCCTCTTGGTGAGGTACTTCTGTGGTCTTTCCAACTGTTGAAGGTGTCTTGTAAGGTACACCCCAAATGGGGCATTGTACTCTATGATGGATCTGATGAGTGATGAATAAAGGGGCACAATAACTTTTTTTGCTCTAGATGCAAACCCTTTTGTGATTAGGTGGGCCACATTGAAGGATTTTCTAACCACCTAGGCAATATGATTATCAAAGGAGAGATTACTATCTACTTGGGTCCCCAGATCCCGTATTACATTTTCTGTATTTTGGAGACTACCTCGTATGTGGTAGTTCACGGGTACTTTGTTTGTTCCAAAGGGGATGACTATGCACTTTTTGGCATTTAGCTTGAGGCCATGATTTTGACACCAGGTATCCGTCTCAATGAGACCCTTCTGGAGGATGTCTGTATCAGCTGGAGAATCAGTTATGGCCCCCAGTTTGCAGTCCTCTGCGAACTTGGTCAGCCATAGTCCTCCTGTGCTTGCCTGTACCTCTTAGAAGTATATACCGAACAGGAGGGGGTCCCAGGACTGAGCCCTGGGGGATGCCACTTGTAACTGGTTTAGAGCCTCTATAGAGCTCACTGTGTGAGTTCTATCTGTGAGCCAGTTGGCAACCCATCTCGTGACATAGGGGTTTATGTTCAGGCTGGTGAGCTTGTCTATAATACCAGAATGGGGAATGGTGTCGAAAGCCTTTGCGAGGTCTAGGTAAGCTGTGTGGACCTCCTTTACCTCGTCTAAAGCCTTGGTAACTGTCTCAAAGAAGTCTACCAGGTTTAGGAGGCATGATCTGCCCTTAACAAAGCCAAACTGGGTAGGGTCCAATGTTTGGAGGTTCCCAATATCTCTGTTAATGAGTTCCATGATGATGCACTCCATAGCCTTGCAGACCAGGCTAGTCAGGCTTTTAGGGTGATAGTTCCCGGGGTCCATTGTGGCTCCACCTTTGTGGAGCGGGATAACTGTAGCTGTGCGCCACTCTATGGGTACGTAGCCTGTAGAGAGGCTGAGTTTGAACAGTGTGTTTAGGTGAAGGTTAGTTCATTTTTTGAGCTTGTGTAAGACACAGCCTGGGACACCATCTGGTCCCATTGAAGCTGTATTTTTTGGCTTTGGATAGGGCTGTTTTAACCTGTGTGTCAGTGATTGCCAGGGCTGTACATTCTTCTGGTATGGTTATGGGCCCTTCAGGGGGTGAGAGGGGGGTGAAGTTTGCACTCAACCTGTCTGCCAGAATGTTGGCAATATCAGTCGGTTCAGTGTATTTTGTGCCATTTTGCACTAACACAGAGCAGATCTGAGAGTTTCCACTTAGGTTCTTGACATAGCTAAGGAACACTTTGTGGTTATCTTTGGAGTCCTTGGCAATTTTTCTTTCAAAGCTAGCCTTAGATGATTTTATGAGGGATCGTAGTTTCTTGCTGATACTGATCAGGGATGTCTTTCCTTCTTGGGATTTTACTCTTTTTTTGTACTAGTTTCCTCCTTCTATTGTACAGCTTGTTTATGGCAGGGGTCCACCAGACTGGTTTCCTTTTCTTGGAGGAGTGAGTCTTGGTTTTGCTTGGGATAGCATAATCCATGCATTCTTGCAGGTGCTCATAGAGTGCCTTTGTAAGGGATTCAGCAGCTTGGACAGCATTGTCCTTTAGCTTGGGGGCTATGAACCTTTCCACCTCGGTCTTAAGTAACGTGACGTTTGCTTTTGAAAAGTTTTTCACGGTGGTTTCCTTGATTGGGGGTGGGGGCAGAATGTGGATATCCAGAGTGATTAGTCTATGGTGTGATCTAACCAGCGAGGGGTTGACCTCTGGTGTAGAGCACCGGTCACCCATTTTTGTGATTACCAGGTCCAGTATGTTGTCACCTCTGGTGGGGGTGTTGACCAGTTGATCCAGGGCATTCAAGTTTATAAATTGTAGGAAGCATTGGGCAAAGGAGTTAGTACTTGAGTAGTTCTCCCAGTTAATGTTTGGGTAATTGAAATCACCCAAAATTAGGGCGTTTGGTAGGACCTTCATATTTTCCAGCGTCTCCAGAAACGCGGAATGGGGGTCCTGGGTCATGGTGGGTGATCTGTAGCAAGCTACAATTTGAATTGCAGTTTTGCCCGTTGTTAGTTGCAAATGGATGATCTCTGAGGTATTATGCTGTGCCACTAACCTGGAGGTGTGGGTATCCTTGATGAATATGGATACACCCCCGCCTTTTGTGTTCAGTCCGGGTTCTGTGGCCGAAATGTATGGTACAAGTTATAACCTGGTAGTGCTGGGGTGCTCCCTGGAGCCTTAAACCAGGTTTCTGTTACTGCACAGATATCAGTGTTCTCCATACTGAGGAGTGCCTCGAGTGCATGAATTTTAAGGTTTAGACTTCTAGCGCTGAGTAGCATTACCCTCAGTTTTTGGTTACTTGTGCTATTTACGGTGGTGGGTTTGTCTTTTGAGCCTTTCCTAAAAAAGGCACCATGGGGGCGGCAAAAGCCTTGGCCAGTATTCGAAAGCCTAAGGATGATAGGTGCAAGCCATCTCTTGCGAAGCAATGTGTATTGTCGAGCATGTCATCCCAGGTGGACAGATACTGGATCCCCTTTGAATGACACCAGAAACTTAGCCAGTTGTTGAAATTGATAATTTTTTCTTTATACTGTGGCATCATTCTTGGTGACGGCAGGATGTTACTCAGGGTCAGGGTCATACTGGCCTGGGTTACGTGATCAGAGAGCTCTTCCATGTCTCTTTACATGTAGTCCAGGGAGGGTACGTCTCTGGTCATTCACATCAGCATGGACAATGACAGAATCATATTTGTACTTGTTCTGGAGCGGCCTGAGTACTTGTGTTATGTGGTGGATCCTAGTGCCCGACAGGTAGCTAACTGTAACCTTCTTCTTGTCCAGCCTAGTTAGTGGGACATCAGTGTGCCTGACTATAGAGTCGCCTATTACTAGTGTGTTGGGTATGTTATTTTGCCTTAAGGGCTGTGATTGCGTGGCACACTGATTATGTGAAGTATGTGTTTCATGGTTTATGATGGGGTGTGGAGGTTGCTTGGGTGTCTGCTTTGGAGGTCTCTGTTGCTTTTGCAGATTTTTATTTAGAGCCTCCTAGTATGTTTTCGTGTATTTACGTGTGTTATTTGCCGGTGTTGGTTTAGTAGGTCTATGTGAGACTGGTGGTGTTCTGTGTGAGACTGGTGGTGTGTTGCAAGTATTTTCCTTCTCCTCTTGTCTGTCTGATCCAGTCTTGGGTTGAGAGAGCTTTGCCTCCAGTTTGGCTGTATAATTGCATCTCTTGCATATGTTAGTGTTTGGTGGTAGGAGGAGAGGGTTGTCTTTGTACATGAGGCAGTTTTAACATTGCCTCAAAATGCCCAGATTCACCAGTTGGACTGGAGAGTACACCTGAAACTACCCTTTGGACATGCCTGAATAGGTAAAGTGAGTTGTTTTACAGATTGGCTGGTAGGGATGAATAGAGAGCCTTGTCCTTCTGGACAGTATAGGGGGTCTAGTGCTAGGGTTAATTAGTGCTTGCTATGAGTTTTGAGCAAGTGCTGGGCTGTGAAATGAATGGTTTGAGTGCTTAAGTTGAAAGTTTGTCTAGTTACAAGGGAAAAATTGAAGAGCAGACTTTGTGTAGCCGGGAATAGTTTAACCCTAGCTAACTGGCACTGTTCGACATGCAAAACCATGCAAATGCTGCTTTTATAGCAGGGAAATGAAAGAGATAGAAATTAGCCCATAATGGCCAATAAACTACTAACTTCTGAGCTACAGCAAACAAGGAGCACAAATTTCAAAAAGAAATGGATCAAATAAGCAGGCACATTAAGCCTTTAACCAGAAATTCCCAGCTCAGAAGGGCAGAATCTAGCCTCTCCTCCCACAAGAGTGCAGACCACAAAGCTTCTTAATGTAAAATAACTGGCCTGAAGCCCAAGTGCTTGCACCAGAACTAATGCGCTTTTAGGATAACAGACACTGAGCCTTCAGTCAGCAATTCCCAACTTAGAAGTATGTAAGCTACCTGTCCTGCCACATCAATGCAGTCCACAAACCTTCTTAATGTAAAACAACTGGTCTGAAGCCCAAGTGCTTTAACCAAAAGACAGAATAACAGTTACAATTTAATCAGGCTACTACCAAGCAGTAATAAATTCAGCAGAATAAACACTATTGAGTTTAGATTTATTTATTTATTTATTGACATTTGATTACCGGGAAAGTCTGACTGGATAGAAGCCCTTTTTCAGTGGAGGTCTGGGAACAAAAGCTCCAAATTATTATAAAACATTTTAAGAACAATAATTGTACAATCTTCAAAAATAAAACCATACATCTGCAGTTTAAGTAATTATAACAAATTAGACATAATGTAAAAACATTGGTTAAGAATCTATACAAGGTATATAACAATCAATCTGATGTTATGCATGTCATTATTC
>NC_056741.1:1012382696-1012402696 GCF_019279795.1 Protopterus annectens | reverse complement strand
GTCAGTGCTTACTGGCAATCAGGCTTCTTCCTCTGTTACAACATAGATATTTCATTCCTGGTATTTCTTTTCCCACAATACCTTAAAAAAAAGCTATTGCATACACTGTGGAATCTTACTGTGCCTCATCTGCTGGTGGAGGATTATGTAGTGGCAGCTCATTGTACCACAGACTCACTGGCTTCTCCAAGTTCCTTTGTAGTAGTTCCTTCTGCCACCCTGGACTGGATGTTTGCCATGTTCTCTGAGTTTGATCCAGCATCCAGCCTGGCCATGGAAAATCACCATCACGTTGGTCTGGGAGTTTTTCTAAGTTCTTCCAGTGGTGCTTACGGAAAGAGACCTGTTGCCCAGCATTGTGCCATGTCGTAGTCAGAGTCCTTCCTTCCAGGGATGTCCTTAGAGAAAAGAAAAAACAAAGTTATTCATCTAAGGACACTTGTTCATAAAAATGATTTTCTTACGTTGGCCAGGAGTGTATTGCAGGATATGAAGTTGTTCATTCTTGCTGTTCATTCTTCACTGGGTTCGGAGCTGATCCTCTGCTCTGACACGGCCGACTAGCTAGCTAAAAGTTCTCCAGTAGCTCGAGACCCAACCCCTTATCCCACAATGCCCTGCTGGAATTACCCCAGATCTAGTCTGCTGCGGCACAGATCTCTTGGTTTCCAGCGTTGCTTGAGACTGTTATTGGGAGTTTTCAACTTTCAGCAAGTTTTATATTTCAGTCTTTATATCTTGTATTACTATATATAATACTGTCTAGTTAACAGTTGATGTCCTTCAAGGATGCATCTGCAGTCATAACATAAGGGTTGTCCTGCCTCAGGCAGCCCTTCGGTCGGCCGGATTCCAAAGTCTGGGTCTGGCCTCGGCTGATGTCGCACTTCACCCGACGTCATAGCTCCTGGGGTATAAAGGCATCAGCCGACGCCATTTTCCTCAGTCTTTCTTGCCGCGCGGTGCCCGAAGCAGACGCTGTTCGCAAGTGCCGGTCGGTCAGATCCAGAGATTTCAGCTACCGAAGACTTCTAAAAAAGCTAAGTACCCCGTTGGGGACTCTTTCTTGCCTCAGCCGATGTCAGACAAAGTAAGTAATTGTTTAACTTGTGGGAAACAAATGCCTCATAAGGATTTCCACTCCTACTGCCTTCCTTGCTTAGGCCCAGACCACGTCGTATCAGCTTGTTTAGCCTGTGCTTCCTTCAACCGACGGACACTTAGACGTCGGTCGGAGTTTGCTGAAGAGTTTTTTGGTCCTGCTTTTGCATATAAAATGCCGTCGGAGACTCCGACTACACATTTAGCCAAAAAGCACAAGGAAAAGGGCAGACACTCGCGGCCCGCGGTTTCGGCTGAAACCACGGTCAGGCCTACCGTGAGTGTCTCTGTTTCGGCTGAAACAGAGTCCTCTGTTCTTCGTTCGGTCGAAAGCATGCCTCCGACAACCGAGGCCTCACAGGCCCCGGCTGAGTCGGCTTCAGAAATTCATACCGAAGAAGCAGGCACACAGGAATTGTCCGACACCATTCCGTTGGACATCTCTACTCCTGCACGTGGGGCAGCTAGACCCCCTGCTTCTATGTCTATTAAGGCCTTCTCCGGGGCTAAGGCAGCTAAACTTTCCAAGGCCTTACCTACCAAAGCTCCCTCTCACAGGCCTTCCTCCAGTTCTCAGATTCTTAGCCTTGCTGAGGACCTTATTTCTCTGATCAGGGGATCCCAACCTCACCCAGACAGGGCCTCACAACCTCCTCCTGAAAAAAGGCCTAGGACTGAACCCCTGAACCTCTCTCCTCTGACTATTCCTCGGATGGATCAGAGTTATCAGACCATCAGGAAGGACCATACTCGCCTTATGAGGATTTGGATGCAGAGGACTCCATTCCTTCTGCCTCCCCCCAGAAGAATTTTCATTTGGGGAAACCCTACACTCAATGAGGGAACACTTCCAGTGGCAGGGTCAGGATTTTTCTGATTCAAGGAAAAGGCTAAGGACTTTTTTACACTTACCACAGCATAGGCCTTTAGCCATACCACCTGTACTATCAGTTGTTGATGATGCATACAATGATGCCAGTTCAGCCCCTGATTCTCTTCCCCTGGCCCCTGCCAAACCTGACAGATATTACAGGGTCCCGGATTCTCACTTCCACTTGTATAAGGCCCACGCTGCAGACCCAGAAACCATTTCTCAGGGCCCTAAGGGTGTTGCAGCTGCCTCTGCCAAAAACCCCCTTACCCTCTGAAAGAGAATCAAGAGCATTAGAGAGATGGGGTAAAAAGGTTTATACATCTGCTACTCTTTCTGCTAGGGCTTTAAATTGTCAATTTCACACGATACAGTACCAGGAATTTTTGTTAGATCAGCTGAGTAAAAAGCTTTCCTCTCCTGAACCTTTAGACTGTAAATCACTTCAGGATTTGGTACATAACTCACAGCAGGTCAGTAATCATTCTTAAAATGTGGCTATGATGCACTGGAGACTTCATTTACATCAGCTATGACTGGAGCAGTGATTCGAAGGCATGCCTGACTAAAAGAGCAATCCTTGCCAGACCATGTTAAGTCAAAACTCCTAGATGCCCCTATGGAGAAACAAAGTTTATTTGACTCCCCTGCACAGGAGGTTCTCAAAGTGGAAGAAAAAGCAAAATCTGTACAAACAGTCAAGGATTTCCTGCAGGTCCAACCTCCGAGGTTCAGCAGAAATTGGCCTTCAAAAATTGGTCCTTTCCAGACACCTCCAGAGCCCAAAGAGGCAGAAATAGACGCCCAAGAGGCAGAGGTCAATCAAGGGGTGCCTACAGGGGCCGTCAGTGGCAACCTGACAACCAGAGGAGTACCGCCACAGCTACGACCGCAACCACTTCCACAGGACAGACACAATGACTTGGCTCTGATTCCGCCTACCAGGGCACAACTGGAAGCACTCTTGGGCGGAAAGTTAGCTTTATTTTCAAAAAACTGGCATTGCATTACAGGAGACAAATGGACTTTGCAAACAATAGACAAAGGCTACAGGTTTCATTTCCACACCTTACCAAAAAAGAGAGGAATGCCAAACCTTCCATCAAGCCAGAAGTCAGAGGCTCTAAAACAAATCACCAACTTACTACGGATGAGAGCAATAGAAAAGGTACCATCTATGGAACAAGGCCAAGGATTTTACTCCAGACTATTCCTTGTACCAAGAAAAGAAACTCAGTGGAGGCCTATTCTCGACTTGTCCGCACTGAACACATGTCATTGTACCAGAATTCAAGATGCTGACCCTACAGCAACTTCTTCCCATGTTGGGCAAGGAGTCTTGGCTGGTGACTCTAGATCTCAAGGAGGCATACCTGCACGTCCCCATATGACCAGATTGCAGAAGGCACCTCAGATTTCTTGCAGGATCAGAGCATTATCAATTCTCAGCATTGCCCTTTGGCTTATCTACTGCGCCCAGAGTATTCACGAAATGCCTGGCATCAGTAATTGCTCATTGCAGGCTTCAGGGAATTCAGATTTACCCATACCTGGACGACTGCCTAATACAAGCGGACAACAAGACAAAATTAATAAAGGATTTGACCTATGTCATACAACTGCTGCAAGCCTTGGGATACACAGTCAACATACAGAAGTCAAGACTAGTGCCATCCCAGAGGATAACATTTTTGGGTGCACAGCTGGACACAATAACTCAGATGGCTTTTCTCACAGAAGAAAAACAAAAGCAACTTCCAGTTTACTTCATGGCATTGACAAGACAAACTCAGCTTACTGCAAGGAAAGTCCTGCAGGCCCTGGGTTACATGGCATCCTGCATAATCTTGATCCCACATGCCAGACTGCATATGAGAAAGTTACAATGGTACCTAAGGAATGTATGGTCTCAACACAGACACAGTCTAGAAACCATGATACCAATCATTCCATGCCTGAAACAAGAATTCCTGTGGTGGGCTCAGGCCTGCCAGACCAACAGAGTGTTGCCTTTCCACAAACCACAACCAAGGAAGACCATCACAACGGACGCCTCAGGCCTAGGCTGGGGGCACACATGGAAGACAAGTGTATCCAAGGCCTATGGTCCCAAGACCAGCTGAATCTACACATAAATCTCAAGGAGATGCTGGCAGTGAAGCATGCAATCGAGGCATTCAAAGCATTCCTCCAGCAAGGACACCTGTTGATAAGGACGGACAATACCACAGTCATGTGGTACATCAACAAACAGGGAGGCACGCATTCCTACCCTCTATGCCGGATGGCAATGGATCTGTGGAACCTAGGCCTGAATCTCAACATTCAATTGCAGGCCAGATTCGTACCAGGAAAAGAAAATTCACTAGCAGACAGATATTAAGCAGAACTACCATGGATGCTCCCGAATGGATGCGGCATCCAGACATCTTCAAAACCATAACAAAGACATGGGGAATGCCAGAGATAGACCTGTTCGCCTCCCCACTCAACCACCAACTGAAGAAATTCTGCTCAAGAGAATACCACCCACAAGCCTGGAGGGTGGACTCCCTTTCTTTCAGCTGGAAGGACCTGACAGTTTATGCCTTTCCACCTCTCCCATTGATGTACAAAGTTCTACTGAAGATCAGGGAGGAACAGCCAAAGGTAATCCTGATTGCTCCAGACTGGCTAAGGCAGCATTGGTACCCGCTACTGAGAAGCATGTCTCGGACGAACTCATGGCCTCTACCTGTATGGCCGTTACTTCTAACACAGAACAACTACAAGACCCTGCATCCAAACTTGAAAACACTGCAGCTAACTGCCTGGAAAATTGCATAAAGCAAAACCAACCTGTTTTATCTCAGAGGGTCAAGGACATTATCCTGGAGGCTCGCAGACCCTCCACAAGGAAAACATACTCCAGCCAAATGGAAGAGATTCCTCATTTGGAGTGCATCAAAGGGAACAGATGTCATACTGGCAAACCTAGCACACATCCTAGAATACTTAGCAGAGCTGTTTCACAATGGCCTGTCCTACTCTTCCATTAAGATTCATGCTTCAGCAATCTCAGCAGAGTACAACATGGATCCTCCTATCTTCTCTCAACCTCTCCTCAGACAATTTCTAAGAGAGATCAAAAATGTAAAACCTCCAAGGAAACCACCTCTGCCTGCATGGGATCTCAATTTTGTGCTGGAAAAATTGACACTTCCCCCTTTTGAACCAGCAGCATCAGCAGACTTACAGTTCTTATCTTGGAAAACTGCCTTCCTTCTAGCAATCACTTCAGCAAGAAGAGTATCCGAGTTACAGGCCTTAATGGCAGTGCAGCCTTTCCTTATTTTTCACCAGGATAGAGTGTCTGAGAACCAATCCTACTTTCATGCCAAAGGTGGTATCCAGAGTATCCTTGAACCAAGCTATTCATTTACCAACTGCGCTACTATCTGGACAGAACTAAGACCAACAGAAAAACTGACCAGCTTCTGGTAGCATATGCAACAGGAGTGCAAGGAAAAGCAATTTCCAAACAGACAATTTCAAAATCGATAGGAAATTGCATTCGATTCTGTTACTCTTTTCATGGAAAGACAACTCCTGAAAATATCAGGCCTCACTCCACAAGAGCTACAGCCACCACTACAGCTTTCCTACGAGGAGTGGCTACCTAAGACATTTTAGAAGCTGCTACTTGGAGCTCCGTGCATACATTTGCCAAGCATTACAATCTTCCCTTATACTCCAGATCCGGAGCAGGTTTTGCTACTGCAGTTTTGCAAGGGATCTTAACTACACCATCATTATCTTAGTGCCTCCTCCCCCAGTTTGGCTATGGTATTCTACCCATATGTTATGACTGCAGATGCATCCTTGAAGGAGACAGTACAGTTTTGTACCTACCATAAATGTAGATGTCCGATAGGTATGCATCTGCAGTCAGGATTACCCACCCTCCTTCCCCTCTGTGGTATTCCTAGGGTACTTACCCCTTTCTTAGCTAGCTGGGGGAATCTATTATGGTGTATTTGTTTGTATGTATATATGTATATATACCTTTTGATTTCTACTGTTTGGAATGTCTACCTTTATCCAAATTTAGCCTTCCTAGAGGGCATCTGGGGCAAGAAACACTGAGGAAAATGGCGTCGGCTGATGCCTTTATACCCCAGGAGCTATGACGTCGGGTGAAGTGCGACATCAGCCGAGGCCAGACCCAGACTTTGGAATCCAGCCGACCGAAGGGCTGCCTGAGGCAGGACAACCCATATGTTATGACTGCAGATGCATACCTATCGGACATGTACATTTATGGTAGGTACAAAACTGTACTTTTTCTGTGTTCTCCCCTTTTCCCAGTAAAATCTTTGATTGCCTTCGGGCTTGGGCCCTTTCTTATAGTTGTTAGTGTTCCCTTTTTGGGATTCTTGTTATTGGATTGCCTTAATCCTATTTATCTTGATAAAGTTAAATATTTGGTTACTAGTTGCCTTTTTGGGCTGTGTGTATTGTGAAATGTTTGAAGAGAAGGAAAAACATCCAAAGTCTGGGTTTAAAAAATGCCCAGACTGCGGACAGAAGATGTCCGTCATGGATGCCCATGTGCAGTGTGTTTACTGTTTGGGTGAGGTGCACCTGCAAGAGTCATGCAGTATCTGTCACTCCTTTTCCACTAGAGTGCTTGCAGAAAGGAAGAGGAAGTTAATTGATAGGAGTATTATCAAACACCCTTTCTCAGACGCATTGTCTGACCAGGATGGGGCCAGCAAATCATCCAACTCTTACACTGAATCCAGGACTAAGAAAGGAAAAAGGTCAAAATGTGGTGACTTTGGCTCTACTGCATAAGGAGCAGACAGTCTGTGTTCTTTTTGGAACCAAGACACTGCCCTGGAACCAGTTGCCGAAAAACCTCCATCGTTACAGCTCCAATCGGCTCCATCTGTTCACTCTTCCAGGTCTAATGTCAGAATGTCCGATCTGGATATGGACTGGCTGGTTCAGAAACTCTTAAAGGCACCAGGCCTAGCTAAATTGCTGTAGGCTCAGACCCAACCGCCAGAGCCGGAGACCATTACTCCTGAATAGTCTTCTCCTCCGAGCCATACCGGACCTTCGAAGCCGGAGGAGGGAGACCTGATGATTGTGGATCCCTTGGTGCCAACACCTGCTTCATTGTTGTCTGCTCCATCTGCTCGGGCGTTCTCAGTGCCGACTGGGGACTCTAGGAGCCGACACACTCCCATCGGGTCTGGGGAGGATAGCCACACCGACTTGTCGGTGCCGACTCTCTTCCTCTCGGGGCCTCTGCTCGGGTGAGCTCGGCTCCCATCTTGGGCTCGGAGCCCACAGCTTCGTTGCGGGAGGGATTGCGGCTCCTTCAGATCCATCTACTCCTCCTTGCAGCCGAGGTGGATTCGAAGCCATGAGGCGAGTGTTGTCTCCTAAGACTTCCTCATCTCAAGGTCTGGCCTCTTCTTCCCCTGAAGTGCCTGTGTCAGTTTCTGTTTTTTTCGGTCATCTGAAGTGCAGAGACCCAGAGCCTCAGGTAGCCCCACAGGATGCTCCCTGCTCTTCTGAGACTTCTCCAGAAGTTCCTCCTGAAGATGTCCTCAGGAAGAGATTTTGCAAGAGGAGGCATTTGGACTCCCCACGGGAGTCTTTCACATCGGACACCGACTTGGATGAATCACAAGGGTCCCCTATATCCCCCTCTGAGGACATCTCCTTTGCGGATATTCTTGAAATTCTTAGGCAGAGGGGTAATTGGCAGTCCAAGAGCCCTACTGAGGATGAGTCTGTTCTCCTGAAGGCATTCGGGTCTCAGCCTTCCACCTCTTGGGTATCTCCGCCCTACGATGAGCTTATGGATCTGGTCTCTCGTAGGGCGTGGAAGTCACCAGAATCTATTGAACCTGTTCCTAGGAGGCCTAATAAGTTTATTTTTGCCCCCGTGGATAAGTCCTTTTTGACCAAGGGAGTTCCTGTTGATGCCATGGTGGTGGTGGCAGCCACCAAAAAGGAAATGTCTGAGACTTCGTCGTCTATCCATCCTCCTAACAGAGAGTCTAGGATCATGGATAGGTATGGGAAACGCATGTTTAGTTCAGCGACTTTCTCATCAGATCACTGAACTACTTGACAATTTTACCAGACTGCAGAGAGATCTCCTTAAGGAGTTGGGAGGTACTCTACAGGGTGCTATAGCTACGAGTGTATCCGACAAGATTGCCACCCAGCTTGCTACCCTCAGTTCGATAGTCAACTCGTCCATGTGTCTTGTATCTTACCAGCTGATGGTTCGAGTAGAGCTGCAGGCACAGGAGTTGCTCTTCGTAGGCATGCCTGGATGCGACTTGGTTCCTTCGCGGAACCCTTCAAGTCCTCCTTTACGAATACCCCATTTGACGGCTCATCCTTGTTTGGGCCAAAGGTGAAGGAGACTTTGACCAGGTGTCAGCAAGAGGGAAAGACTCTGTCTGCCTTCGGAGTCCGTTTTTTCCATCCCCACTCGTCCCTTTCCTAAAGGTCAGAGGGGAGGAAAGATGTGGTTCCAGAAAGCCCAAGGAGCCTTTCAAGACTCACATGGAGAGCCCCCCTCCAGAGGCAGAAGAGGGAGTTGCAACGGAAGACGCCGCCCTCGTGGCACAGGGGGTCCGCAGCACCAGGGTGACAGATCATTTCTCTGGTCAGTCCTACCAGCGCTCCCGAAGGGAGGCCCGGCTGTCCTACTCTGGAGGCAGTCTGGGGTCGCTTGTTATTGTACCCAGAAGCCTCACTAAATATATGAAATGACATTTGGGTACAAAGTATCATTTCCAGAGGGCATTTCATACCGTTCTCCACCCAGTCCCTTCCTGTCAAAAAAATCCTGGATGTTCCACCCAGTCATATGGGACAAGCAGCAGTAGAGGTATGCCGATTGCTAGAAAAGTCATCCAGCCAGTCCTGGCAGACCAAACAGGATTCGGAACTTACTCAAGATTCTTTTTGGTTCCAAAGAAAACCGGGGACTGGAGACCTATTTTGGATTTCAGCAGACTCTACCGATTTGTGAGAAAAGAGAAGTTCCGAATGGTCACGCTACAGTCCATACTCCTGTTTTTAGGGAAGGACAATTGAATGTGCTCTATTGATCTCAAGGATGCATACTACCACATAGAGATGGCCAGGCCATCCAGAGATCACCTGCGTTTATGGCTGGGAGCCAATCATTATCAATTCCGAGCTCTGCCCTTTGGTCTCGCTACAGCCCCCAGTGTGTTCAGCAAGTGCATGGCAGTCGTCACGGTTCACCTGAGGCGTCTAGGATTCCAGGTGTTTCCGTATTTGGACGATTGGCTTTTTACCTCCACCACCAGGCATCAACTTCTTCAAGCGAGAGAGGCTACTGTGACGCACTGCGATCGGTTAGGCATTGCAGTCAACTTTGAAAAGTCTGCCTTGTTGCTATCGCAGCATATCGTTTTTATAGGGACAGAATTAGACACGTCACCCACCACTCTTAGTCTTCCACCAGAAAGGATTTGTATTCTTTGCCAGCACATAATGTCCTTGTTATCAAAGAACAGAGCACCAGCTGCAGAGGTATTGAAAGTACTAGGATTGATGGCAGCAGCAATCTTGGCAATCCCATTAGCAAGGATGCATATGAGAATCCTTCAATGGCTTCTATTCACGCAATGGTCTTACCAAGAACTACCAATGAGTCACATGATCCTGATAATGAATTCCTGCGGGAAGGATCTTCAGTGGTGGTTGACGTCTCTTCATGTCACAATAGGATGTCCCTTCATGCTGCCCCCTCCAGTTGCCACTGTGACCACAGACACTTCCCTGCTAGGGTGTGTGTGTGTGTGTGTTGGGGGGGGGGGGCTTTTTTAGGGAAAGACTGCCCAAGGCACATGGACAAATCAAGAATCACATCTGCATATCAGTGTCTTGGAGATGAGAGCAGTACTTCTAGCATTGCAATATTTTCAGGACTCTCTCTTCCTCTAGGGACAATTGCAATACAGACAGACATGTCAGTGGTCTGGTATCTAAACAAGCAAGGTGAGACCAAGTTTTATCCCCCTTGCCGAGAAGCCCTCAGAGTATGGCAGTGGGCAGTGTCATCCCAGCGCTTTCTGTTAGCAGTGCACATCCCGGGCAAATCCATCATCCTAGCAGACTGAGCAGGGCAATTTTATTGCCCCATGAATGGTCCCTCAAACAAGAGATTGCGGACAGCATTTTCCGCAAATGGGGCCAGCCTTCCTGCAACCTGTTCACTAGTCATGTCAACAACAAATGCAGAAGCTATTTTGCCTTGATTCCCATGCCAGGTCACTCCCCGAGGGATGCTCTTGTCCACGATTGGCCCCCGGGTCTTCTCTGTGCATTTTCCCCCAATTCCCCTGATACCCAGATTCTTACAGAAAACAGTCGCTGGGACGGAAGATCATCCTTGTAGCCCCTCATTGGCCTCTGCAGATTTGGTTTCCATTTCTTTACCATCACATTCTGGAAGACTCATGTATCCTGGACCCAGTTCCGGACTTATTGACACATCCATCAGGGGATCTTCTTCCATCATTGCAGACACTGAAGCTAACGGCTTAGCTGCTCCAATTCCCCACATAGCCAGGCTTTATAATCTTTGCCATGACACTAGTCAAATTTTGTTGGCTTCTTATAAACCTTCCACTAGAAAATTGTATTGTATTGTAGTAAGTGGAAGAGATTTTCCATTTGGACTTCTTCCCATAACATTGACCCTTACCAAGTGCCATTGTCTTCTATTTTACAATTCTTGACAGAAATTTTCAACAAAGGAGCAGTGGCTGATACGGTGCGAGTAAAATTGGCTGCTATATCTAATTTCCATCTAGGGATTGATGGGTTGAATATTATGGCTCAACAATTGTCTAAGGCTTTTCTAAAAGGTTCTTTTCACATGAGGCCTCCAGTGAAGACAACCAACTCTCCCTGGAATTTGAATTTTGTTATCTCGCATCATTCTTTCTCCTTTTGAGCCTTGAACTAAAATTTCTATCGTGGAAAACTATCTTCCTAGTAGCCTTCGCTTCAGCCCGCAGAGTGTCAGAGCTTAAAGTCCTGTCCATCAAGCCCACTTATATGGTCTTCCATGCTGATAGAGTATCTCTAAGAACAAATCCATCCTTTTTGCCTAAAGTATGTTCTGAGATTAACATCAAGTCGTTTGAGTTACCCGTTTTCTTCCCTAATCACACCAACAAATTGGAATATATGTTGCACAAACTCGATGTTCACAGACCACTTAGATTTTATTTAGACAGAACAAAAGACATTTATTTATTTCCAGTTTGGTTACCGGGGAAGTCCACTGGGCCAACATAACCCGTTTTCAGTGGGGGCCTGGGGAGAAAAGCTCCATGAAAGCATTGTACAAAATCTGTTACAATAAAACACAGGAGTATACAAGATAAAATTGTAAAGAGTTAAAAAATAAGAATATTCACAAGCATAGTTAGCAGAATTCCTAGAGAGAGATGTTACGGGTTATACAGTTTCCTTTAAGCAATGGTACTGAAGTGTTGAGTGTGGAAGTCAGTTACATATATAAAGAGAGGAATTTTGGGTATGCTTGCTTAACATGCACGTTTTTGAAGTAGAAAACTATTCACGATGTTTACATTATTTACAAAGTTGAGTCATGTGAGCATAGTTGTAGTAATTGTTAGAAGGTTAGAGGGAGTAAAGTTAAGGAGTTATAGGGAGCTTGTGAAGGGTAATGGGTATAAGACTATGGGAGATTGTAGAGAGTTAAAGTATGAAAAGAAGGGACCCCTAGGTTATAGACTTAGGAGATTAAGTAGGGTGGAAGCAGGTGCATATTTCCATTTAGTCGACAGGTATTTGAAAAGCTGGGGGGTTTTGAAGTTGTCAGAGTTAGGAGTGGTTCTTGGTGAGGTGGGGAGGGCATTCCATTTTTTGCCTAGAGCATATGAGAGGAGAAGCTGGCCAGCAGGACACTTAGGTTTGTGGATAGCAATTAGATTCTGGTGCTCTAGGAAATCCTATCAGCTTTTTGTGTCTTTTTTTCTGAGGCCAGGAAAGGTAAACCAGTTGCCAAAACAACCCTAACTGGTTGTCGGATTGTATCACTTAAATATGTTCTTGTCATAACATGCCCTTTTCTAGTAAGGTGAAAGCTCATTCAACCAGAGCAGTTTCTACCTCTTCAGCCTTTCAAGCCAAATAACCTTTGGACAACATCTTTGCAGCAGCAGCCACATGGTCTAAACCTCACACTTCTATAACTCATTACAAAGTGGATAAGGCCTCCAGGTTCAGGGCTTCATTTGGTTCTACGGTTCTAAAGAGTGTACTTCTGTGAGCCACTCAAGGTCAGGGTGCTAGGGACGCTACCCATCAGTGAAGAATGAACGGCGAGATTGAGCAACTTAACACAAAGAAGTTATGTACTCACCATAACGTTCCATGTGAGTTGTTCCATCTCGCCTTCATTCTCACATCCCTCCCGCCTTCCCCCTCGTGGCTGGCAGTTGACCTGGAGGCTGTCTACTTCCTGGTTTTTCAATGCGTCTTCATTCCTAGGCAGAATAATGTACTTCTATATGGTATGCAGCAAATAAGATCTGAGGTAATTCCAGCAGTGCATTGTGGGATAAGGGGTTGGGTCTCAAGCTACTGGAGAACTTTGAGTTTGCTAGTCGGCTGTGGGATCTGCTCCGAACCCATCAGTGAAGAATGAAGGCGAGGTGGAACAACTCACATGGAACGTTATGGTGAGTACATAACTTCTTTTTTTCATTTGTGAATTGCAGAACTCCATATTCTAGACAGTTTACTGTGTAAAAAAAAATTCTTGAGCAAATTGTCAGAGGCAGGGCAGCTTCTTATGCAGATTCTCGAGCTCAAGATTCCGATTCACCTGAAAGTTAGCCCTCCCCAACTTCTTTAGAGGAGTTTTTCTTTTCCAAGTATTTTTTAGGACGACTAAAGTATTTTTGTGGGAACAAGTGCATGTTCTCCCTGAACTGAGAGGATGCATGTTGCAAGTGGATGTGTTTCATGTCATACCCATTTCTGCTATCATGAGAGCCATGAGGGATGTGTTAAATGCTGCCTGCAGTAACCCTGTCTACAGTCCCCCAAAAAAGACTTCATAAAGTACATCAGACTAACAAATTCTTAATTGTGTAGACAGTTTTAGGGGTTGTTCACTTCCTTCAGAATGTAGGCCATGTCTTAATCATTTCTCTCTTACCTGTCCAAGGTGTCTAAACTTGCTTTGTGTGTGCACAATGTGCCTAGGACAACTGCTGCTGTTTTGAGAAGATATGCTTGGGTACAGAATCAAAATATGTTCTGTAGTCTTAACTCGCCTTTATTTCTTACATGTGAGTTCGGAGTCGATCCTCTGCTCCAACTGTGCCTATTACAAAGCTCAAGAGTCTCTTAGTTGGCCCATGGCTAGGTAGGTATCCCATAGTGTACTAGTACAATCCCCAGATCTCGTTTGCCGCATCTTCGAGTTGAGAAGTGCTTCTTGCTTGGCCGTGGCCAAGTTCAAAACCTTTTTTCATTATTCATTATTACTGATACTTTAGCTAGTTTTACTTAATATTAGTGTTATTATATAGATAGTATTTAGAAGCGTTTTCACTATTTAGTTTTTTGAGAACTTGTTGGCCGTTTGTCCTTAGTTCTCTTTGTGGTATCCTGTGTGCTAGTTCTAATACATTTAATATTACGTAGGTCCGCATTTGTTTAGGACCTTGTTTTTCGATTTTTATTACTTTATATTGTGTGCAGTGTTGTTGTACTACTTTTTAAGTTTATATATATCCTGCAGATAATATGTGTGTGTGTGTGTGTGTGTGTGTGTGTGTGTGTGTGTGTGTGTGTGTGTGTGTGTGCGTATATGTATGTATGTATATGTGTGTGTATATATATATATATATATATATATATATATATATATATATATACACACACACACATATATAAAATGTGTGTGTGTATATGTATATATGTATGTGTATTTATATATATATATATATATATATATATATATATATATATATATATATATACACACACACATACATATAAAATGTGTGTGTGTGTGTATATATGTGTATATATGTATGTGTGTGTATATATATATATATATATATATATATATATATATATATATGTGTGTGTAATCTCCAAAACCAGAAGGTGGTGTGAGTAAAACGGTCCTCCAATAAAAATATGAAATATAACAACCACCAAAGGAGGCACCAGACCACGACAAATAAAAACATTAAAGTATTTATTGCATAAAAGGTGAGCGCTTTCGCAGCAAAGCTGCTTCATCAGACAGTTCAACAGAAATGCATCAACTCTTTTAAAATAACACACAACCAATGGAAAAATGCATTCAATTAAGGGCAATTTCTTAAAGGAACAACAATTCCTATTTGACTTGTATTTCTAAAACCTGCTGTAAACTTCACATATATAAATATAAATAAGAATATATATAAAGTGACGTATAAAAACAGCAAATAATCATTTAGGTAGGGGTCTGTCCAGCAACTTGGGATGTATAGATATTCTCATTCAAGCCCCTGCCATTATTGGTACGCAGCCTTATGATCCATTTAAGTTCCCTTCAACTCTGTTCTTAACTGCACCTCCACTTATTCCCATTGTAACCACATCAAAGACCATGAACTTGAAGGCATGTTTTTCACCCTTCTCCATAGTATGTTTAGAGAGGGCATTAGTAGTAACCTTCCAGGTGATATCATACAAATGGTCTCTGATTTGGTCACGTAATCTACGTGTCATCATAGCTACAAAAAATGCATAGCATCCCTCACAGTGGCATAAATGCACTAAATTAATAGTCTCAGTTTAAATATAAATTCTTAGTTCATATAAGGATGAGAAATCTACCTTTATGATCTAAATTTTTGTTTTGTGTCTTTCTGCTTATCCCGGTTAGGGATTGCCACAGCAGAACTCCGGTCCGCTAATGTTTGGTAGTGGATTTTTACGTGCAGAGTTACCAGCCCTGACGCACAGTCTTCAACTAAGGCACACCCATTCACGCATGCGTCCACACAGAATACGCTCTAGCTGAGAATCGAACGCGACAACGTCTCGCTGTGAGGCGACAACGCTACCATTGCAAGTATGCAAGGAAAAGTACCTATTCCATCTTCTCTATCCTGTGTATAAAATTGTCTATCCTGTCAGGGCCACAAGTCTTTTCAGGGATTTCTTATTTTTAAAAACATATCGTGGTGTATCCCCTACCAATTCTGTAACATTTTCATCTGCACATAGAGCATTACAATTTTTTCTGTATAGATTTAACATCACTCGAATATGTAATCAGGATTTTCAAGGGGTTACATCCCTTCATTCTGTTGCTAGACCTAGAGGTGCTGTATGAGAAATAAGGTCTCCCTGAATCCTCTTTCATATTACATGCGGCAGATAATGCTGTTTTCACTTCAGCTTGCAAATAACCTCTCTGTCGGAAACTCTGTTCTAACTTTTCCAACTCTTGTTCAAATTTATCATTGTTAATAGCCTTGATACTCTTAGGGCTTCTCCCCTTACCACATTACCAAAAATATGTTGTGGATGCATACTGCTTTCTTGTAGCATTCTTTTCTATATATACTCATTTCAAAGGCCCCCGTGGGTAATCTATCAATCCTGACATCTAGAAAATCAATATTACTGGAGGAACTATGAGCTGTAAATCTCAGGTAGTCGGTGCTGCTATTTAATAAATTCTAAAAAATTTGAAGGATGAAGTATCCCACTCAGATCATCCACAAAACATTGATAAAAAGATAGATTAGAGCCCAAATACCTAAGGATGATATTCTCTTCCCAGGCAGCCATGACTATGTTGGCGTAGCTATTGGCACAGGGTGTGCCCATAGCCACGCCAACACGTTGCCTGTAGAGAGTTTTTTTCAAATACAAAAATGTTACTCTCAAGAACGGTCTCTTCCATAAATTACTGTGAAAAACATGCCTTCATGTTCATGGTGATTGAGGTAGTTACGATGGGAATAAGTGGAGGTGCAGTTAAGAATAGAGTTGAAGGAAGGAAACTTGAAGGGATTATAAGGCTGCTTGCCAATAATGGCAGTGGCTTGAATGAGAAAGTATCTGTACATCCCAAGTTGCTGGACAGACCCCTACCCAAATGATTATTTGCTGTTTTTATGTCACTTCACATATATAAATGTAAATGTAAACTTAATACATATTTTTGGCAGGTTTTAGAAATACAAGTCATAAAGGAATTGTTGTTCCTTTAAGAAATTGCCCTTAATTGAATGTATTTTTCCATTGGTTGTGTGTTATTTTAAGAGCTGATGCATTTTTGTTGAATTGTCTGAAGCGGCTTTGCTGCGAAAGCGCTCACCTTTTATGCAGTAAATACTTTTATGTTTTTATTTGCCGTGGTCTGGTGCCTCCTTTGGTGGTTGTTATATGTGTGTGTATATGTGTGTGTGTGTGTATATGCGTGTGTGTATATGCGTGTGTGTATATATATATATATATATATATATATATATATATATATGTGTGTGTATATATATATATGTATGTGTATATATATATATATATATATATATATATATATATATATATATATATATATATGTATATGTATATATATATATATATATATATATGTATATATATATATATATGTATATATATATATATATATGTATATATATATATGTATATGTATATATATATATATATATATATATATATATATATATATATATATATATATATATATATGCTGAATCTAGCTTTGTTTGTATAACTTGAGCACTAATCCAGGCATTCTTTAAAGTATTAAATTGTATTTATTACTGCTTGGTAGTAACTTGATTAAAGTGTAGCTATCATTCTAAGTCTTTTGGATTAAGCCCTTGGGCTTCAGACCAGTTGTTTTACATTAAGAAGGTTTGTGGTATGCACTGTAGTGGCAGAACAGGTAGCTTACATCCTTCAAAGTTGGGAACTGCTGATTGAGGGCTCAGTGTCTGTTCTAAAAGTGTATTCTGGTTTAAGCACTTGGGCTTCAGGCCAGTTATTTTACATTAAAAGGGTTCGTGATCTGCACTCTTGTGGGAGGAGAGGCTGGACTCTGCCCTTCTGAGCTGGGAATTTCTGGTTAAAGGCTTATAGTGCCTGCATATTTGAACTGTTTCTTACTGAAATTGGTACACCTTGTTTGCTGTAGCATAGACTAGATCCAGGCCTGCTGAATCTAGCTTAGTTTGTATGCTTGTTATTTCCCTGAAATGCTAATTCCACCTAAAACGTGGCTTTTCAGCGCTTTTGTGGATCCCTAGTGATATCTGCATTGCTTACTGTACTTATTTCCTTGTTTCACTTGAAAGAAAGTTACTGTTTGTCGTTTTTGCATTTGTTACCTGTAACACATTGCATTTAAGTTACCTGGCACTTGCTCACTAAAGCAATTATACAAGTCAGCACTAAAAAATTAAAAGCATTACACCCTCACAAAAACTCCCCTTGAGTACTTTGTTCCCCATTGGCCCTTTTTTTCCAGTTATAAAGGAATTCCCAATACTATTCTAGCATGTCCAAAGGTCAGTTGTCAATCTCCTCTCTGATCCAGCTGGTGAATCTGGGAATCTTGAGGCAATGTTACAACTGCCTCATGTACACAGACAACCCTCTCCTCTTCCTAACAAATTCCAACACATGTGAGAGATGCAACCATATAGCCATACTGGAGGCTAAGCTCTCTCAACTCAGTACTGGCGAAATCAGTCAGGAGGAGAAGGAAACCACATTCACTACAATTCCAGTCTCACATAGACCTACCATGACAGCAAACCAAACACACAAACACATAAAAACATACTCTGAGGCTCTAAATAAAAATCTTTGTAAGCAGTAGAGACCTCCAAATCAGACACCCAAGCAACCGCTACCCCAAAACAAAACACGTGCAACACATAGCTCTCAAAGCCAGTGTGCTGAACAGTCGCAGCCCTTAAGGCTAAACAACATACCTGATACACTTGTAATAGGTGACTCTATCGTCAGGCACACTGATGTCCTGCTCACCAGGCTGAACAAGGAGAAGGTCACGGTGAGCTGCCTGTCTGGCGCTAGGATCCGCCACATAACACAAGCACTCGGGTCACTCCAAGGCAAGTACCAATATGACTTGGTCATTGTCCATGCTGGTGTGATTTACCTGAGACGTACCTCCCTGGACTACATGAAAAGAGACCTAGAGGAGCTCTCTGAGCATGTAGCCCAGGCCGGTATGACCGTGACCTTGAGTAGCATCTTACCCTCACCAAGAATGATGCCACAATATGAAGACAAGATGATCAATTTCAACAACTGGCTTAAGTATTGGTGTCATTCAAAGGGGATCCAGTGCCTGTCAGCCTGAGATGACATGCTCGACAAGCCACGATGCTTAGCTAGGGACTGCTTGCACCTGTCACCCCTGGGCTTTCGGATATTGTCAAAGGCTCTTGCTACCCCCATAGTGCCTTTTTTAAGCAAGGCTCAAAAGACAACCCCACCTCCATAGGTATCACAAGGGATAAGAAACTGAGTAATGCTACTCAGCGCCAGAAGTCTAAACCTCAAGATGCACGCACTCTAAACTCTCCTTAGCATGGAGAACATCGATATCTGTGCAGCAACAGAAACCTGGTTCAAGGCTCTCGAGAGCACCCCAGCACTACCAGGTTATACCTCTGCTTTCCGCCCCCAAAACTTGGACCAAACCACAAAAGGAGGGGAAGTATCAATATTCGTCAAAGATACCCACACTTCCATGCTGGTGGCACAGCACGAAGCATCAGAGACTATCCATGTGCAACTAACAGTGGGTAAAACTGCCTTCCAGCTTAAGACCACCCTCCCACACCCAGGAACCCCACTCGGCCTTCCTGAGAAAACTGGAAAATATGAAGGTGTCTCCAAACACCATTATATTGGACGACTTCAACTACCCAAACATAGACTGGGAGCATTACTCTAGCTCCAACACCCTAGCCCAAAGGTTCCTAGAATTTATAAACTCACATGCTGTGGAACAACTTGTTACCACTCCCACAAGAGGGGAAAACATACCGGACCTGATCATCGCCAACATGGGGACTCTATGCTCCAGACCAGAAGTGTATCCCTCACTGGTAAGATCAGACCATAAACTAATCTCACTGGATATTCACATCCCGACTCCACCCCCTGCCCTGAAAACCACAGTGAAAACTTCTCTAAAGCAAATTTCGCACTCCTCAAAACCGAGGTGGAATCCTTCAAAGCCCCCGGGCCTGTGGAAAATACGGCCCAGACCGCAGAATCCTTTATAGACGCGTTCTTTGAACACCTTCAGGAATGCAAGGATCATGTAATCCCAAATAAAACCAAGACCCAATCCTCCAAAGGCAGACGCCCTGTCTGGTGGACCCCAGCCATAAGCAAACTATACAATAGAAGGAGGAAGCTACTACATGATAGAGCAAAATCCCAAAAAGGGAAGGCATCTCTGGTCAGTATAGGCAAAAAACTACGAGCACTCATAAAATCGTCTAAGGCCAGCTTCGCGAGAAAAATTGCACAGGACACTAAGGATAATCACAAGGCTTTCTTTAGTTATGTTAGGAACCTGGGTGGTAATTCCCAGATATGCTCAGAATTAGTCCAAAATGACAAAAAATACACTGAACCCACATACATTGCCAACATCCTAGCTGACAGGTTCAGCGCAACCCCCCCCACCACCACCAAAAGGGCAAATATCTATCTCAGCAGAGTGCTGCCCCCCTGACATCTCAGATGCTCAGGTAAGAGCTGCCTTCTCCCAAGCAAAAAAAACACAGCATCAATGGGACCAGATAGTGTCCCGGGCTGCGTCCTACATGAACTCCCAAGAAGAGCTAAACCCAAACATAAAACTATTGTTCAGTCTCAGCCTTACTACAGGATATGTACCCAAAGAGTGGCGTAC
>NC_056741.1:1012350196-1012380196 GCF_019279795.1 Protopterus annectens | reverse complement strand
CTGAAGTGCATCCTCTTTGCATCCTCAGTCAGTGCTAGGTGCAGTCGCTACACTTTCTTCTTCATCCCCCCTCAGTGACATAATTCCTCTTGATGCTGTTGTCCAGGAATAGCCTTTATGACTCCTCTGCATCCCACATATCCTATCTTGATGAAGTTTAGAAGAAAGTCCAATTGCACTAGGATGGGATCAATCTGATAGCCCTGTTTTGGCTCATACAATCCTGGTTTCCTCCTGTGTGTCCTTACCTTGTGAAGACCTCTTCTCTGACCTTCCATAACTTCCTGTCTCATTTGTCTGAATCTCACCCATCTTCAAATCCCTCAGGTTAAACGCACGGTTTCTCCAATTGTAATGTCTTATTCTCTTAATTATGCTCTCATTGTGGCCCAGATCATCACCAATTCACAGACGCTCTTCACCAGAAAGGTTTATAGAAGTAAATTTTGAGTATTTTCTTCATGGATCACTATTCATGACTTCGTTCTTCTGCTTGAATGCTGGCTTTTCTGCAGGTTTTTGGTTCACATATTCGATCAGAGTTCAAAATGTTCCTCAGTTAAGGTACATCTTGCCTCAATTCCAAATTTTTTTTTTTTCATTGGATCCTTTCTTTCTCCTTTGCTTCTTTAAAAGTGTGTAAAGATTTCCTAACAGGTGCCTTTCAGTTCAGACCTCCTCCAGGAGAATTTTATTTTTGAGAAACTGTTGCTGCCTCTCTTTGAACCACCAGTGAAAACTTAGCAAATTTTGCCTTCAAAAACCCTTTTCTAGTAGCTGTAGTGTCTGTGTGGAGGGTTTCAACACTGCAGGCTTTTTCTTTAACCCCCCTCCCCTTGTCTGCTTTCCTAAAGATGTGCATGTTTATGATGTCCTTCAAGGATGCAACTGCAGTCCTGACATGTGGGTTGTCCTGCCTCAGGCAGCCCTTCGGTCGGCCGGATTCCAAAGTCTGGGTCCGGCGTCGGCTGATGTCGCCCTTTCCCCGACGTCAGAGCGCCTGGGGTATAAAAACGTCAGCCAACGCCATCTTCAGTCTTTCTTGCCGCGTGGCGCCCGAAGCAGAAGCAGTTCGCAAGTGCCGGTCGACCAGCTCCTGTGTTTTCAGCTACTGAAGTCTTCAAAAAAGCTAAGTACCCTGTTTGGGACCTTTTCTTGCCTCAGCCGATGTCAGATAAAAGTGAAAAAGTTAATGATTGTTTAACTTGTGGGAAACAAATACCTCACAAGGATTTCCACTCTTACTGCTTACCCTGCCTAGGCCCAGAACACAACGTCTCAGCCTGTGCAGCTTGTGCCTCTTTCAATAAACGCACTCTTGGGCGTCTGTCAGTTTGCACGGGATTATTTTGGGGAAGATTTCTGTTATATCATGCCGTCGGAGCTTCCGACAGCACATTTACCTAAAAAACGGAAGGATAAGGACAGACACCCGCGGTCTCGGCCAGCACCACGCTTAGGCCTACCGCGAGTGTCTGTCTCTTCTGAGCCGGTTTCGCAACCGCTTCAGACAGACGACACCGCTCCACTGGTTACTTCGGTACCGGAGGCCAGCTCGGTGCCGGTTCCTATTATCCCCTCTGAGACCGTAGCCCTGGATATTTCTGACACCATTTCAGTGGATAAGACTACTCCAGCATGTGGGGCTGCCAGGCCTCCAGTGTCTATGTCCATTAAGGCCTACACATGTGCTAAGGCTGCCAAACAGGCTAAGTCTCTCCCTCCAAGATCTGTTTCTCTGGGATCCTCTTCTGGTTCTCAAATTTTAAGCTTAGCTGAGGACCTTATTTCTTTAATTAGGGGTTCACAGCCTCATCCAGATGGAGGCTCTCAGCCGCCTTCTGACAAGAGGCCTAGGGTTGAGCAGGTAGACTCCCAGTCCTCCGATGAGGCCTCAGGTGATTCTGCACTTTCAGACTACCAGGAGGAGGCCTTCCCGGCCTGCGAGGATTCTGATGCGGAGGAATCTATTCCCTCTGCTTCTCCTCCTGAGGAGTTTTCCTTTGGGGAAACGCTTCATTCCATGAGGGAACACTTCAAATGGCAAGGCCAAGAATACTCCAGATTCTAGGAAAAGGTTAAGGGAATTTTTAAAGCTACCTCAGCATAGACCCTTGGCTATTCCTCCAGTTTTAAATGTTTTAGATGATGTGTACTTAGAATCTAGTGTTTCCCCTGACTCTGTCCCCCCTGCTCCTGTCAAGCCAGACAGGTACTACAGGGTCCCAGACACGCATCAATTTCTGTACAAGGGCCATACTGCTGACCCTGAAACTATTTCTCAGGGGCCAAAAGGGGTTTCCTCCACTACTGCTAAGAACCCACTCCCTTCGGAAAGAGATTCTAGGGCTTTAGAAAGGTGGGGCAAGAAAGTATATACATCTTCCACCCTTTCTGTGTGAGCATTAAATTGTCAATTTCATATGATTCATTATCAGGAATACATGTTGCAAAAGAAACTGGCTTCCCCTGAACCATTAGATAGAAAGGGGTTACAGGAATTGGTTCATAATACTAAGCAGGTTAGCAGCCATTTCCTTCAGTGTGGATATGATGCATTGGAAGCTTCATGTAGAGCAGCAATGACAGGTGCGGTCATACGCAGACATGCTTGGTTAAAGGAACAAACCTTGCCAGACCATGTGAAAATTAAGCTTTTGGACGCACCACTAGAGAAACATAAGCTATTTGGTGCTACTGCACAAGAGGTTTTAAAGAAAATGGAGGAAAAGGCAAAATCAGTGCAAACAGTCAAAGATTTCCTCCAGGTACAGCCTCCAAGATTCAGCAGGAATTGGCCTTCTAAGCATTGGTCCTTTCCTGACACAGACAAATTTCAAAGAGGCAAAAACAGACGTGGCAGAGGGCAAACTCGAGGCTCCTACAGAGGACGTCAATGGCAGCCTCCGAACCAGAGAGGTGGGGCAGGGCCTTCCACTGCTCCGCCAGGACAGTCTCAATGACTTGACTTTGACTCCGCCATCCAGGGCTCAATTAGAAGCACCTTTGGGCGGAAAATTATTTTTATTCTCACAAAATTGGCACAATATTACAAAGGACAAATGGATACTGGAGATAATAGACAAAGGATACAGATTCCATTTTCATACACTGCCAACAAGACATGGCAGGCCAAACCTGCCACCAAATCAAAGGGCAGAGGCACTCATACAAATAACAAACCTACTTCAAATAAGAGCAATAGAAAAGGTTCCTTCTGCAGAACAAGGACAAGGATTTTATTCAAGACTGTTCTTTGTTCCAAGAAAAGAAAACCAATGGAGACCCATTCTGGACTTGTCCGCACTGAATACTTACCTTATTGTGCCAAAATTCAAAATGCTGACTTTACAGCAACTCCTTCCCATGCTGGGCAAGGGGTCTTGGCTGGTAACTCTGGACCTCAAGGAGGCATACCTGCATGTCCCAATCAGACAAAGTTGCAGAAGATACCTCAGATTTCTTGCATGCTCAGAGCATTATCAATTCTCAGCATTGCCCTTTGGCTTATCTACTGCGCCCAGAGTGTTCACAAAATGCCTGGCATCAGTAATTGCACATAGCAGATTTCAGGGGATACAAATATATCCTTACCTGGACGACTGCCTTATACAAGCGGACAGCCAATAAGCCTTGTCAAAAAACTAGACTATGTCATTCACCTACTGCAGGCCTTGGGATACACAGTCAATATTCAGAAATCAAGTCTCGTACCATCCCAACAAATACCTTTCCTGGGTGCCACACTGGACACAAACACCCAGATGGCGTTTCTGACAAAAGAAAAACAAAAACAATTACCAGAATACTTCAGAAGAGTGGCAACACACACCCAGATGACTGCAAGGAAAATGCTGCAGACCCTGGGATGTCCTTCAAGGATGCATCTGCAGTCCTAACATATGGGTTGTCCTGCCTCAGGCAGCCCTTCGGTCGGCCGGATTCCAAAGTCTGGGTCTGGCCTCGGCTGATGTCGCACTTCACCCGACGTCATAGCTGCTGTGTATTGGGTATAAAGGCATCAGCCGACGCCATTTTCCTCAGTCTTTCTTGCCGCGTGGTGCCCGAAGCAGAAACTGTTCGCAAGTGCCGGTCGGTCAGATCCAGAGATTTCTACTACCGAAGACTTCTAAAAAGCTAAGTACCCCGTTGGGGACTCTTTCTTGCCTCAGCCGATGTCAGAAAAAGTAAATAATTGTTTAACTTGTGGGAAACAAATACCTCATAAGGATTTCCACTCTTACTGCCTTCCTTGCTTAGGCCCAGACCACGACGTATCAGCTTGTCTAGCCTGTGCTTCCTTAAACCGACGGACACTTGAGAATTCGGTTGGAGTTTGCAGAGGAGTTTTTTGGTCCCGCTTTTGCTTACAAAATGCCGTCTGAGACTCCGACTTCACAATTAGCTAAAAAGCTTAAGGAAAAGGACCGACACTCGCGGTCCGCGGTTTCGGCTGAAACCACGGTTAAGCCAACCACGAGTGTCTCTGTTTCGGCTGAAACAGAGTCCTCGGTTCTTCCTTCGGCCGAAAGCATGCCTCCGATAGCAGAGGCCTCACAGAGCATGGCTGAATCTGCTACTGAAATTTCCCCTGCTGTAGCAGGCACCCAGGACTTATCAGATACTATTCCTTTAGACATATCTACTCCTGCACGTGGAGCTGCTAGGCCCCCTGCATCTATGTCTATCAAGGCTTTTTCTAGGGCTAAAGCAGCTAAATCTTCTAAGGCCTTGCCTGCTAAAACCCCTCACACAGGCCTACCTCTAGTTCCCAAATGCTCAGCCTGGCTGAGGATCTCATTTCTTTTATCAGGGGATCCCAACCTCACCCAGACAGGGCCTCCCAACCCCCTCTAGAGAAGAGGCCTAGAACTGAGCCCCCGGATCCTGTTTCTACAGACTATTCCTCGGATGATTCAGAAAACTCAGACCCTCCAGAAGGCCCATATTCTCCTTATGAGGATTCTGATGCAGAAGACTCCATTCCTTCTGCCTCTCCTCCTGAAGAATTTTCTTTTGGGGAAACCTTACATGCTATGAGAGAGCATTTTCAATGGCAGGGCCAGGATTTTTCAGATTCAAGGAAAAGGCTAAGGACCTTTTTACATTTACCACAGCATAGGCCTTTAGCCATTCCTCCAGTACTAACAGTTGTTGATGATGCATATAATGATGCCTGTACTGCCCCTGAATCTCTTCCTCCAGCCCCTGCCAAGCCCGACAGATATTACAGGGTCCCGGACACGCACTTTCACTTGTATAAGGCTCCTATTGCAGATCCTGAAACCATTTCACAGGGCCCCAAAGCTGTAGCAGCTGCCTCTGCCAAAAACCCCCTCCCCTCTGAAAGAGAATCTAGAGCATTAGAGAGATGGGGTAAAAAAGTTTATACTTCTGCTACTCCTTCGGCCAGGGCCTTAAACTGTCAATTCCACATGATTCAGTATCAGGAATTTTTGTTAGACCAGCTAAATAAAAAAACTGTCCTCTCCTGAACCTATAGACTGTAAGTCCCTTCAGGATTTGGTACATAACACTCAGCAGGTCAGTAATCATTCCTTAAAATGCGGCTATGATGCACTGGAGGCTTCCTTTAGATCAGCTATGACTGGAACAGTGATTCGAAGGCATGCCTGGTTAAAAGAGCAATCCTTACCAGACCATGTTAAGTCAAAGCTCCTAGATGCTCCTATGGAGAAACAAAGTTTGTTTGGCTCCCCTGCACAGCAAGTGCTAAAGAAGGTGGAAGAAAAAGCAAAATCTGTCCAAACAGTCAAAGATTTCTTACAGGTCCAACCTCCGAGGTTTAGTAGAAATTGGCCTTCGAAGAATTGGTCCTTTCCAGACACCTCCACAGCACAGAGAGGCAGAAATAGGCGCCCAAGAGGCAGAGGTCAATCCAGAGGTGCCTACAGGGGACGTCCGTGGCAGCCTAACAACCAGAGAAGTACTGCCACAGATTCAGCTACGACCACTTCCACAGGACAGACACAATGACTTGGCTCTGATATCGCCTACCATGGAACAACTGGAAGCACCCTTGGGCGGAAAGCTAGCCTTATTTTCCGTAAACTGGCATTACATTACAGGAGACAAATGGATTTTACAGACAATAGACAAAGGCTACAGGTTTCACTTCCACACTCTACCAAAAAAGAGAGGAATGCCAAACCTACCACCAAACCAAAAAACAAACGCTCTAGGACAAATCAACCACCTACTAAGGATGAGAGCTATAGAAAAGGTACCGCCTATGGAACAAGGGCAAGGATTTTACTCCAGACTTTTCCTGGTACCAAGGAAAGAAAATCCATGGAGGCCTATTCTCGACCTGTCTGCTCTGAACACATATCTCATTGTTCCAAAATTCAAAATGCTGACCCTCCAGCAACTTCTTCCCATGCTGGGCAAGGAGTCTTGGCTGGTGACTCTAGATCTCAAGGAGGCATACCTGCACGTCCCTATACGGCCAGATTGCAGAAGACACCTCAGATTTCTTGCAGGATCAGAGCATTATCAATTCTCAGCATTGCCCTTTGGCTTATCTACTGTGCCCAGAGTATTCACGAAATGCCTGGCATCAGTAATTGCTCATTGCAGGCTTCAGGGAATTCAAATTTACCCATACCTGGACAACTGCCTAATACAAGCAGACAACAAGGCAAAATTAACAAAAGATTTGGAAAAGGTCATACAACTGTTACAAGCCTTGGGATACACAGTCAGCATGCAAAAATAAAGACTAGTACCATCCCAAAGGATAACATTCTTGGGGGCAGAACTGGATACATCAACTCGGATGGCTTTTCTCACAGAAGAAAAACAAAAGCAACTACCAGTATATTTCATGACATTAACAACACAAACTCAGCTTACTGCAAGGAAAGTCCTGCAAGCCCTGGGTTACATGGCATCCTGCATAATATTGATTCCGCATGCCAGGCTGCATATGAGAAAGTTGCAATGGTACCTAAGGAATGTATGGTCTCAACACAAGCACAGTCTAGAAGCCCAGATTCCAATAATTCCATGCCTGAAGCAAGAATTCCAGTGGTGGGCTCAGGCCTGTAAGTTGAACAGAGGACTGCCTTTCCGCAAACCTCATCCAATCCAGACCATCACCACGGACGCCTCAGACCTAGGCTGGGGGGCACACATGGTGGACAAGTGCATACAAGGCCTATGGACCCAAGACCAGCTGAATCTACACATAAATCTAAAGGAGATGCTGGCAGTGAAACATGCAATCCAGTTATTCCGACCATTCCTTCAACAAGGTCACCTGCTGATAAGGACGGACAATACCACAGTCATGTGGTACATCAACAAACAGGGAGGTACACACCCATATCCTCTATGCCGGATGGCAATGGACCTGTGGAATGTGGCCCTGAATCTCAACATTCAACTTCAGGCCAGATTTGTACCAGGAAAAGAAAATTCACTAGCAGACACCTTAAGCAGAACTACCACGGATGCTGCATCCAGATATCTTCAAAACCATAACAAAGAAATGGGGACTACCAGAGATAGACCTGTTCGCCTCCCCACACAACCACCAATTGAAGAAATTCTGCACAAGAGCATGCCACCCACTTGCTTGGAGGGTGGACTCCCTTTCCTTCAGCTGGAAAAACCTGACAAGCATATGCATTCCCACCTCTTCCCTTGATGTACAAAATCCTACTGAAGATCAAAGAGGATCAGTCGAGGGTAATCCTGATAGCTCCAGACTGGCTGAGGCAACATTGGTACCCGCTACTGAGAAGCATGTCTCGGACACACGCATGGCCTCTACCTCCATGTCCCTTACTTCTAACACAGAACAACTACAAGATCCTACATCCAAACTTGAAAACACTGCAGCTAGCTGCTTGGAATATTGCATAAAACAAAATAACCCGGATTTATCTCCGAGGGTTAAGGACATTATCCTGGAGGCTCGCAGACCCTCCACAAGGAAAACTTATTCAGCCAAATGGAAAAGATACCTCATTTGGAGTGCAGCAAAGGGAGAAAATGTCTCATTGGCAAACATAGCACACATCCTAGAATACTTAGCAGAACTGTTACACAATGGCCTGTCCTACTCCTCCATTAAGATTCATGCATCAGCAATCTCAGCAGAATACAACATGGATCCTCCGGTCTTCTCTCATCCTCTACTCAGACAGACAGTTCTTTAGAGGAATTAAAAACGTAAAGCCTCCAAGGAAACCACCTTTACCTACATGGGATCTCAACTTTGTGCTGGAAAAGTTAACACTTCCCCCTTTTGAACCAGCAGCAACAGCAGATTTACAGTTTTTGTCTTGGAAAACTGCTTTCCTGCTAGCAATCACTTCAGCAAGAAGGGTATCTGAATTACAGGCATTAATGGCAGTGCAGCCCTTCCTTATCTTCCATCAGGATAGAGCGTCTCTGAGAACCAACCCTACCTTTATGCCAAAAGTGGTCTCCAGAGTATCATTGAACCAAGCGATTCATTTACCTACATTCTTCCCCAACCCACAGAACAGGGGGGAAAGACTGCTACATACCTTGGATGTGCACAGACAATTACGCTACTATCTGGACAGAACTAAGACCAACAGAAAACTGACCAACTTCTGGTAGCATATGCAACAGGAATGCAAGGAAAAGCAATTTCAAAACAGACAATCTCAAAATGGATAGGAAATTGCATCCGATTTTGCTTCTCTTTTCATGGAAAGACAACTCCTGAAAATATCAGACCTCATTCCACAAGAGCTACAGCCACCACTACAGCTTTCCTACGAGGAGTGGCTACCAAAGACATTTTAGAAGCTGCTACTTGGAGCTCCGTGCATACATTTGCCAAGCATTATAACCTTCCTTTATACTCCAGATCCCGAGGAGGTTTTGCAACTGCTGTGTTGCAAGGGATCTTGACTACACCATCTTTATCTTAGTGCCTCCTCCCCCAGTTTGGCTATGGTATTCTACCCATATGTTAGGACTGCAGATGCATCCTTGAAGGACATAGTACAGTTTTGTACCTACCATAAATGTAGATGTCCGATAGGTATGCATCTGCAGTCAGGATTACCCACCCTCCTTCCCTCTGTGGTATTCCTAGGTATCTCCCCTCTTTAGCTAGCTGGGGAAATTATTATGGTGTATTTGTTTTGTATATATGTATATGTATATATATATATATATATATATATATATATATATATATATATATATATATATATATATATAGATATATATATAGTTATATATATATATATATATATATATATATATATAGAGATATATATATATAGAGAGAGAGATAGATATATATATATATATAGAGAGAGATAGATATATATATATATATAGAGAGAGAGATATAGATATATATAGAGAGATAGATATAGATATATATAGATATATATATAGAGATATATATATATATATAGAGAGATATAGAGATATATATATATATATATATATATATAGATATATATATATAGATATAGAGATATAGATATATATAATATATAGATATAGAGATATAGATATATAGAGATATAGAGATAGATATATATAGATAGATACAGATATAGATATATCTATAGATATATCTATAGATATATATCTATATATATATGTATATAGATATATATATAATTTTTGCTCTCTACTGTTTGGAATTATTTGCATTTATCCAAATTTAGCCTTCCTAGAGGGCACCTGGCATCTGGGGCAAGAAACACTGAGGAAAATGGCGTCTGCTGATGCCTTTATACCACAGCAGCTATGACGTGACGTCGGGTGAAGTGCGACATCAGCCGAGGCCAGACCCAGACTTTGGAATCCGGCCGGCCGAAGGGCTGCCTGAGGCAGGACAACCCATATGTTAGGATTGCAGATGCATACCTATCGGACATCTACATTTATGGTAGGTACAAAACTGTACTTTAATGTCTAATGCATTGTGTGTTTATGTGGTTTCCTAAGAAGGTTGACATCTTTTTCAGATATTCATTCCTGTTAGATTTCTATGTATTGTCCCTAAAACTCTTAGCAGCACAGTTCACTTCTACTATATTTTAAAAACCAAAAGTTGAAAGCTGGTATCTGTATTCCTGGAGCAGAGTTCTGTTTCATTGGAATTCCTCTTTTGCTCCCCAAGAAGAGAAGTGTCCGGGGGGGCTTCAGTTTATATTCTGGTTTCCTCTTTGCTTTGGCATGTGTAAGTTGAAACTGTTGTAGCCATATTGGTGCACTTGAATTGCCCATCTGCTACTTTCTGCTACTGTGATGTTGCTTTTCACAAAGCCTCTAAGAACCAGTCTTGTTCTTCAAAGCCACTTGTACATCTGCTTGGGGTGGGGGGTCCACACTTGAAGGCAACAGAGTTGGGTGATGGATGTTTTTCAGTTTACAGAGCTGCATCGAGGAATTGGATTCTCCCTGAGATGACAGCATGTCACATTACTACTTTTTATGAGTTGCTGCAAGCTAGTTTAGTCAGTGGCAATCTCTCCAGTTTTAGCAGCCCTAGTGTATGGCTTCAGTATAACTAAAAGTTCTGCTGACACACTGCATCCAGCCCCTCGGAAATCTGGTATAAGTTCTGCAATCTCATATTTCTGCTTAGGAATCCTAAGGCAGATCCTGTAGTTTCCCTTTTTAAGTCTGCTTCCAGTCATCTTATGGCATCTGACCCCATTCTTTCAGATAAAGATGGAAAAGCTTAAGATGTGTTTGGAAAGAAGATATTTGTCAAGCACATGTGTCTTGACTTTTTCTGCCGTTTTTGGCAATATTAAAACAATTGTTTCCTCCTCCTTTTGAAACTAAAGCATCTTTTAAATTCTTTACTCCCTTCAGGGTGTCAACTTTGCTAGACATTCTCGTAAGTGTTCTTATGACATGGTTAATGCTGTTTCCACAGCAGTTGCTACTTTCAGTTTTGAGGAGATTTTTTAATTGTGTGCTCTGACTTTATTGGAGAAAGTTAAAGCAGAACTTTTGAATGTACCTCTGGATAAGTAAGTGTTTGTATCTTCTGATGCAGTCTTCAAGTAGTTTTGAAGGTGTTTCTCAAATTTTTCAGTCCCTTATGCCTAGATATAATAGAAGCTGTTCTTTTAGCCCAGGACCTTTGTATAGGAAAAAACATTGTTTCCTTGACTTTTGTTGGCATTGTAACAGATCTTCAAGAAGCAGTGACAGGGATGTTCTAAGATGAAATAAGGGCCTTTCCAAGCCCAGGGCCAGTAGAGGGAAAAAAAAAAAAAAACAGATTTGATTATGCCAGGTTTCTGTCGCCTTCCCTTCCCCACCGTGGCAAACCTTAAAACTTTTTCCCAAGTCCTGTATATTCACTTACATTTTTCAAACCATGGTCCTAAGAATTATTCAAAAAGGTTATAGATTGCAGTGGGACATTCTGCCCTTATTTTCAATGCATTCCTTCCCATCCAAGCAGCCCAACCTCTCCCCACTGTTGTCTTGGGGTATGATGGAGCCTGTCCCACCAATCCAAATAGAAAAAGGTTTATATTCAAAAACATTTTCTTGTGCCAAAGAGGAAACCTGTAGACTCGTGTTAGACTATACATTTTAAACCTGCCGTTCAAAATTCCGAAGTGTTTTCTGTTCAGTCTCTCTTGCCTGTCATTCCTTCTTCCAGTTTTCTAGTAGGGCTAGACATAAAAAATAAAATATAAAATACAGCAATCTCAAATACGTAGAAAACAAATTTATTGCACTTAGCGCCTCGGCTCAACAGCCTTCAAAGAGTGCACTAGACATAAAAAATGCCTGTCCTCACATTCTAGTTGTCAGATACTTTAGACACTACAACATTTTCTGTCTAGTTTGCATTTTCAGTTTTCTGCCTAACCGTAATTCCAAGACTGTTTTACAAAGTGTCTGACCCCATTAATAGCCTACCAAGGTAACCAGATCTTGCTCATTGTACAGATCAGTCTATCCCTAACCAGATCTTGCTCATTGTACAGATCAGTCTATCCCTACAGACTACGTAAATTCTATTAGAGCAGAGTTTTGTGGCAGACGAGCTGAGCAGGACCATGACATCCCCCCCCACAAATGGAGCCTGCATCCCAGAGTTTTCTAAGTAATCGTCCAGTTGCGGGGAATCCCTCAAATCTGTTTGCCTCCTTCCACAGCAGGCAATTAAAGATATGCTGCAGGACTTCTTGCAGAAGGCCTATGCCGTTTCATTCCCATGGATGGGAATGTTCTGTATGCATTTCCACCCTTTCCCACGATAACCAGATTTTTTTTTTTTAAGAATCAAATGGTCTCTTTCACAATAATACTGATAACTCCCTTTTGGCCTAGGCAAACGTGGATGTTAATCATTCTCCCTGCTGCAGTAGCCTTTGGCTGTATGTGTTGTATCCTGCTCCAGGAGATACAACTGGCCAGTTGTCCGAAAGCTTTGGCTCCCTTCCAGTCCTACATGCTGATTGCCTGCTGATTTCTCTACAAGGGGCTAGGCTGTGTGTAGACAACTTCTACTAGTCACCTCAATGAAAAGCAGCTCTGAGGCTTCACAGGAACAGCAATTGGCAAAGGGCTTCACATTTGGCAGTTAAGTCCCTTTAGGGGCTAGAAATGTGTGTTTATGTTTGTTGCTTGTGTGTTTCGTGATAATTTATCTTCATTTCTTGTTTTTCTTTCAGAGCACTTTTTGTGAAAGTGACTTGGAGTTCATACAGGATTTTTGTGTATTGCTTGTCCTTTCACATAAGTCCTTCAGTGTGTGTGCTTTTTGTTAAAAGAAAAGACAGAATAGGAAGCCCTGTCTACACAGTGGGCTTTATAGTGCTTTAGCCACTGGTGAGTGATTTCTGATGTGGCCATTTGTTGTTCCTCAGACCACTCACTGATTATTGTTGTGTAGTCCCTTCCACCAGCAGAACTTGGGGTTAGCCACATCCTCTGAAGCATTTCCATTGTTCAGTTTGGGCATAGGAGAACCATCTTCTTTGTTACTGGGAGTTTTTCTGGGATGTTCTTTTTAGGATGTCTCTAGAGAAAAGAAGTGAAAGGTTAGACATTATTCATACAAAGACATTGTGTCTGTTTGGGGATTTGAAATCCTTGCAAGAGGACTACTTGGGTCATATATTACCAGTGAAAATTTGTCAGTGTATTCTGACTGAGGCAGGGCTTTCTCTTTGTCTGATTCTCAAGTCCAAGGCACTTGATTTCAGAGTCAAGTTTTTCCTCCCCAACTCCATTAGAGTTTTCCTTTTCTAGGACTGGTACCAAGATGGATGATGTATTTTTTGTGGGAACAAGGGGATGTTCCCTCTTAAATTGAGGTGATGTTATGATGAAGGCTGTAAGTGGATTTACCTCATGCTACACCATTTCCTCTGCTACGGTAGCTTTGAAGGACACGTGAAATGCTGCCTGCAGTAAACCTGACCCTCAGCCTTCATTTTCCCAGAAATTCAGAACACTTCCTAATACCCACCTTTTCCTTAGGAACAAGAAGTTGTGGTGTTAGATTTCATAAGAGAATTTCCTCAGTTTATTTCGTCAGTGGTTGACAGATAATGAAAGTGTTCTGCTACACTTTGTTCAGAAGGTAGGTTCTGCAATTTCTTATCTGTCACGAGTGTCTAAATGTGCTTTGAAGAGTGTGTATGATTGTGCATATACTGTCATTGTTTTCTGAAGGTATTTCTGAGAAGGTACTTAAAACTTTTCTGGGTAAGGTTGGAGATTTTGAACTGTACTTTAGCCAAGGTTTTGTTTGCCTCTGCTGTTACTCAGATTCTTGGATAGGTTGACAGAAGGAAATTAATTGAGGGAGTTAAAAAGATTTTTCATGCCCCACATTATTAATCTTAACAGTCTGATTTTGTCTTTTAAAAAAGCAATCTGGAATCCTTTCAGAAAAGGGACAGACTATACATTCGATTAACTATATAGACATTTCTTCCCATTTCTCTGTTGTCCTTATGATTGACTGTCTTTCCCTTTGGCAACAGATGGTTTCAGACTGTTGGGTACCAAAATTCAAAGTGTTGAGACCACTTGGTACCAAAATTCAAAATGTTGAGACTACAAAGTCTTAACAGTTATTCTTTTTGTAACAGTAGACTAAAAGATACTTAACACATTCCCATAGCCATAGGCTTCAGAAAATTTCAGTAAATTTTTCAGATTGTCTGGGCCACATTTTCATTTCTTTGCAATACCCTTTGAAATTACCTGTAGATCCTGGGATAGCTTGTCTCAGACTGCAAGACATTCGCTTTGTTTTTATTTCGATAATTTGCTGATCTTTGCAGCTTCTTTTGCCTGATGTCATAAGTCCTTAACATGGGGTCTGATGGTGTCTCTTTTGTCTGTTCTTCAATGGGTGGTCACTTAAATGAGCAGTATGCTCTATGCACTGCCTTTGGCACCCCAAGCTATTCTGGAAAGGAAGAATAAGCTTATCCTTAATGGACTTCTCCCTGCCCCTGCAGGAGAATCGTCCAAGACCTAGTCAGTTGATACCGGAGCTTCCTTTCTTCCAAAATGTTCTTGAACAAGTCTAAAGTCACAAGACTTAAAGAATGACTAAGGAGCTAAGAAAGCTGTTCTGATAGGCTCCCAAGTGGCAAGAGTAGATGAAGACCAAAGTGTTCTAAACCTTTGGATCCAACTCTATTTTCTGAGCTGATCCTAATCTGATCAAAAACTCCCCGTCTGCCGGAGCCACATTTTCCCCAGTGCACTTTCTCCATTTCTTAAGAAAAGAACTAGTCTCTGGTCATCAAGACCTCCCCCACTGCTTTCCTGCAGCCCAGTCAACCAGGAACCTCTCCGAAGCAGACTTGGACCAGATGATGAAATTCCTCAGGTCCCATATTCAGTTGGGGGGACCTGTGAGTATTTAGTTTCTTCCCCTCATCCTGTGGTAACTCCTACTTCAATTCGTTTATCAGATTCAGGAGTTAAAGATCGCAGTTTCACCCTGAGTTTGTCTGTGTTGGATACAAAGATTTGGATTTCTTCTACTGTGATGCCATCTCTGAACTGAACAACTCCAATCTCATCTAAGCCAGAAGGATATCGGGGCTTAAGTTTCTTTGCCGGTTCCTGGGGTGGGGGGGGGGATTAGAGGTTTTCAAAGGTATCCCTTTCTCTTGGAGCCTCTGCACTTGACAGCTGAACACCAGTGTTAGCCTTGGAATTGTGCCATGTTTAATTCTTGGTTTGTCTGGAAAGGTTTCTTTGGCTCCCACTGGATGAATTTCAGGATCTGCTTTGGCATTCGAGGCTACTGAGAAAGTATGCTCCCAACTGAATGAGCAGACCTCTTTCTTTTTCTCGCTTGGTTCCACCTGTCCCCCATAGAAACCTCCTGGGTCCTAGGGAGAGCCTGGTGCGTTGTCTACAGACGGTCCTTATAGGGGAGACTTAATTTCTTGAACTTTAGTCATACTTTGATTTAGGAATAGGATCCATTCCCATCATGGTATTATAAACCCAAAAGATTTGGAAAAATTGAGTCTCAAATCTCTTCCCAGTCCTTTCTGGAGCATCCTATTGGTGAGGTGCCCCAAAAGCTTACATGCAAAAGTAGGCATATGCACTTCCCCCAGGATATTCTCACAGATGACATTGATATTGATGAACAGAAGGGGTCCCCCGACTCCTTCATGAGGATATCTTATTTGGGGCGATTCTTGGAACTTTTGAGACCGAAAGGTGGATGGAACACACACTCCCACCCAGGCAGAGTCTGTGTTCCTTTAAGTCTTTAGGTCTGGCTCAGCTACACTTCTGTTTGATGTCCTTCAAGGATGCATCTGCAGTCCTTACAAATGGGTTGTCCTGTCGTCAGGCAGCCCTTCGGTCGGCCGGATTCCGAAGTCTGGGTCCGGCCTCGGCTGGTGTCGCACTTCACCCGATGTCATAGCGGCAGTTCTTCGGGTATAAAGGCATCAGCCGACGCCATTTTCCTCAGTCTTTCTTGCCGCGTGGCACCCGAAGCAGAAGCTGTTCGCAAGTGCCGGTCGGTCGGAACCAGAGATTACTACTACAAGTACCGAAGACTTCTAAAAAGCTAAGTACCCCGTTGGGGACTCTTTCTTGCCTCAGCCGATGTCAGAAAAAGTGAATAACTGTTTAACTTGTGGGAAACAAATACCTCATAAAGATTTCCACTCTTACTGCTTACCTTGCTTAGGCCCAGACCACGACGTAGCAGCTTGCCTAGCCTGTGCTTCTTTCAACCGACGGACGCTTAGACGTCGGTCGGAATTTGCTGAAGAGTTTTTCGGCTCCGCGTTTGCTTACATTATGCCGTCGGATACTCCGACTACGCAAATTTCTAAAAAGCCCAGGGAAAAGGACCGACACTCGCGGTCCGCGGTTTCGGCCGAAACCGCGGTTAAGCCAACCGCGAGTGTCTCTGTTTCGGCTGAAAGAGTCCACGGTTCTTCCTTCGGCCGAAAGCTTGCCTCTTACCGAGGCCTCATCCAGCTTGGCTGAATCTGCTACTGAAATCCCACCTGTTATTGCAGGTTCCCAGGATTTATCTGATACTATCCCTTTGGATATTTCTACCCCTGCACGTGGAGCTGCTAGGCCACCTGCATCCATGTTGATTAAGGCCTTTGCCAGGGCTAAAGCAGCAAAAACTGCCAAAACTGTGCCTGCTAAGACCCCCTCTCACAGGCCTAGCTCTAGTTCACAAATGCTTAGTCTAGCAGAGGATCTCATTTCTTTGATCCGGGGATCCCAACCACATCCAGACAGGGCCTCTCACCCTCCTCCAGAGAAGAGGACTAGAGTAGAGCCCCCTGAGCCAGTTTCTTCAGATGGCTCCTCTGATGAATCAGATAATTCAAACCCTCCAGAGGGCCCTTTTTCTCCTTATGAGGACTGTGATGCAGAAGAGTCCATTCCTTCTGCCTCTCCGCCTGAGGAATTCTCTTTTGGGGAAACCTTGCATGCTATGAGGGAACAATTTCAATGGCAGGGCCAGGATTTTTCAGACTCTAGGAAAAGGCTTAGAACCTTTTTTGCATTTGCCACAGCATAGGCCTTTAGCCATTCCTCCAGTACTTACTGTTGTGGACGATGCATTTAATGATGCTTGTACTGCTCCTGATTCTCTTCCTCCGGCCCCTGCTAAGCCCGATAGGTACTACAGGGTTCCGGACACACACTATCATTTGTATAAGGCCCCTTTTGCAGATCCCAAAACTATCTCCCAGGGACCCAAGGCTGTAGCAGCTACCTCTGCCAAAAACACCCTCCACTCTGAAAGGGAATCTAGGGCCTTAGAGAGATGGGGTAAAAAAGTTTACACTTCTGCTACTGTTTCAGCTAGGGCCTTGAACTGTCAATTCCACATAATTCAGTATCAGGAATTTGTTAGACCAGTTAACTAAAAAACTGTCCTCGGATGAACCATTAGACAAAAAATCTGTACAGGAAATGGTACATAACATTCAGCAGGTCAGTAATCATTCCCTAAAATGCGGCTATGATGCACTGGAGGCTTCCTTTAGATCAGCCATGACTGGCACAGTGATCAGAAGACATGCATGGTTAAAAGAGCAGTCCTTACCAGACCATGTTAAATCAAAGCTCCTAGATGCTCCCATGGATAAGCTCAATTTGTTTGGCTCCCCTGCACAGCAGGTGCTGAAGAAGGTGGAAGAGAAAGCAAAATCTGTCCAGACAGTCAAGGATTTCTTGCAGGTCCAGCCTCCAAGGTTTAGCAGGAACTGGCCTTCCAAGAATTGGTCCTTTCCAGACACCTCCAGAGCTCCGAGAGGCAGGAATAGGCGCTCAAGAGGCAGGGGTCAATCCAGAGGTGCCTACAGGGGACGTCAATGGCAGGCTAACAACCAGGGAGTTACTACCACAGATCTAGCCACCACCACTTCCACAGGACAATCACAGTGACTTGGCTCTGGCACCACCTACCAGGGAACAACTAAAAGCACCCTTAGGCGGGAAGCTAGCCTTATTTTCAGTTAACTGGCATTACATCACAGGAGACAAATGGAGTTTACAGACAATAGACCAAGGTTACAGGTTTCGCTTCCATACTCTACCAAGGAAGAGAGGAATGCCAAACCTACCTCCAAATCAGAAAACAGAAGCTCTAGAACAAATAACTCATTTACTAAGGATGAGAGCTGTAGAAAGGGTACCATCTATGGAACAAGGGCAAGGATTTTACTCCAGACTCTTCCTGGTCCCAAGAAAAGAAAACCAATGGAGACCTATTCTCGACCTGTCCGCTTTAAACACATACCTCATTGTTCCAAAATTCAAAATGCTGACACTACAGCAGCTTCTTTCCATGCTGGGCAAGGAGTCTTGGCTGGTAACTCTAGATCTCAAGGAGGCATACCTGCACGTCCCCATACGACCAAATTGCAGAAGATACCTCAGATTTCTTGCAGGATCAGAGCATTATCAATTCTCAGCATTGCCCTTTGGCTTATCTACGGCGCCCAGAGTATTCACGAAGTCCCTGGCATCAGTAATTGCTCATTGCAGGCTTCAGGGAATTCAAATTTACCCTTACCTGGACGACTGCCTGTTACAAGCGGACAACAAAGACAAATTAGCAAAAGATTTGGAAAGTGTCATTCATCTACTACAAGCCCTGGGATACACAGTCAATATAAAGAAGTCAAGGCTGATACCATCCCAAAGGATAACCTTCTTGGGTGCAGATCTGGACACATCGAAACAAATGGCATTCCTGACAGTAGAAAAACAGGAGCAACTCCTTCATGGCATTAACAAAGCAGAACCAGCTAACAGTAAGAAAAGTCCTGCAAGCCCTCGGTTACATGGCATCCTGCATCATATTGGTTCCACATGCCAGACTGCATATGAGAAAGTTGCAGTGGTACCTAAGGAATTTATGGTCTCAGCACAAGCACAGCCTAGAAACCCTAATTCCATGCCTGAAGCAAGAATTCCAATGGTGGGCTCAGGCCTGTCAATCAAACAAGGGACTGCCCTTCCACAGCACTCAACCAAACCAGACCATCACAACAGACGCCTCAGACCTCGGTTGGTGGGCACACATGCTGGACAAGTGCATACAAGGCTCATGGACTCAAGACCAGCTGCACCTACGCATAAATCAAAAGGAAATGCTGGCAGTAAAACTGGCAATTCAGGCATTCAGACCATTTCTTCGACAGGGTCAACTGCTGATAAGGACGGACACCACAGTTATGTGGTAAATCAACAAACAGGGAGGCACACATTCATACTCTCTATGCCGGATGGCAATGGACCTCTGGAATGTGGCCCTGAGCTTCAACATTCAGTTACAAGCAATTTTTGTGCCAGGAAAAGAAAATATACTAGCAGACAGCCTAAGCAGAACTACCACGGATGCCCACGAATGGATGCTGCATCCGGACATCTTCAAAACAATTACAGGGCAATGGGGACTACCAGAAATAGACTTATTTGCATCCCCACACAATCACCAACTGGAAAAATTCTGCACAAGGACGTACCACCCACTTGCTTGGAAAGTGGACTCCCTATCCTTCAGTTGGAAAAACCTGACAGCATATGCATTCCCACCTCTTCCTTTGATGCACAAGGTGCTTTTGAAGATCAAAGAAGACCGTCCAAGGATCATCCTAATAGCTCCAGACTGGCCAAGGCAACATTGGTGCCCATTACTGAGGAGTATGTCTCGGGAACAAATATGGCCTCTGCCCCTAGTTCCCTTGCTCTTAACACAGAACAACTTCAAAACCCTGCATCCAAACCTGAAAACACTGCAGCTGGCTGCTTGGAGCATTGCATAAGACCAAATAACCCAGATTTATCTCAAAGGGTTAAAGACATTATCTTGGAGGCTCGCAGACCCTCAACAAGAAAAAATTATTCAGCAAAATGGAAAAGATATCTCATTTGGAGTGCTGCAAAAGGAGAGAATGTGTCACAGGTAAACATAGCTAACATCCTGGAATACTTGGCAGAGCTCTTCCACAACGGCCTGTCCTATTCTTCCATTAAGATTCATGCATCAGCTATTTCAGCAGAATATAACTTGGATCCTCCAGTCTTCTCACATCCTCTGCTCAGGCAGTTTCTGAGAGGAATTAAAAATGTAAAACCACCTAGGAAGCCACCATTGCCAGCATGGGACTTGAACTTTGTGCTAGAAAAGTTGACTCTCCCTCCTTTCGAGCCAGCAGCAACAGCAGAATTACAGTACTTTATCATGTATAACTGCTTTCCTGCTCGCAATCACTTCAGCAAGAAGGGTATCTGAGCTACAGGCATTAATGGCAGTACAGCCCTTCCTGATCTTCCATCAAGATAGTGTCCATGAGAACTAATCCTACTTTTATGCCAAAGGTGGTCTCCAGGGTATCTTTAAATCAAGCTATCCACCTACCTACATTCTTCCCCAACCCACAGAACAGGGGAGAAAGACTGTTGCATACCTTGGATGTGCATAGACAATTACATTACTACCTGGACAGGACCAAGAGCAATAGAAAAACTGACCAGCTACTGGTAGCATACGCAACAGGAATGGAGGGAAAAGCAATTTCAAAACAGATAATCTCTAAGTGGATAGGAAATTGCATTAGATTTTGTTACTCCTACCATGGGAAGAAAACTCCAGAAAACATCAGGCCTCACTCTACAAGGGCTACAGCCACTACCACAGCTTTTTTACGAGGAGTGGCTACCAAAGACATTCTAGAGGCTGCTACTTGGAGCTCCGTGCATACATTTGCCAAGCATTATAATTTACCTTTATACTCCAGATCCCGAGCAGGTTTTGCCACTGCTGTTTTGCAAGGGATCTTAACTACACCATAATCTTATTTCTCCTCCTCCCCCAGTTTGGCTATGGTATTCTACCCATTTGTAAGGACTGCAGATGCATCCTTGAAGGACATAGTACAGTTTTGTACCTACCATAAATGTAGATGTCCGATAGGCATGCATCTGCAGTCAGGATTATCCACCCTCCTTCCCCTCTGTGGTACTCCTAGGGTATTTGCCCATCTTGTAGCTAGCTGGGGGAATCTATTATGGTGTATTTGTTTGTATATATGTACATACATGCTTTTTTTTTTGTTTGCTCTCTACTATTTGGAACCATTTGCATTTATCCCAATTTAGCCTTCTTAGAGGGCACCTGGCATCTGGGGCAAGAAACACTGAGGAAAATGGCGTCGGCTGATGCCTTTATACCCGAAGAACTGCAGCTATGACGTCGGGTGAAGTGCGACACCAGCCGAGGCCAGACCCAGACTTTGGAATCCGGCCGACCGAAGGGCTGCCTGTCGACAGGACAACCCATTTGTAAAGACTGCAGATGCATGCCTTTCGGACATCTACATTTATGGTAGGTACAAAACTGTACTTTCCTCCTGCTGATGAGATGGTGGATCTCATCTCTAAGCAGCTATGGAAGGAGCCGGCCATGGCTGAACAGTTCCCTGCAAGACAAAGTCTCTCCAAAACATTGCCAACACTGGAGCAAGGGTCTGACCATAGATTATATAGTAGTTGTAGAGGCCACCAAAAGCTTGCAGAAGAGATGTCTTCTGTCTATCCCCCTAACTGGCATTCGAGGGTGCTTGACAGAAGAAGTAGACTTGTGCTTTAGCTACCTTTGCTTTTAGGGAGCTGTTACTTGGAGCGCACCACAATATTTCAGAGGGACTTGACTGAAGAAGTATCCGTACCCCTCTCTGGGTATATCTGCAGAGGACAAGAAAACCTTGGAACTCAGCTGACCTACAGTCCCTTTCCAGTGTCTCAATGTATCATAATTTCTAATGCAACTGAAGGTGCTTTGAGAGCCGCAGATACTGGCATTACTATAAGGTGACATGACTGGATGTGCTTGTGTGACTTTGCAGAGCACCTCATCGTGTTTATCATTGCTTCATTTAATGACTCAACACTCTGTGGGCTTAAAGTGAAACAAACAGTGACCAGAAATAAACAAGATTGGAAGACCTTTTCTTCTACTGGAATACAGTTCTCTATCTTCCCTCTCCCCAGATGTCTTTTTTTCTAGGAATGGTTCTGGAAATCCCCAGGGTTCTTGCCTGACACTGCTAGAGATAGACCCCCCCCCCCCCAGGCAGAGGTGGGTTACAAAATCAAGGCTTCAGAAGTCCTTTCACTGAGAGGCTTTATCAGCGCTCCTAAAGGATGGCCTGTCTGCTGTTCTTTGAAGGCAGTCAAGAGGTGCTTATCCCTGCACCCCAAAGCCTGGATGTCCATCATGAATGACTAATGGGTGTAGCAGATAATAACTAGAGGCTACTCCATCCCCTTTTCATCCTGCATATTCAGAAAAGTTACCAAATGTTCCATCCCCACAAATACTGGTAGTACTCTGAGAAATGCAAAAGCTAATAAAAAAGCAAGTCATCCACTAGGTCCTGCTAGACCAGCTAGGATCTTGAATTTACTCAAGATTCTTTTTAGTGACAAAGACCAGGGTCCTTCGGACAATTTTGGACCTCTATCACCTCAACCAGTATGTCAAATGGTCAAAGTTCCAGATGGTCCCGGTTTAGGCCTTTCTCCCACTAGTAAGAGTGAATGATTGGATGCACTTCATAGACCTACAGGATGCATACTACCACATCAAGATGGACAGTCTATCAGAAGGATTCTTTGCTTTTGTCTGGGAGGCTGTCCCTTCCAGTTCAGAGCCCATGCTGTTTGGCTTGTCCAGAGGTCCCTGGCTGTTCCAAATGCATAGCAGTGTGCGCAGTGTACCTCAGACTGCAATGGTTCTGGGGTTTCCCATATCTGGAATGACTAGCTCATTTCCACCCCTACGTGGAATCGATTCATCCAAGAGACTCCTTGCTCCAACTTTGCTCAGTTTTCGAAATCAGTCATCACAGACAAGTCCAAATTCCTTCCCGTACAAGTGATAGAATTCATAGAGCACACTTGGACACAACACCTCAGAGAAACTTCTCATAACTGTTTTATACGGTCTTCAGAATCATGCTCAAATCCTTCTCTCCTCCCAGAAGCAGAGTGATTCTTCATTTGCCTGGATCCATCAGCTTGGTCCCTCTTCCAGGGTACCACATGAGTACTTCAGCGGACTCTAGCAGTGCAGTGGTCTGTCAGGTGTTAGTGTCTTTCCAAGTATGTCTGACAAACATTTGCAGGACTCAGATTTGTTGATGGCTCAAATTCCTTGTGGTAATGCAAGCTCTCAGGTTTGTTTTTCCGCTCACCCAAAGTCGCTGTGACCATGGATGCTTCCTAGTTGATGTTTGGCATTATAGCATTAAAACAGCCCGAGACAAGTGGTCCCCCTCTGAGGCTATTCTCCATATCAAATTTCTAGAGATGAGGGGCGTTTTAGTGTTGCGGGACTGCCTCACTCAGATTGATACCTTTCCAGATTGGCATTCTGTACTCTGGTACATCAGCAAATTGGGTAACCCATTCTCATTCTTATGCTGAGATGCATTTAGGGTTTGGCAGTGGACAACATCTTCCAATCACTTTCTTTTAGCAGCACTCATTCCAAGGAAATCAAGTGTTCCAGCAGACAGTTTGGGCAGCTCTATCCCTCCTGCCTCACAAGAGTGGTCTCTCAGTCAAAAGGTAGCAGAACAGATGATCTGCCACTGGGGCCAACCTTGCTGCAATCTCTTTGCCTGCAATACGAAATGTTGCAAGTTCTTTGCCCTGATCCCCCCCCCCCCCCCGAGGGGTAGTCACAAAGTGATGCTCTGATCTACACTTGCCCCCCCCCAGGCTTCTTTACGCTTTTTCCTCCAAACCCTGTCATTACAAAATTTCTTCAGAAAGCATTCAAGAGGAAGATCATGGTGATCTTCATTGCCTCTTTTTTGGTCTTGACATGTATGATTCCCCTAACTGTGGCCTGATCTGAAACACCCTGCAGGAGTGCTGGACCACAGTCCAGATCTAATTTCTTACTTATCTGGCTCATCTTTTACAGACATTCAAGCCCTAAATTATTTGTGTGGTTTCTGCATTCCAGTGACTGCTTGTCAGTCCAGTCTGTCATGTCAGGTAGTCTACATTCTTATTTTATCCCAGTGACTTTATACTGGGAAGATTTACAAAAGCAAATGGAAAAGGTTTTTTATTTGGGCTTCTCAAAGGAGTTTGGACCATTTTTTGGTGCCCCTTTCACAGGCCTAAATTTTCTACCTTCTGTATTTCAAAATAGTGCCAGTTTCTCAACTGTCACGCTGCATTTGGCCACTATCTTAAGACTTTTACAATGGAGAAAATCAGTCCCCCGCAGGTTATCTAAAGCCTTTTTAAAAGTACTTCTCAGACCTCCTCTTGAGATCCTATTACTACTTGGGACATCACTGTTTTACTTAGTCATACCTAGACATCCATTTGAACCAGCATCTAAGATGGATCCCCAGTATTTAACATGAAAAACACTTGTTTTTGGTGGCAGTTACTTCTGCCAGAAGGGTGTCATAACTTCAGGCTCCTCCTTGTAAACCATTGTATTTAATTCTTCAGAAGAACAGGGTTTCCTTAACCAATCCTTATGGCTAAAGGTAACTACCAAGACGACTTGAAATCAAAACCTTAATCTTCTAGTTGTCTTCTAGAATTTGTCCAGTAAAAGAGAATGCATGCTTCATTTGTTGGATGTTCGTAAACCGCTACATTTTTTACATCCACTGTATGAAAGCCTTCAGAAAGTCTCATCAACTTTCTGTCCTCAGCAAATAAGCTGGGTTGCGGAGTTTCTAAAGTCACTTTATCAAGATGATTGGTTGAAATACATGTGTGTACAAAAAAAAAAGGTTTGGTCTTACCTATACCTATTAAAGCACACTCTACTAGATCTGTGGTAACCTCAACTGCTTTCTTTTCAGGGCATGTATTGATGACTTTTGTGCAGCTGCCACTTGATCCAGAGTTCTTAATTTAATGTCCCATTAAAAATTGAATTCTCTGTCTAGAGGTCGGGCGGCATTTGGTTCAGCTGTCCTGTTTAATATCCTTCCTTTGAAACCAGCCATCCATTGAGGAATGGACAGAAGAGGCAACATACAAAGTTATGTACTTACTATAATGATAGAGCTGTGTTGTCTGCTTCAGTAGTTTCTCAACTCCCCTCCCACCTGTCCCCCAACCTAATTATGGAATTCATTATTCCTTTATCCTGGTATGACCAGCCTGACCAATTTTCAGACCTTTCAGTTGCACTTCTTAACTGCAAATAAGCTTTTGAGCTTTCCTATTACCTTTGGATTGTCTTCTGTATTATTATAATGGAGTTGTCTGTTTGAGCAGACTCTATCTGAGATGATGTTTGCCTTTGCAGGGGGTTAGGAGTAAGAGGAGGAGTCTGAGGTTGGGATCCCAAGTCTTGAGTGGCCAAAGAGTGATCTGAGGTATTAGATCCGATCATCTGTTGAAGGATGGAAGCAGACAGCACAGGTTTAAGTACATAACTTATGATGTGGTGTTGTCCTGTCTCGCCTCCATTCTTACTAGGTTGGGTTCGGATCCGTCTCAGCCTTGTGCAAAAGCTCAAGGTCTTCCACTATCTCATGGCTAAACCCTATCCCATCATGCACTAGGAGAGCTCCTTGGATCTCGTTTGCTGCTAAATGAGATTGGGTGCCCCTCTTACTGGTCTTGGCTAAGTAGACTTTTCATTATATTTGAGGGAAATTGTTAGTTTTTCTTATTATTTTTTTTTCTGTCCAATAACTTCTTAAGCCAATTGTTTATATTTCCACTATTTCTGTGGTTAAATTGCTGTTGGCCTTCATCTTTTCCGTTAGCCCTTGACACCCTATCCCGGCTTTAAATTTAAATAGCCTGTTTTAGTTAAAGGGCTGTGCCATCCTTTCCTTTTACTTTTTCTAGGTTAGGAATTGTTAAGGGGAAAAAATTAAATTTTATATATATATATATATATATATATATATATATATATATATATGTGTATATATATATATATATATATATATATATATATATGTATATATATATATATATTTTATATATATGTGTGTGTGTATATATATATACATACATATATATATATTTATTTGTGTGTCTGCATGTATATGTGTGTATATATGTGTGTGTGTGAATGTGTATGTATATATATATATATACGTGTGTGTGTAGATAGATATATATATATGCGTGTGTGTATATATATATATATATATATATATATATATATATATATATATATATGCATGTATATGTATGTATGTGTGTATATGTGTGTGTATATATCTATATATCTATATCTATATATATATATATCATCTATACACACACATACATATACACACACATATATATATATATTACACACACACACACACACACATATATATATATATATATATATATATATATATATATATATATATATATATATATATATGTGTATGTATATTATATATGTGTGTGTGTATAGGAAGCTACTACATGATAGAGCAAAATCCCAAAAAAGGGGAGGAATCTCTGATCAGTACTAGCAAGAAACTACAATCCCTCATAAAATTATCTAAGGCCAGCTTTGAAAGTAAACTTGCACAAGACGCTAAAGATAATCACAAGGCCTTCTTTAGTTATGTCAGGAACCTGGGTGGCAACTCCCAGATATGCTCTGAGTTAGTGCAAAATGACAAAAAATACACTGAACCCACAGACATTGCCAACATCCTGGCAGACCGGTTCAGTGCAAACGTCCTCCCCCCCCCCCCCCCAAAAGAGCAAATGTCTATCCCAACAGAGTGTAGCCTCCCTAACATCACAGATGCACAGGTGAGAGCTGCCCTCTCCATAGCAAAAAACACAGCATCAGTGGGACCGGACGGTGTCCCTGGCTGCGTCTTACCTGAGCTCCAAGAACTGAACCCTCACATAGTCCCTGTTCAATATCTGCCTTACTACAGGATATGTACCCAAGGAATGGCGTACAGCAGCAGTGGTCCCACTCCACAAAGGTTGTGCCACAACGGACCCCGGGAACTATCGCCTTATAAGCCTGACTAGGCTGGTCTGCAAAGCTATGGAACGTATCCTCATGGAACTCATAAACAAAGACATTGAGAACCTCCAAACACTGGATCCTACCCAATTCGGCTTTAAGGGCATATCTTGCTTCTTGTACCTGGTCGACTTCTTTGAAACAGTCACCAAGGCCATATATGAAGGGAAGGTAGTCCACACAGCCTACCTGGACCTCGCAAAAGCCTTCGACACAATACCCCACTCGGGCATCATAAATAAGCCCACCAGCTTAAATATCAACCCTTGTGTCACATGATGAGTTGCAAACTGGCTCCGGGATAGAACCCACATGGTCAGAATTGCAGGTGGCCATGTCAGACTCTAAACCGGTTACAGGTGATGTCCCACAAGGCTCAGTCCTGGGACCCCTCTTGTTCGGTATATATTTCTCTGAGGTACAGGCTAACACGGGAGGACTATGGCTGACCAAGTTCGCAGGTGACTGCAAACTGGGTGCCATAATCGACTCACCGACTGACGCAAGCATCATCCAAAAGGGTCTCACAGAGACGGATAACTGGTGCCAGAGCCATGGCCTAAAGCTAAATGCCAAAAAGTGCATAGTCACCCCCTTTGGGAAAAACAAAGTGCCCACAAATTACCGCATAGGTGGTAATTCATTAAGTACGGAAGAAGTAATTAGGGATTTGGGGACCCAAGTAGATAACAATCTCTCCTTTGACAATCACGTTGCCAAAGTGGTTAGAAAGACCTTCTATATAGCCCACCATATCACGAAAGGGTTCACATCTAGATCAAGAGAGTTCATTGTGCCCCTCTACTCATCAGGCCCATAATTGAATACAATGCCCCATTTGGGATGTACCTTACCCGACACCTGCAGCAACTGGAAAGATTCCAAAAGTACCTCAGGAAGAGGATCAAGGGACTCAAACAGATGCCCTACGCAGTTAGGCTAAAGAAACTCCAGCTCTACTCAGTTGCTTACCGCCTACTCAGAGGCGATCTGTGCCTGATGTCCAAACCAGAATTAATGGACATGCTCCACCTCAGGAAATCGAAATCCCTTAGTGCTACACGCTCCAGGGACTCAAACCTCAGCACAGAAATAAATAGGACATGCTAGAGGGACAGATTCGTATCAATCCCAATCCATGTTAGGCAGAGCCCCACAATGACCCTTTTCAAGAGAAATCTTGAGTGGATGGGAGATCGTAGGTTTACCCCTGGGATCTCTTTTGTGTCCCTACTAGACAGAGGCACAGTAAACTAGCCTTAAAAGGGCTCTATCTTCTGTAACCTACTATACAGAGGCACAGTCAACTAATCTAAAAGGGTGGCGAAAGCCAAACACTCTGGCTAGGCTTATAAATGCCCTAGGGCTGATAGCCTAGTATCATCCTATAAATCTAGGTATATCTCTGTGTATATTGTGTGTGTGTGTGTGTGTGTGTGTGTGTGTGTGTGTATGTATGTATATATATATATATATATATATATATATATATATATATATATATGTATATATGTATATATGTATATATGTATATATATATATATATATATATATATATATATATATATATATATATATATATGTGTATATATATGTATAGATATGTGTGTGTGTTAATAGATTGGTACTGGGCTATCTGCCCGAAGGCATTTATTAGCCCAGCCACGTTGTGCGGTATTCACCTCCCCTTTAGTAGTTCCCTAGACCCTTGTACTAGCAGCTAGTACCCTTGGCCCCTATCTAGTAGTGCTGTTGGTGTGATCCCCAGTGTGAACTTTGTTACCCATCCACTCATTGAGGTTCCTGTTGAAGAGTGATGGTGAGGGGCTCTGTCTTGTGTAGATCGGGACCCTGTTCCGTAGTAAGGGAAGTCTCTCTGAAGGGAATCTATTCCTCCAGCATGTTCTATTCATTATTGTGTTGAGGTTTATATCCCTAGAGCGTGCAGCTCTAGTAGATTTGGTTTTGCTTAGATGGAGCATGTTCAGCAATTCTGGGTTGGACATGGCTATGTACGTTAGACAGAGATCGCCTCTGAGAAAGTGGTATGCAACAGAGAACAGTCTTAGCTTTTTCAATCGTGCTGCATAGGGCAACTGTTTGAGGCCAGTAATCCTCTTGGTTAGGTACCTCTGTGGTCTGTCCAGCTGCTGGAGATGTCTAGCCAGGTAAATTCCAATTGGTGCATTGTACTCAATAATGGGTCTGATGAGGGAAGAGTAGAGGGGCACCATTACATCCTTGGATCTTGTTGCGAACCCTTTTGTGATCAGATGGGTCACATAGAAGGATTTTCTAACCACTTTGGCAACATGGTTATCAAAAAGAAAATAAAACGGAGGCTGAACAAATAACGCCAGTCGATAAAATCCCAAACTTTTTACTTAGTTAGTGCTTTCATGCAGGACACTGCCTGCACTTCTTCAGACAAAGTAAAATAAAGCACCTTACATTTTTATATGGTACAAAGTACTTAGACCAAACCCACAATTAATTGAATAATTACATTAATTCATTCAGTTAAGTCAACAATGCAGCAACCACACAAAAGTTGACTTAAAAAATACATTCAAACAAGTATAAAATTGTTCGCACACAAATCCATCACAAACCAACATTACCAAACACTATCTTTATATATGGTAAAGTTAAATGTATATTATGTTAATAATATCTATTCTATACTAAATTAAAAAATAATAATAATGATAATAATAATGATAATAATGTATATAATAAATTTGATCTTAAATAGACACCAAAGCAAACTTCTATTAACATTAATGCATTAGATGTTAAATATAGTTTTTGATTTTAACTGCATATAGAAAATTCTTCCTTTCAAGGATATAAAACTATCTTATCCAAAATTTCATATGTGTATGTCTTTTTCTCTCTATCTCTCTAAAGCCTTAATATTTAGTAAACATTTAATAGAACATGCATCATTAATGCCAGGATAGTTATAAGCATTG
>NC_056741.1:1012335196-1012345196 GCF_019279795.1 Protopterus annectens | reverse complement strand
ACCAATCACAGGGGATGAGCACAGCAGTGCCCATTTTACCTCAGATTTTACTATACTTAACTGAGATTCTTCACAAGGGCCTGTCTTTCACCTCCATCAAAATTCACGCCTCTGCCATTTCAGCTCATTATGACACAGAGCCTCCCCTCTTTTCTCATCCACTGCTTAAGCATTTCCTCAGAGGGGCCAAAAATTTACATCCACCCAGGAGAGCTCCAACTCAAGCCTGGGACCTTAACTTTGTATTGTAGAAACTCATTCTTCCCCCTTTCGAGCCAGCTGCTACTGTAGACTTAACATTCTTTTCTTGGAAAACAGCTTTCCTTTTGGCAATCACTTCAGCGATGGGTATCTGAATTACAGGCCTTTATGGCAGTGGAGCCTTTCATTAACTTTCATGCAGACAGGGTGTCCCTCAGGACCAATCCCTCCTTCATGCCCAAGGTGGTATCCAATGTGGCCCTTAATCAGTCCATTTATTTGCCAACCTTCTTTACTAATCCACAGAACAAAGGGAAATGGATACTACCCTCATTAGATGTGTACAGACAACTTGGATTGTACTTGGACAGGACTAAACCTCAAAGGAAATCTGAACAACTGCTGGTGGCATTTGCTGCAGGGGCAGAGGGGAAGACAGTTTCAAAACAAACAATTTCCAAATGGATAGGCCATTGCATTCATTTCTGCTACAAGCACCATGAAAAACCTGTCCCACAGGGAATCAGACCCCACTAAACCTGGGCTGCATCTACCTCTGCAGCCTTTCTCAGAGGCATCCCTACAAGGGGCTTCCTAGAAGCTGCTACCTGGAGTTCTGTACATACTTTCACCAAGCATTACCATCTGCCAGTTTTCCCTAAATCCAGAGCTGGCTTTGCCACTGCAGTCTTGCAGGACCTTATAGCTGGTCATAATGCTATTTTAATTTCCTCCTCCCATCCTTGGCTTTGGGAATCTACCCAAATGTAATGACTGCAACAGTGAAACACGAAGAACAGAGTACAGTTGTGTACACTTGCCATAAATGTAGATGTTCAAGTGTATTCACTGTTGCAGTCCTGGTTACCCTCACTCCAGTCCCCTTGCTTATTTTGGCTATACCTCTACTCTCCTTTACTTAGCTCAAAAGCTTTTTGGTGTATTTGCTATTTTGTTGGAGGTATACCCTTGTATATTTATAGATTTAATTGCTCCTCTTTAGGGGCACCTGACATCTTGGACAAGAAAAACTGATGTAATGGCATCGGCTGCATGTTTTATACCCCTGATGACTTGACATAAAGGAAGAAGGGACCGCAACCGACCCAGGACTCAAGACTTTGTTAATCAGGCCGACTGAGGGCTACTGCAAACTGATAACCCAAATTTGATGACTGCAACTGTGAATACACTGTAACATCTACATTTATGGTAAGTGTACACAACTGTACTTTGTTTTTCCTTGCACCTGGATGCCTGGACCAATAATACAAGAAATGCATGGGTGCTGAGAATCGTATCCAGAGGTTACTACATACCCTATTTCCTTTCACCTCCTGTCCAAAGAAGGAAACTCCAGACACACCACCCAGTCAAAGAGAATACGCAGCTCAAGAAGTTGAAAACCTGCTACAAATGTCATCTGGGAGGTCCCCCCAAACAGGATTCGGAACTTACCCCTGCTGCTTTTTCGTGCCAAGGAAAACAGGGGACCAGAAACCAGTTCTGGATCTAAGCAGTTTGAATCTGTATGTAAAGAAGTCGAAGTTCCGAATGGTTATAGTTCAGTCCTTCCCGCCTTTTTGCGAAAGGAAAATTTGGATCTTTTGTGTAGATCTCCAAGATGTGTACTATGACATCAAAATAGACAGGCACTCCGAGACACCTGTGCCTTGGGCTGGGAGCCAGTCACTACCAATTCAGAGCACTACCCTTTGGACTCACTACAGCCCCTAGGGTATTCATCAAATGCATGGTAGTCATGGCAGCTCACTTGACTCAAAGGATTCCAGGTGTTTCCCTAGCTCGACGATTGGCTCTTCACCACCCCAAACAGGCATCCATTCATCCTCAGTGATATCTCCAACTCCCTAAGCATTACAGTAAACCTTGTCAAGTCACAGGTAACTCCTGTACAGACTCTGGAATTTATTGGAACTAAACTGGATACTACGACTCCAGTGGCATTATTACCTCTATTGCTTCATTTCATTGAGAAGTCAGGTGCAGTACTTGCTGTCTCATCCATCCCCTCCAGCAAACTTATTGTTACAAGCTCTTGGGTCAGTATCCTATGCCATTCTTGTAATTCCAGTAGTAAGATTCTTTATGCAAAGCCTTCGATGAACACTGGTGTCTTAGTGGTCTGTTCTTTACCAGCCTCTCATTTCCCACCAAACTCACTCCAATTTGCAAACCTCATGTTCGCTGGTGGATCTAGTCAGATGACCTCTTTCCTGGCAGACCATTCTCCATTTCTCCCTCAATAGCTACAGTGACTGGATGCTTCTGAACTGGGGTGGGGGGCATTTCATGGGAAAGAAGGTTCAAGGGTACATACTTCCCCTGAGACCAAGTTGCATGTCAGTGTCTTAGAGATGAGAACAGTCCTCCTAACATTGCAAGCCTTTCAGTATGTTGTCCCTCTAGGGACTATCTCAGTCCATACAGACAACATGTCTGTAGTCTGGTACATCAGCAAACAAGGAGATGCCTGTTTGTACCACTTTTGAATTGAAACCATGAGGGTCTGGGAATGGACTATCTCTTCAGGCCACTTTCTTATTGCAATACACATACCGAGGGAAACCAATGTACTGGCAGACACTGTGGGTCCTTTCTGATTCCTCTAGAGTGGTCTGTCAATCAAACAGTAACGAATATGATCTTCTGCAGCTGGAGACAGCCTTGCTGTAACCTATTTCCTGTCCCCTCAACAACAACCACAACAAGTACTTGGCTCTGATTTCCATCTCCGGGGGAGTAACCGAGGGATGCTGTGGTTCACTATGGGCCCCCCAGTCATCTCTGTGCTTACGGTCTTCTGTTGATCCTGAAGTTTTTACAGAAAGCAAGCGGGCTGGAGAGCTCAGTCATCCCCATTGCCCCTTTCTGGCCTGGACAAGTTTGGTTCCCCTTCTTTTAGTCTTACCTGAAATATCCTCCAAGGATACTGAAGCCCACTCAGCTCTTCTCACCCATCAGAAATTCTCCACACCCTTAAACTGACAGTATGGCTTCTCCACTTCCAGTGATAGACTGCCCAGGCTCGCTTCCCTAGTCCGTGACATTATCTTGGCCTCCCAGAAGGCCTCAGCCAAGAAAGTCTTCAAAAGCAAATGGAAAAGGCTTTGTATTTGGGCTTCTAATTAGAATATTGACACCTTTTCAGCACCTGCTTCAGTCATCCTCTTTTTCTCTCCCCTCTTTTTAAGGAGGGGGGGTGGGGGCTAGTTTTTTACTGTCAAACTTCAATTGGCTGCCATTTCCAACTTCCACACAGTTACAGAAAAAAAATCTTTTTTCCAGCTTATGTAAAGCCTTCACGAAGGGACTTTTCCTCCTCAGAACTCCAATAAAAGATCCCTCTCCTCCTTGGGACCTGACAGTAGTCCTTCAGGGATTAACTCAGAAAGCTTGTGAACCGGCAGACAAATGCAATTTGAAGTTTCTTTGTTGGAAAACAATCCTCTCTCATTTCAGCTAAAATAATATTTGAGCTCCAAGACTTATCAGTTAAGTTCCCTTAAATTATTTTCCTTACAGATACGGTGTCCTTACAGACCAGTCTTCCTTTTCTGCCAAAAGAAGCTATAGAGACAAACATCAACCAGTCCATTCAGTTACCAGTTTTCCTTCCAAACTTTGCTAATAAGGGCAAATGCATGCTTAACCTTCTTGATGTTCACAGACAAGTAAATTTTTACATTCACAGGACAAAAATGGTACAGGAAGTCTGATCAGCTGTTTGTATCCATTTCCCTGACTGCTTTGGTCAAGCAGATGTTCTTCGTGTTTCACTGTTGCAGTCATCACACTTGGGTTATCCTGCCAGGGTAACCCTCAGTCGTCCCGAATACCAGAGGCTATTTCTGCGTCAGTTGCTGTCGCTCCAGGACTGACGTCAGGTAGTCAGTGGTATGAAATCAAGCAGCCGACGTCATTACATAAGTTGTTATTGCAGAGGAGCCCAAAGCAGAAGCAGTTTGCACGAGTGCTGGTTGGCCGCTACCCGAGTTTCATTTCCGAATTGAAGGTGAAGTCTTCTAAAGTTAAGTACCCCGTTGGGGATCCTTTTTTCATACTCTAACTGTTGTCAGAAAAAGTTAACAATTGTTTCGCCTGTGGAAAGCAGATACCACACCGAGACTTGCATTGTTACTACATCACCTGTTTAGGCCCAGACCACGATGTACCTTGCTGTCGCTTTTGTGCTTTGTTCAACGCCAGAACTATACATTGTCGGGCCCTTAATTTAGCTAAATATTTTCTTTCTCTGTCCCCGTATTCTAATATGGCTTTGGGAAGCCATCCGACTACCAATCTTCCGAACAAAAGAAAGGATAAAGACAGACCGCACAGGTCCAAAACTGCAGACGATGCTTCCGTTAAGCTAGTAGTCAGTTCTCCGGTCCTCAGTGAGGTGCTTTTGCAGCCCCTGATGTCGCTTCTGTGGATTCGCAGGCTGCTACCGAGACCTGTTTGGAGTCTGGTATGCCACGAGACTCTTCTTTGACTAAGGGTCCTGCAGATGTCTCTACCTTGGATGGGTCCGGAGCCACTGAGCAGGCACCGGCTTCCGAGGAAGTTCTTCGCACTACCGATACTTGACTCAAACCAACCACTTTCACATCTTCAGTTCTTTCTAAAACTACCACGTTTCTAAGGCCCAGTGTATGAACTAAGCCTAAAAAGACTACCCAAGCTCAGGCACCTGCTTCCATGCCTCAGTCTCAAATGATTAAAATGGCAGAAGAACTTTATCATGCTTATTAGGGGAAGCCAACCTATTCTTTCCAAAACAGAGATTTGTCCGCAGCAGTTTTATCTGACCAGGAGTTGACTCTGAGGTTTCTGAATATGAAGACTTGCAACCCTTATCTGCTTATGAGGTTTCAGATGCAGAGGAATCCATTCCTTCTGCCTCTTCTCCAGAGGATTTTTCATTTGGTGAAACCCTGCGTACATTAAGAGAGCATTTCCAATGTGAATGTCAGGACTAACGGTCCAAAAAGAGAGACTGGGAATTCTTAGATTTACCACAGCACAGACCTTTATCCATTCCTCCTTTCTTGGATGTTGTGGATAATGTCTTTATGGAATCCAGTTTGACTCCTCACACCCTTCCTCTTGCTCTCAGGAAACCTGACTGGCATTAGAGCCCTATACTGACAAGTGGAAAAGGTTTTTCACCTGGATCCAGGCTAAAGGAGCTGAATCAGCACAGCCCTCCCTACCTCTCATCCTGGATTACCTAGCAGACCTACCACACAGGGGCCTATCCTCTTCTATTAAAATTCATGCCTGTGCCATCTCTGCTCATTACAGCACAGAGCCACCTCTCTTCTCACACCCTGTCATCAAACAGTTCCTAAGATGAGCTAAAAATTTAAGGCCACCCAGAAGAGTTCCAGTTTGTGTTGGAAAAGCTCACCCTACCCCCCTTTGAGCCTGTAGCTTCAGCAGCGTTAAAATTGCTCTTTTGGAAAGCCGCCTTGCTTCTAGCCATCTCTTCAGCTGGAAGAGTTTGAGAGCTACAAGCACCTTGCCTGTAGAGCCCTTCATCATTTTCCATGCTGACAGAGTCTCCCTCAGGACTAACCCAACTGTCATGCCTAAAGTGGTGTCCAGTGTGGCTCTCAACCAATCAATTCATTTCCCCACCTTTTTCCCTAACCTACAAAACCAGGGGGAAAGAATTCTGCATTCTGTAGATGTGCACAGACTGCTCAGATTCTACCTGGATGGGACTAAATCTTTTAGGAAAACTGACCAATTGCTAGCCAGCTTTGCAGCAGGGGCAGAGGGCAAGGCCATATCCAAACAAACAATCTCCAAATGGATAGCACACTGCATCCATTTCTGCTACAAACACCACGGGAAACCACCCCCTAAGGGGGTCAGGACGCGTTCTACCAGGGCAACCTCCACCTCTGCAGATTTTCTCAGAGGGGTCCCCACCAGAGACATCCTGGAGGCTGCAACATGGACTTTGGTTCATACCTTCACCAAGCATTACCACCTGCCTATCTTCTCCAAATCCAGGGCAGGTTTTGCAACCGCAGTCTTGCAGGGCATCCTAGCCAGCCTCCAGTCTTCTTGACTGCCTCCACCCTTTTCTTCAGCTTTGGAAATCAACCCAAGTGTGATGACTGCAACAGTGAAACACGAAGAACGTAGTACAGTTGTGTACACTTGGCATATTTGTAGATGTTCGAGTGTATTCACTGTTGCATTCCTGGTTTCCCACCCTCCATCCCCCTTGTCTCCCCTCCCCACTCTTCTTTTTTCAGGGAATTTTTTGGTATTTTCTTTCTACTGGTGGTGGTCTTACACCATAACCTAGCTCCCTATTTGTGGGCTCCTGACAGTTGGGGCAAGAAGAATTGGTGTAATGGTGCCTGGTGCCTGATTTTATACCACTGACGTCAGTCCTGGAGTGACAGCAACCGAAGCAGAAATACTAAGCCTCTGGTATTGCGGAGAATGAGGGCTTCCCTTGGCAGGATAACCCAAGTGTGATGACTGCAACAGTGAATACACTCTTAACATCGACATTTATAGTAAGTGTACACAATTGTACTTTCCAAAATTACTCTGGCTAAATGGATTACTGATTGTATATCATTGATTTATGCCAAAAAAAAAAAAAAAAAAGTTTGGAATTGCCTTTCCTCCTAGGGCTCATTTCACTATGGCAACTTCATCTGCCTTTGGCTCAAGAACATCCATTGTCGATACCCTGCTCTCAGCCACATGGTCCAAGACTAATACCTTTGTTCTACATTACAAATTAGACATCATCTCCAAAAGCAGAGTTTCCTTTGGTTTGGCAGTGCTCCGTCATATCCTTCTGTAGGGCATCCCGAGATTTCCTTAGCTGGGGATTCTGACCCATTCATGAGGAAGAATGAAAAGGACAACATCAGATTCAGAAGTTATGTACTTAACATAATTTGGCATCTATTCCTCACTTTCCCTCCCAGCCAACCCCAGCCCTGTCACTCCTTGAAGCATCTGTCAGGTGACATTGGAACTTTTAAGTTCCTGGTTTGAGCCTCTCGACTTCTTTTCCATGTCTGTCCTATTTCTGTAATAGGTGAGTAATTAGGCAGCAAACTCGTTCTGAGGAATTGGAGACAGAGTAGACATTATGGGTTGAGGTAGAAACACTAGAATTGGATCCAAAGTCTTTTACAAGAGGCCAGATCGGATCCTAGACCCATTAATGAGGAAGAATGAAAATGGATAACACAGATGCCATGTTATGGCAAGTATGTAACTTCTAATTTAGAGGGAATTTTCTTTGGGGGGGGGGGTTTGAGGCTGTACAAGAGTCAGAGTTAGAGAATTAAGAGCGAGATGGGCATGCAGTGATCTTCAGTCTTTTAGAGGAGAAGGGTGTCAAATTGAGCATGTTTATTGTTACCCATTATTGTGCTGACATCTAGGATTCAACATGACAGCCAGTTGATTGGCTGTGTAATACTGACAAAAGCAGTGTAAAACTTAATATTAACTATATTATCTTACTGTTAACTCTACAACCAAGGGTATTGATCATTCATGTCTATGCATTTATCTGTTTAGATGCTGAATAAGTTAAGGTTTGCTTGTGTCTCGGTGTATGCTAATATATTCTGCTGTTTTAACACAGATGTAACAATGTCGGCTGATGTATACACCAAATGTTACTGGAATTTATATCTGACTTTGGCCCACATTTTGGTTGAAAATGACATTTGTACTGTAACATCATCTCAGTTCAGTGAAATTCCTAGCAGGTGTAAGATTTTGAATATATTCACCTTACTGAGGTACATTACTTATTCTGCAAACTAAAATTATGTCAAAGAATCACCATTCACTTTTTAATTTAACTGGTTAGGTAGACCATGGAAAGATTTTGGTATGCAGTGTTGGTCATTGCAAGTTTCATTTAACATTTATTTTCTTTCTGTAATTTAAAATCTTTTTCAGAATAAATTTTATTTCAGTACTGGTTTATATGAAAAATGCAATACTTTGAACTGTATATAATTAGCATAGGGCCGTGGTAACTGCATTTTGTGAACTTAAGATCCAAGTAATGTCGAGTATTGTACCTCATTCTGCCGGTTTTGTTGCATAGTGTGACTGTAGAGATTTTATTTGCAAATGCTTTAGATGATGTCTTAAGTGTGATTCACCGTAGCCAGCTCTGATGTTTTGTCATATAATTACATTCATTGTCCTATTTAGGGCATACATATTTCAGCAGCCCACCACATGGTTTATTGTGGATTAACAGTTTTAAACAGTAGTGATTTAACTGCCGAAGTGTATAAATGGCAATTATAAACAGTAGAAAATAGTTGTTTCATCTTGGCAGAGTTACTGAAACTGAAGTGTCCCTGAAGCTAGCTGTTACTGGAGTATTAATGCAGGTAGAAATTAACTGTAGCATTTAGTGATAGTTCTTTCCCATTTAATTGTTATTTGTATTGTTGCAGGTCTAAAAGATCTTTCTACACCACTGTACTAGCATGTCACTCAGTTTCAGAATTTTGTTGATGCACTGAAAGATTTTAGTTTAACTAAATTTGTGTCCCCTCTCAACAGATACTTTGCCGAATGGATGCATATGCATAGCTAGGCTTTTGTTGATGTACTAATATTCAGAAATGGAGTTACTGGAGGAAATTGTACTTGCAGGGTAGGCTTTTGGCAGTAGACCTGTGTTGGTCAGCTGTTCATGTCTAGTAGTAGCTGGGTGGCGCTTTTCTGTTACCTTAGCAACCATCCCTGGGTTGCTGGCAACTGTGTTTAGTCAGCTGTGTGAAAGAGGAAAGGATCGTGGGTACTGCTGCTGAGCAAGCACACACAGCTGACTATTTATAGACAGGTTCAGTCGAGGAGTTCTGGCCATAGGAACTGAGCAGTGATTGGTTGGCTGGAAAAAACAAGACTAGCCAATGCTAGTGCAAGTGTACTGTACAGGCAGTGTCGTAAGGAGTAGTACAAAGTTCATTTCTCTACCATTCCTGAGCATTATAATCCCTTCCCCTCTGGAAGAAATCAACAAAGGTTTTGTTACTTGAAATGTGAAGTGTTTCCTGCTATAATTTGATTTGAAAATTCTCTAGAGGTTGAGATTCTCCATCTCTGTTGCTTGCTGTTCAGTTTTAGCAAGCTGTTCAAGTAATTTAGGAAATGTGCAAAGGTTGCAGAGTAAAATCTTTTGTAGTTTGCATGCTGTATCTGAGTCATACTGATGTTGGCACTTTTTAAATGCAGGTCATTATGCCTGAATGCTTTTCATATTTTAAGTCATGGTCTTAAATTTAAGAGATGAAGCTTGTTTACATTATTGTAAATATGTTTCTAGGAAAACCCAGGCATGGCATTTGAATTTTGTCTTGCATTGTGTGTGCCCCAGTCAAGCCTTTCATCAATAAGACATTGTGCTGTCCAAGGGAGCCATCTTTTTATGCAGCCATGAAGGTGCTTTTTATGCTCTCATTAGCATTGTAGCAATGAGAGCATTTTTGATAATGGCATAACTCTTACCCAGGTGGTGGGTGAGCCCTTGTTTCACTGCAAAGGTTTTATGTATGTTTCTATGTTGGTTCAGGTGTACTGCTTCTCATGCAGTTGGATCTACTGCCCTGCAGTGGTTTTCCATATTTTGATAAGCCTTCTCTCGACAGCTAGGTCTATGAAGTAGAGCAGTGGAGTGAGCCTAAGGGGAACAACTACTATACCCCCCCCCCCCCAAAAAAAAAGCACACTTGCCCTCCGTGCCTGTGCTTTCAAACAC